>NC_044031.1:178012769-178385244 GCF_901765095.1 Microcaecilia unicolor
ACGGAAAGGGTGCTGAATTTGTGGCACGTCCTCCTGGTGTAAGTGGTGGAGACAAAAACAGTATCTGAATTCAAGAGAACTTGGGACAAGTACTTAGGAACTCTAAGGGAGTGATAGGGAGAGTATGGATGGGCCATGTGGTCTTTATCTGCCTACATTTTTCTATGTTTCTCCGCTGTTGTTTAATCATTTCCTTAGTTCTTTAGCATCCTGCACAGGGGAGGAGCATGGGCAGGACTAATAATTATACATGTAATTTTCAGAATTCTGTAAGTTATGCACTAAAGTGCTGCATTTAGATGCACAAATATATTCCTGCTATTGACATGGCATAAGTAGGTCTACTTAAATAGATGTACATTTACACTAATATTTTATAATGGAATCTTGGTGACCAAATGCTGTTATAAAATTAGTGCTCAGTGAGCTACATCTAGGTTTTTAAATAGTGGCACCCAGTTATAGAATCACTCACCACATGATGCAAACCCAGATCATATAATCTCCAAAGGAATAAACTGTGGTCAGCCAGGTCAAACACTGCTGTCAGGTCCAGGAAGTCAAGAATAGCCACTTTACCAGAATCTAGTTGCTCTCTTTTTTCATTCAGAAGAGCTAGCATGCAGGATTCAGTACTATGATGCTATCGATAGGGAGTTAGAATTATTCAAGAAATGATGACGTTGTAACAAGACTGCTTTTTCCAGTTTTTTTATTTCAACCAGAAATGGAATAGTAGACATAAGACGATCATTTGTAACATGAATTGGATTAAGAGAGAGGGGTGTTTTTTTTTTTTTTTTAGTACACGATGAATCAGAGCTTCCTTCCATGTGGTTGGAATCAAGCCAAACTGCAAGCTAGTTTTAATTAAGGAAAAGATGGAAGACTCAAATTCTAGAACAGGGTTTTTCAGCAAAAAAGAAGCTGGGAGTGCTAAATATTTTATCTACACTAGAAGGAATGTGGAAACCTCATTAAAGGAGCGTCAAGTAGCTCATAGACTAGGTCTAGGGTCAACAAGTCTTTCCTCAAGTAGCAGACAACACATCTTGGAGCCATTGGAGGGGGAGAAAGGCTATAGGCAGTTTTGTAGAGTCTACACTTTAGTGGAAAAGAATTTAGGTAGGTCATCAGCCATAAGCCAAAGCCGAGCAGCTGATCAAGTCTGCATGGTGGCAACAGTGAGTGAGTGAGTGAGTTCAAAATCTGGACATCTTTTCATGCATCAGGGCTACAGAATAATTTGCCAGCATTAAAAGTGATGTTAATCAAAGGCCTTTGTTCAATGCATCTCCACTGACTGACAATCCACTCCTGATTGCCCTTGCAGCAGTTGACTCTAGTTCTTCAATTAATGCAATTTAGAATAGGACTGTGGGAGACGGCTCAAAAGCCAGTGGTAACTTTTCTAGTAGATTTTGTTCCTTTAGACCAGTCACTCCTGATGATGTAGCAAAAACCTTAACATCATTGTTTGCAACAGCATAACAAACTGATCCTGTGCAGACTAAAACATCAAGACCCTGAGAGAGGAAATACCTTCAGACTTGGTACTTCTAAACAATGTGTTGTTATTATAGAACAGGTTACCATAATCACTCAAAAGAGCAACTGTCAGACATGTATTGAAAAAAAGAGAGGATCCAACAATGGTCAAACACTACCACCTGGTTTTCAATCAGCTTGATGGAAATCATTTGTTTTTGCCGAATTACTGGAAGAGTGATGTGTATATTATTTGAACTCAATGGAACCCCACAGGTTGAATATGGAGATTTCTCAGTAGAGTTTATTTTGAATGAAAAGCAAGCAATGATTAAAATGAATAGTTAATCAGAATATTCAATGAATGACCAATGATATGCACTATTAATGTAACCCATTCCCATTTTTTTAAATTGGAAAAGAGAAACAGATGTGGCTGGAACTGTGCTGAATCGTTTGATCCCTGATGCAGAGTTTAATGGTTCTATGTTAGTGACGAAGATGGTTCAGCAGTGAAACAACTACTAAGTGGTCTGATGTCAAATTTGTTAAATGATTTAACATTTTGAAAAAAAGAGGGAAAAAAACAACATGGACTTATGATTAGATCAAGTGTCTGCTGGAAGGGAAGGTTTTTCCGTTTTTCTGTTTGGAGGGTCAGGATGAAAGAGGCTATTGCTCTTTTTTGGGGGGGGGGGGGGTTAAGGAGGGAGGGTGGGGTCTATTGCTCTTCAGTGATTGGTTCAGGAGGGAAGGCTACATGCTGTTGCAGGAAGCTGTCTAGGAGTAATGTGGGTTTCAGCCAATTTTCATTGCTGGCACCAGCATAGATAACTGAGCAAAGTTATGACCGATTATAAGGTCCTACATGCCCTGTTATCTATACAGAAACCAGCACTGAATATTGATGGCATCTGCCTAACTCCTGGTTCCTCCCCAAGTGTGCTCCCAGAATTTCCTATTTTTGCCCACTTTCAGAATGGCTGGTTAGTGCTGATATTCAGTGGCACTGCCTGGTGAAGTACTGCTGAATATTGGTGGCTGGCCTGCTGAGTGCTGTTTAAGTGAGTAGGAGACTTTTCTGCCTGCTTAAATCATTTTGAATATCAGACCTTATGTATGTAATTATCAGGCTTATTTTCGAAAGAGAAGGGCGCCCATCTTCTGACACAAATCGGGAGATGGGCATCCTTCTCTCAGGGTTGCCCAAATCGGCATAATTGAAAACCGATTTTGGGCGTCCTCAACTGCTTCCCATCGTGGGGACGACCAAAGTTCACGGGGGCGTGTCGGCACCGTAGCGAAAGCGGGACTGGGGCGTGATTAGGAGATGGGTGTCCTCGTCCGATAATGGAAAAAAGAAGGGCGTCCCTGACTAGCACTTGGCCATCTTTACTTGGTCCATTTTTTCTTGCGACCAAGCTGTAAAAAGGTGCCTGAACTGACCAGATGACCACCGGAGGGAATTGGGGATGACCTCCCCTTACTCCCCCAGTGGTCACCAACCCCCCTCCCACCCTAAAAAAACGTTAAAAATTTATTTTGCCAGCCTCTATGCTAGCCTGAAATGTCATACCCAGCTCCATGACAGCAGTATGCAGGTCCCTGGAGCAGTTTTAGTGGGTGTAGTGCACTTCAGCCAGTAGGACCCAGGCCCATCCCCCCTACCTGTTACACTTGTGGTGGTAAATGTGAGCCCTCCAAAACCCACCCGAAAACCAATGTACCCACATGTAAGTGCCCCCCTTCACCCCTTAGGGCTATGGTAGTGGTGTACAGTTGTGGGGAGTGGGTTTTGGGGGGCCCAGCACCCAAGGTAAGGGAGCTATGCACCTGGGAGCAATTTGTGAAGTCCACTGCAGTGCCCCCTAGGGTGCCCGGTTGGTGTCCTGGCATGTCAGGGGGACTAGTGCACTATGAATTCTGGCTGCTCCCATGACCAAAGGGCTTGGATTTGGTTGTTTTTGAGATGGGCGTCCTCGGTTTCCATTATCTCTGAAAACCGGGGACGACCATCTCTAAGGTCAACCATCTCCACATTTAGGTCGACCATCTCTAAGGTAGACCTAAATGTTGAGATTTGGGCGTCCTCGACCGTATTATCGAAACGAAAGATGGACGCTCATCTTGTTGTGATAATACGGGTTTCCCCGCCCCTTTGCCGGGACGTCCTTAGAGATGGTCATCCCCATTTGATTATGCCCCTCTATGTGTCCCACCTATGCTCTGCCCAAATTCCTCCCATGTGAATGCTCACCTATAAAATATGCACCATTGCTTCTAGCTGCATACTTACAGAATACCACTTAGCCAGAAATTGCTCATTTTTGTGCAAATATGTTCATATACATGCATAAATAACTAGAATACTGACATTTATGCATGTTCTTCTACCTAAGGTGACTCCTTATAGAATTACTGCCATGGTGCACCTGTTTTAGTTTTGATCAGAAAATGCATACATTTCAGTGGGTTGAGGAGGCCACTATAATGAAAGAATTGTGACAACTATTCCTGTTTAAGATATTTCAGATAGAGGAAACCAGTGCCTGGGATTGATCAAGTGAACACTTTTACAAAAATGGGTCAATATGTTGAAATTCTTTATTGAAATCTTACCAATGGAACCTCAGAATATTTTAACTGGATTACAGTATATCAGAAATGTTAATAGTTCCATAGGTGTGCTTGAAGGGTGAGTGTACACATTCAGACTCACAATGTTGATATGCATTTCTCATTGATGCAAGCAAAAGAAGAGTAGAGATGGATGAGAAGTGGAGATCAAACCACAAGAAATGTACAATGTTGTTAAAACTTTATTGTAAAATAACCTGCCATGGATGTGTTTTGACTAATGTCTGTGTCAGGGGTCAAGATCTCTAACTGCAGGACCTTGCTTTTGGTCTTCGCCCATGGTACTCCATCTTGCATAGATGAGCATAGAATATTCCCTTGATTGTAGGAAGAAACAAATGATGGATAGATCCAAGACCTGGCACCACTGCTCTTCGCTTTAGCTCTTATGAGAAATCTGATTTATTAATGTATTTCATTGGCACATGTGTCTTGTTTTCTGGGTTTCTCAGTGATACAACCATTTTTATGACTAAAATTGGTGTGGTATCAGAGATAGGGTGATAATTCTATATGACATGCCCAAAAGATGCTGAAAGAAGTGTGTTAATTTTGCTCATCAGAATGATGTTTGATTAAGTAATGTGGTCATTTACATAATTATTTTTTATGATTGGATACAGAAAATGGTATTTGGAGATGTTATTACACGAAGGTGCACATACAGGGGTGAATTCTATATATGGAGCCGAAAAAATTGGGGAGGAATAAAGCGCTATTTCATAAGCTACGCTTACAGTTACGAGTGGTTTAAAAATAGTGCTTATGCCTGGGAATCGAAGCTAGAAAGTGCGTAGTAAATTTAAAACGAATCAGAGAAAATATTTCTTCGCTCAACATGTAATTAAACTCTGGAATTCATTGCCAGAGAATGTAGAAAAAGCAGTTAGTTTTGCAGGGTTTAATAAAGGTTTGGATAGCTTCCTAAAAGAAAAGTCCATAAGCCATTATTAAAATGACTTGGGGAAAATCCACTGCTTATTTCTAGGATAAGCAGCATAAAATGTTTTGTACTGTTTTAGGATCTTACCAGGTACTTGTAACCTAGATTGGCCACTGTTGAAAACAGAATGCTGGGCTTGATGGACCTTCAGTCTGTCCCAGTATGGAAATATTTATGTACTTAAGAGTTTCACAGCCTCTTTTGCCTTTCAAAGTGGGTTTCTGCAAGCTTGTTAACTTTTTACAATAAAGAAAGTTTTACTGTAATACTTCTAAATATTTGGCTTAAAAAAGGAGAACCTGTAAATATAAAGTCGGTTCATATCTGGTTAATTTGTTATGACAAAACTCAACATACAGAAATTGTGAAATCTGCTTCCTGTTTTCAAACACAGGGAAATAATTCTTTGAAACAGAAATGAGTCTTTGCTCTTTCAGAGAAAAGGTGTCAGAAAATTAATATGGCTCTCCAAGAAATAGTAAATGTTATGTTTTTCTTTTAATTTAATGCAAAGACTGATTGAAACAATCAACACACACAGTAATACTGTACAGAAACAGGAATCCCAGTAGCTTATGATTTTTTGTGTCCTTTCTATATATATATGACAAAGGAAAACTGCTTGCAACTTGCATTGTAATCATGAGGAATATAAATGTTAATGCTTAACTGGCCAATCAAATTATATATGTTTGTTTTCAAAATGTTATGCCACAAGGTTATATCTATAGGGCTGCCTTGTTTAGTAGCCTTGCCACTGGTGGCATAAGCCCACCTTGTCACCAACTAAAAGGCTATTTAGCAAAGAAGAACTGCTCTCAGCCACCTAGAAATTAGCTTGTACCTTAGGTGGTACCTAGTATATGGAGGAGTGGCCTAGTGGTTAAAGTACCTGTCTTAATATCCAGAGGTGGCTGGTTCAAATCCCACTACTGTTTCTTGTGATCTTGGGTAAGTCACTTAACCTTACATTACCTCAGGTACAAAATTAGATTGTGAGCCCAACAGGGAAATAGTTCGAAAGTGCAAAACCACTTTGTGAAAAACTACACTGGCTCCCAATCAAAGAACACATTGCTTTGAAAATCTGCACTCTGGTTCACAAAATTATCTACGGTGAAGCTCCTGGATACATGACAGACTTGATTGACCTACCAACTAGAAAGAAACATATCCAAATCAACACGAACATACCTAAATCTGCACTACCCAAGCTGCAAAGGACTCAAATACAAATCAACTTTTGCATCCAGTTTTTCCTACATAAGCACACAACTGTGGAACACATTACCAAAAACCTTGAAAATTACGAACGACCACCTAAACTTCCGTAAAACACTAAAAACTAACCTATTTAAAAAGTCATACCTTACCAATCCAACATAAATACCTGATCTCTGCAACACAACAAAAGTAAAGAACGTAATGGACATAACACAACTCTTCCGCTGTACGATTCCCTAGTGTGGCTGTGCCACATGAACTTTATCTTACCTCAACATCACTTTGTATTTGTTTACACCGGAGTCTGTAACGCCTCTCCGGTACTATGTAAGCCACATTGAGCCTACAAATAGGTGGGAAAATGTGGGATATAAATGTAACAAATAAATAAATACATAAATACCCAGTGTACCTGAAAGTAACTCACCTTCAACTAGAACTGAAAAAGGTGTGATCAAACTTTTTTAAAAAATGTTAATATTCTTTGGAACTATTACTTGTATTTTAATCTCTGACTCTCTATGTTCCCTTTGGATTCCTTACCTCACTATTGCCTCTGAAATATTACCCTGTTTACACCTTTGTATCAGCACAAGGTGACATGACTAGTGTTTTTCAGGCACATCATGATTACATTTGAAGGCTGGATGTTGTAACTGCCTGCACAAATGTGCCCTTTTCACCTTTCATCAATGTAGGAGTTCTTTAGTATAGATTCAGCTAAGCGTTATTCTCTAAGGGTATGCATACGTGGCATAGCTCATAAATGCAAGGGGCAATCACATAGGCAAAGTATGGGAGGGGCATGGGTTCCACTTGCAACTGTGGCTTACAGAATACTGTAAGTTACATATAACTTTGCCGCATTTAGGTCATAGTTACATCAGGGCTGTGGTTGGTGTAAGTGTGGGCACCTGGATTTTAGGCTGCCTGGTACTGGTTTTTATCAGCAGAATCCAGGTGCCCAAATGCCATTATAGAATAGGATCTCACTGCACAGCTTCAAGGCATGTAAATCTCATAAATATTCATTGTGGATATACTGAAAACCTCATTGGCTGAGGTGCCTCCAGGACCAGGTTTGGGAACCATTAAACTAGGTAGAAAAAAAAGTTGGGGAGTTCTTTTGCATGGAGGGCACCTTTTCTGAACTTTTGTTGCTATGTTTCCTGGGTGCACCTGCCCACTCCAAGTTAGTGGCTATATACTTGAGTATAAACCAAGATTCTTTGGCCAATAAAAGGGCCAAAATGTAAGTCTCAGTTTATATTTCTCCCTCTCCCATGGTTTCTGGTATTATTTCCCTCCCTCTCCCAAGCTCTCTCTCCTCCACCACCTCGCCACTCCTCCTACTGAATAGAGACAGCCTCCCTCCTGACAAACCTTCAGGCCATTTTCCCCTGGGCCTACTATTTCTTCTGGTGGTCTAGTGGAGAGTTGGGGCAGGAGCTATTCTCATGTGCTCCTACCCCTGCGGTCTTCCTCATTGAAAATGGCTGCTGTGACTTCCAGTGGCAATCTTATGAAACTGCTGCTGGAGGTCACAGCAGCCATTTTGGGATAGGATCCTCTACTGGCAGCTAGCGGTTCCAATCCCAAAATCTCAAAAGATCACTGATGGAATTCATAGCAGCCATTTTCAATGAGGAACATATCAGGGGCAGAAGCATGTGAAAATAGACCACCAGGAAAAATGGTAGGCCCGGAGGTGAGGGGGAGGGTCAAGGGGAGGAGGCGGGCAGGTGAGCAGGCCTACTGATGTGTCAGAAGGGGACTCTCTCTATTCATTGGTTGTGGAGGAGGGAGGGAAGGAAGGGGAAAGGAAGGGAAGGGGAAGAATTCCAGACACCTCAGGGGAAGGAGAATACTTGAATATAAACTCAGTTTATATTCGAGTTAACATTCCCCCCTTCCTTTTTGAGGGGGAATATGTTATCTGGGTTTATATTTGGATGGTTTTATATTCGAGTATATATGATATTTATTTAATAATTTTATATTCCACCTATATTTCTTTTTTACATTTCAGAATTGTTAATAATTACAAAGTAGTAATAAAGTAATACTCAAGCAATGATTTACATCATATAGAAAAAAACAAATACAGCACAGCAAAGCATACTAGCCCATATCATGGGGAATTGAGGAAACCCTGTAAGGTTTAAAAGAAATATAATATAAGAAAACAAGCTACAAATAACTGCAGAAGAGACAAAAATAAAAACTCACTATGTAGAACCCGCCTTAAGCTCAGTATGAGAAGAACTTAAACCTTTTTTAGAAATCAAAAAACTTTCCAGGTATAGTGGTCCAGAAATATATAAGATATGCCTCCGTATATTACCAATTCTTAGTAAACCAAGCACCAACAATATTTGTAAAGGAGGAGGCAAAAAATTCACCAAAATACTAAACCCGGCTCCTATAACTATGTCTTATCAACAAGTACTTTGAATCACAATTTTAGGTTTACTATTGGATCCATCAGATACGCATGCTTCAACCACAAGGCTAGTTTCTCTTAAGCCTGGCATAAATAAGGGTGAGCATGTAATCGTCATCAATCCAGTGTAGATGTTTTAATATATTTTCACATTCATTTTCATTTGCATTTCCTTCTCATGTATAGCATATATAATAAATCCAAATACTTAGCTTAATATAGCTTCTTCATAGCTAGCTTCATCAAAAACCTTCATAAGAGGCACTCAAAAATGGCTGAGGAGACACATCACACTGACATGAATTCATGTTTCGCCACTGGCTGCCTCAAGGTCAGTCTCCATGTAGGTCTTAAAACCCGCAATGAACAAGCAAGTATTTGGATTTATTATAAATGCTATATATGAGAAGGAAATGAAAATGAATGTGAAAATATATAAAAAATCTACACTGGATTGATGACAATTACATGCTCACTCTTATTTATGTCAGGCTCAAGAGAAACTAGCCTTGTGATTGAAGCATATGTATCTGATAGATCCAACAGTAAATCTAAAATTGTGATTCAAAGTACTTGTTGATAAGAAGTAGTGATAGGAATTGGGCTTACTATTTTGGACCATATATTACCAGGCATATACAAGGACATTTTAAGAAAAAAGTCCCTTCTAAGGCTAAGACTCTAGGTTTCAATTTCAGGAAGGCTTTATGTTTCAATTGAGTGGGCCTGGCAACATCTGGAAACATAAGTACATTTTGACCACAAAATGGTACATAAGTAATGCCATACTGGGAAAAGACCAAGGGTCCTTCGAGCCCAGCATCCTGTCCATGACAGCGGCCAATCCAGGCCAAGGGCACCTGGCAAGCTTCCCAAACGTACAAACATTCTATACATGTTATTCCTGGAATTTTGGATTTTTCCAAGTCTGTTTAGTAGCGGTTTATGGACTTGTCCTTTAGGAAACCGTCCAACCCCTTTTTAAACTCTGCTAAGCTAACCGCCTTCACCACTTTCTCCGGCAACGAATTTCAGAGTTTAATTACACGTTGGGTGAAGAAAAATTTTCTCCGATTTGTTTTAAATTTACTACGCTGTAGTTTCATCGCATGCCCCCTAGTCCTAGTATTTTTGGAAAGCGTGAACAGACGCTTCACATCCACCTGTTCCACTCCACTCATTATTTTATATACCTCTCTCATGTCTCCCCTCAGCCATCTCTTCTCCAAGCTGAAAAGCCCTAGCCTCCTTAGTCTTTCTTCATAGGGAAGTCGTCCCATCCCCGCTATCATTTTAGTCGCTCTTCGCTGCACCTTTTCCAATTCTACTATATCTTTCTTGAGATGCGGCGACCAGAATTGAACACAATACTCAAGGTGCGGTCGCACCATGGAGCGATACAACGGCATTATAACATCCTCACACCTGTTTTCCATACCTTTCCTAATAATACCCAACATTCTATTCGCTTTCTTAGCCGCAGCAGCACACTGAGCAGAAGGTTTCAGTGTGTTATCGACGACGACACCCAGATCCCTTTCTTGGTCCGTAACACCTAATGTGGAACCTTGCATGACATATCTATAATTCGGGTTCTTTTTTCCCACATGCATCACCTTGCACTTGCTCACATTAAACATCATCTGCCATTTAGCAGCCCAGTCTCCCAGTCTCGTAAGGTCCTCTTGTAATTTTTCACAATCCTGTCGCGATTTAACGACTTTGAATAACTTTGTGTCATCAGCAAATTTAATTACCTCGCTAGTTACTCCCATCTCTAAATCATTTATAAATATATTAAAAAGCAGCGGTCCTAGCACGGACCCCTGAGGAACCCCACTAACTACCCTTCTCCATTGTGAATATTGCCCATTTAACCCCACTCTCTGTTTCCTATCCTTCAACCAGTTTTTAATCCACAATAGGACATTTCCTCCTATCCCATGACCCTCCAATTTCCTCTGTAACCTTTCATGAGGTATCTTGTCAAACGCCTTTTGAAAATCCAGATACACAATATCAACCGACTCCCCTTTGTCCACATGTTTGTTCACTCCTTCAAAGAATTGAAGTAAATTGGTCAGGCAAGATTTCCCCGCACAAAAGCCATGCTGACTCGGTCTCAGTAATCCATGTCCTCGGATGTGCTCTGTAATTTTGTTTTTAATAATAGCCTCTACCATTTTCCCCGGCACCGACGTCAGACTCACCGGTCTATAATTTCCCGGATCTCCCCTGGAGCCTTTTTTAAAAATGGGCGTTACATTGGCCACCCTCCAGTCTTCCGGTACCAAACGGTTTAGGAAAATATGCCTTTAAAATTTTCAATTCATGTTCCATAGAGCCCAAAACCACTAACAAAGTAGCTCTCTTAGTTATATTATCTTGAGAAGACTCAAGAAATGTCATCAAATCCAGACTATCTGGAGAATTTAACAAATTTATTTTTATTATGTATTTATTTTTATTTGTTACATTTGTATCCCCACATTTTCCCCACCTATTTGTAGGCTCAATGTGGCTTACATGGTACTGGAGAGGCGTTTGCAGACTCTGATGTGAACAAATACATAGTGATGTTGTGGTAAGATAAAGTTCATGTGGCACAGCCACATTAGGGCATCATATAACGGAAGAGTTGTGTTATGTCCATTATATACTTTAGTTTTGTTGTGTTGCAGAGATCAGGCACTTATGTTGGATCGGTAGGGTATGCCTTTTTAAACAGGTCAGTTTCTAGTGTTTTCCAGAAGTTTAGGTGATCATACGTAGTTTTCAAGGCTTTTGGTAATGCGTTACACAGTTGTGTGCTTATGTAGGAAAAACTGGATGCGTAGGTTGATTTGTATTTGAGTCCTTTGCACCTTGGGTAGTGCAGATTTAGGTACGTTCATGTTGATTCGGATGTGTTTCTAGTTGGTAGGTCGATCAGGTCTATCGTGTATCCTGGGGCTTCACCGCAGATGATTTTGTGAACCAGAGTGCAGATTTTGAAAGCAATGTGTTCTTTGATTGGGAGCCAGTGTAGTTTTTTGTGAAGGGGTTTTGCGCTTTCAAATTGCGTTTTTCCGAAGATAAGCCTAGCTGCCGTGTTTTGAGCGGTCTGAAGTTTCTTTAAGGTTTGTTCTTTACATCCCGCATAAATTCAATTGCAGTAGTCTAAATGGCTTAGTACCATTGATTGCACCAGGTTGCGAAATGTTTCTCTCGGGAAGAATTGCTTCATGTGTTTGAGCTTCCACATTGAGTGGAACATTTTCTTTGTCGTGGATGTCACTTGGCTCTCTAGTGTTAAGTTGCGGTCCATTGTAACGCTGAGGATTTTCAGGCTGTCTGAGATAGGGAGGGTGTAATCTGGGGTGTTGACGATTGTGGGATTGTCCGCGCTGTGTTGGGATGAGAGGATGAGATAGTGGGTTTTTTCTTTGTTGAGTTTTAGTTGAAATGCATTAGCCCAAGATTCCATGATGTTCCAGCTGATCTTGATTTCATTGATGTTTTCTGTCAGGTTAGATTTGTAAGGAATGTAAATTGTGACATCGTTTGTATAGATGAAAGAGTTAAAGCCTTGGTTGGATACGGACTTGGCTAGTGGGATCATCATTTGGTTGAAGAGGATCGGTGATAGCGGTGATCTTTGTTTTACTCCACAGTCTGCTTTCCACGGTGATATGTTAGAGTTTGATTTTACTTGATATGCTCTTGTGGTTAGGAAACCCTTGATCCAGCTAAGTATGTTTCCACCGATCCCAAACCTATCTAGTAATCTTATTAATATATTAGGTTTACCATGTCGAATGCACTAGACATGTTGAATTGGAGGAGGAGGATGTTTTTGCCTATTGCTATTTCCTGCTTGAATTTGGCTAGAAGAGTGAGTAGTACTGTTTCTGTGCTGTGGAGGGGGCGAAAACCTGACTGTGATACGTGTAATATTGAGAATTTGTTTATATAATCTGTAAGTTGTTTGGCTACCATGCTTTCCATCAGTTTGACTAACAACAGGATGGATGCTACTGGACGGTATCGGGGTGAGTAGGATGTTGCCATTTTCCTTAGGGAAGAGACCTTGCTGAAGCATGTAATTTAGGTGGGATGTGAAGTCTGCTATGAAGCGATCAGGGGCGGATTTCATTAGGTAGTTGGGAAAGGTATCTAGTTTGCAATGAGTGTTGGAGAACCTGCTGATCACCTGTGTAACTGTATTGACGGTAAGTAGGGTGAAGTTTAACCAAGTTCGGTCTGCCAGGTTTTCTCCACTGGTTGGGTCCAGCTCATTGAGGAAGTTTTCGATGTTAGTGTTGTCATGAGGTAGCGTGTTGAATAAGGTTTACAATTTTTTCATTGAAATACTTAGCAAGTTTATCTGCAGATGGGATGTCTGTATTCGTTGTGGTGACCAAGTTGGTGTCTAGGAGTTTGTTCACGAGTTGGTATAATTTCTTCGTGTCTTTGTAATCTGTCCCTATTTTAGTTTTATAGTATGATCTTTTGGTCTTTCTTATTGCATATTTGTATTTTCTTTGTGATTGTTTCCATGTGTTGAGTGTGTGTTCATCTTTTGTTTTTTTCCATGCTCGTTCGAGTTTCCTGGATTGTGTTTTTAGCTTTTTCAGTTCATTGTTGAACCATGGTATCGAGTTATGCTTTCATGTGGCTCTTGTTCGTAAGGGTGCTATTTCATCTAGTATGCATTTGCATCTTTTATCCCATTCCATGAGGAAGTATGTGGAATCTGTTTGTGCTGTTCATTCATTGTTGTATATCAGTTGCCAGAATGTTTTCGTATCTACTTGACCTCTTGTGCTGTAGGATGTGTATTCTTGTATTTGGTGTAATCCCTTCTTCAGGCAGTGTAGGGATAAGTTTAGTTTGTAGTGATCCATCCAGGGTGTTTCTGACCATTTAATATCTGTTATTATTAAGTTCTGGTCTGTTGAAAGTTTGTGTGAGATGAGATCAAGTGTGTGCCCTTTGGCGTGGGTTGCTTGCATTTGTGGCCATTTGAGATCCCATAAGTGGAGGAATTCCTTACATTCCCGTGCGCTGATTGAGTTTGGGTCTTCTAAGTGAAGGCTGATGTCTCCTAGTACTAGCACATTGGAGTTGGTTACACATGTGTTTGAAATGAAGTCCATGAAGTTAGTTTGGCTTTCATTCCAATTACCTGGAGGTCTGTAAAACAAGACGAAATTTAAATGATCGCGTAGTGTTTTGTTGTGGATTCTAATTGAGGCAATTTCAAGTTGAGGTGTCATGGACTCGGCAGTGGTTTCGGTGGTAAAGTGGGATCGATAGATTAGTGCTATGCCTCTGCCTCTCTTTTCCTTTCTGGTACTGTGTGCGATTTTGTATCCTGGAGGGCACAGGTCTAGGATTATAGGGTCCTTTTGGTCGTGGATCCAGATTTCAGTGATGAAGAGTAGGTCAAGGTCTTCTGCCATGATCCAGTCTGTTAGTATTGCTGTTTTGTTTACAGCAGATCTGGCGTTGATGTAGTCCACTTGGATTGTTTGAAATGGGTCTTCTGCGTTTGGTGTTGTGTGGACTTTTATTAGTTGCCGTTTCTTTGTTGAGGTGAGTTTGTTTGTACCCTTCTTTGGATTTTGTGGTGGTTGTCCACATGATGGTGTTCTTCCTTTGTTTAAGTTGTTGCCAGTTTGATGAGATGTGGTGTATCTGATCAATCTTTGATGATTGAATAGTATGCGTATACTGTTACTTTCTGTGAGAGGGGTGGTTAGTGTTAAGTGGATCAGTGTTAATGAATAGATTATTATGAGTAGTTTGAAGGTATTTATTTTGGTTTCTATTCACTGTGGGCTACTAAAAGACCGTGTTCTGGTGACTGGATGAGTGATAGGATTTTTGTTCCTTGTTGTGGGGTCTGGTGTTCTGTTCTTGTGTTATTATTTCAGCTTGCCTTTCAGCTGTTAAGATCAGTACTGGATCAGGTTTCAGTGACAAGTTAATGAGCAGAGAAGATGAGAGGGGGGAGAATAACTCTGAGTCAGGGTCCTCCTTAACCTGTCTCTTAGCAACTAATTGCTTCCCCCCTCCTTGCCCAGGGATCTTCAGGGCTCCTATTTCTGGCTTTGGCTGGAGGCAGAGGGGAGGGGAGGGGAGGGGAGAACTTCAGAGTACTTTCAAGGTATTTAGCAGGGAGGTGTCACACATGCAACACTGAGAACTCAGGTTTGAAGATTCCAAATTCAGAGCTCCTTCAAGGTAATTAGCAGGAGGTGTCATGCCTGTGACACAAAGAACTCGAGTTGGAAGATTCCTTCTCACTCAGATGTCCTGCTTCAAAGTTTCTGATCAGTTCTGCAATAGGCACTTTACGCTAATTTCACTTCTTAATCTTTCTTATGCTTGCTTAAGTGTTAAAATGTTCATAGATTGGCCAATACAAAAGCAGTTTCTCCATCTGACCTCTCTAGCTGTCTCTGATTACTGACAGGTCGGTCCAGAGGGGAGGGGTTGCTTTTGATCAGTGAGAGGTACTTGAAGGACAATAGGAAGGTACTTGACTTAATAGCTTTTTGGAATGTGATCAGCAAGGAATGCTGGGACTTGAACACTGGTTTTAAGCTTCCACAAAGTCTTCTTCTTTTTCACAAACAGCTCTTCTAATTAATGCACTTAAACAGTCCCAAACATTGCTTTTCTTAGCTGAAAGCTCGCTTGTATGCAGACCAATTAACATCCAGACTGATACAGTCAGAGTTACTTGATTCACTCTCCTTTCTGGTTTGATTAACTTATCCAAATCTGCTCTCTTCACAGCTTAGCTTTTCTAGTTTGATCAAATTCAGTACAGAAGGCTCTTTTAAAGGCGCGCTTCTCCTGCTGAAAGTGTCTTCATCTCCTGCAGTAACTATTTAGTTTTTACTTTGGCTTTTGCTGTCAGGCCTTGTTAACTGTAGAGTATCAATATCTTGAGGTATAACAGATAATTTGCTCACAGTCAGATGTCCAGAAGTGTTGCACAGAGACTCTGTAATTCTGACTGTTGTGCTGTGCGCTGAGCCCCTCGAAGCTCCCCTTCCTGTTTATTCATACGAAAATTCCTAGGTAGATAATACAACTGCTTAATCTGAAAAGCATCCAAATTAAGTTGCAGAAAATCTTTCAAAAACATTTAAGCAGTTCAATAGCAGATAAATAATGAGTAATTGAGAAGTTCATGAGTCTTAAATTGAATGCCCGGGAGGCATTCTCGAGTGCCTCCAATTGATTATTGTAACCCCGAAGGGTTAAAATTCTTTTGTTTACCTTGGGCGCTGCTGGGCGGTGATCCGGGACTGAGTGGCGAGTTCGGGCTGCATCTTCGGTGGTTCTGGGAGTAGGGAGGAGGACGAGTTTGCCACTGCATCGGCAGAGGTGCTGGCAGCATTACAGTAGCGGGGCCAGAGTGGAGCCAATGAGCATCAGAGGCACTGGAGGAAGAAGCGGCATTGAAGAGCCGCTGTTGTGGGGGGAAGCCAGCGTTTGAGGCAGTTGTGTTTTAGTTTATTTACTTTGGCAGTGCCAGTAGGGAGAAGGGGAAGCCCTTATCTACGTGTGTGGGCGTCTGACGTCATCAGTGACGTCGGTAACAGCCGCACATGCACAGGAGTAAGGATTCCTAGGGCCTACAGGAGTCGGCTGAATTACAGGAGCAGAGTCGGTTCCTGTGTAAGAGTTGAGATGGCGTGGGACCGGGGACAGAGGGAGAAGTGCTCCGGTGCACTCTCCAAGAGATTTTTTTATTTTTGTAAGGTGGTCGGGTGCGGAGGCCTGGCGCTGTGCACGCGCCAAGGCAGAGTGGGAGAGAGACGGGAGCAGAGAGCGGTGATAGCACGAGCCAGATGCTGGCTCGTGGCAGGGCCATGCAACGGGCGCGTGCTCCAGAATAAAAGAAGAAATGGAATTAAAAAAAGATAAGGTCTGAAAATAAGGTTATTTTGTATTGCATTAAAGGAATTTATGTTTTAAAAAAATGTTTAAAATGTTCTAAGATTACATTTTTGGGTCATTTGAATTGACTTAGTGCAGGGGCTCTTGGCTCTTAGCACTAGACAGCTGTGATATATTTGCAGGCTTATTTTCGAAAGAGAAAGGCGCCAATCTTTCGACGCAAATCGGGAGATGGGCGTCGGCGTCCTTCTCCCAGGGTCACCCAAATTGGCATAATCGAAAGCCGATTTTGGGCATCCTCAACTGCTTTCCGTCGCAGGGACGACCAAAGTTCACGGGGGCATGTAGCGAAGGCGGGACTGGGGCATGCTTAACACATGGGCGTCCTCGGCTGATAATGGAAAAAAGAGGGATGTCCCTGACTAACACTTGGCCGACTTTACTAGGTCCTTTGAAATTTGCCCTAAATGACCAGATGACCACCGGAGGGAATCGGGGATGACCTCCTCCTACTGCCCCCAGTGGTCACTAACCCCCTCCCACCCTAAAAAACAAATTTTAAAATATTTTTTCCAGCTTCTATGCCAGCCTCAAATATCATACCCAGCTCCATGACACCAGTATGCAGGTTCCTGGAGCAGTTTTATTGGGTATACAGTGCACTTCAGGCAGGCGGATCCAGGCCCATCCACCTCCCCCCCTTACCTGTTAAACTTGTGGTGGTAAATGTGAGCCCTCCAAAACCCACCACAAACCCACTGTACCCACATCTAGGTGCCCCCCTTCATCCCTAAGGTCTATGGTAGTGGTGTACAGTTGTGGGGAGTGGGTTTTGGGGGGGCTTGGGGGGCTCAGCATACAGGGTAAGGGAGCTATGCACCTTCTAGCTTTTTTTGAAGTCCACTGCAGTGCCCCCTAGGGTGCCCGGTTGGTGTCCTGGCATGTCAGGGGGACCAGTGCACTATGAATGCTGGCTCCTCCCACGTCCAAAGGGCATGCATTTGGTTGTTTCTGAGATGGGCATCCTCGGTTTCCATTATCGCCGAAAATCGGGGACGACCATCTCTAGGGACCACCATCTCTAAGGTCTACCTAAATGTTGAGATTTGGGCATCCCCGACCGTATTATCAAAATGAAAGATGGCCGCCCATCTTGTTTCGATAATACGGGTTTCCCCGCCTCTTCGCGGGGATGTCCTGTGAGGATGCCCTCAGGAAAACTTGGGCGTCCCGTTCAATTATGCCGCTCACTAAACAGTTGGTGTTTGTCAGTAGGGTGGGTATTTAACTACTGGAAGGCTATATGAGACAGCGTCCATCCAGAAAAGTTAAAAATTGTTTTAAAAAATTTAAGAATTGTAAGTTATGATGTGAAATGGTGTCTGAATGAAAACTAGTGCTAGTTAATCTTAAAGAGCCTCGCGGTTGATTTTGGCTATAGGGTGAGTGTGTGGGAGAGAGTGTCTGAGAAATTTTACTGAGTTTAAAGTATATCTAAATTAGTAAAACTCAGTTTTAAAAGACTCAGATATAAAAATAAAATAAAAAATATTATTATTTGGAATTGGTGAGATTAGTAACCTCCTCACAACCTCTAAGTAACAAAAAATTATTTTTAGAAGTTTTACTGTGATAACTGACTGTTTATTATTACTGAAGTCTGCTGATATTCTCTGAAGAGAAATAAAAATTAAAAATTATTTGAAGAGTGAATAAATAATAGCTTGTCAGAATAATACTGTGCTATTAAAATTTCAGAGAAAATTTAAAGTCCTCTGAATCATATTTTGGAAGCCTGAAATCTAATAAATGTTGGTATCAGGCACACAAATAAAATAATAAAAATAATTAATAAGCTTTGGATTAAAAGCTGGTTTCATATATTTATTTAATTATTAAAGATACCAACTTTGAGTTACTTAAAAAATTTATTTTGTAAAGATTAATTGAGGGTGGGCTAAAGTGTAGGGATCTTTAATTACATATTTATTTTTCTGGGGTAGCTAGTAAAAGAAGAAGTTTCATTTAAGTTCATAAATAGGGAATAGGTTCTCTCCATTTAAGTTATTTGAGATAGTGTAGTAGGTGTTTGGACCTGATCTACTATCAAGGCTATATATTTTATGTTAGTTATATTTGTACCCTGTGCTTTCCCACTCATGGCAGGCTCAATGTGGCTTATATATACAGGTACTTATTTGTACCTGGGGCAATGGAGGGTTAAGTAACTTGCCCAGAGTCACAAGGAGCTGCCTGTGCCTGAAGTGGGAATTGAACTCAGTTCCCCAGGACCAGAGTCCAACACCACCCTAACCACTAGGCCACTCCTCCACTCCTTCCATATATATGAGAAGAGATGGTACACAACAAAAAGAAAGGCCAAGAAAGAAGATCTATACAAGAAAGCTAGAAGACCCCAGCTAAGTTGCCTTCGTAAGTTGAGAGTGGTAGAAGAATAGAGAAATCAAAGACTTTAAAAATAATTTTACAGAAGTAAATGGAAAGTGGAAGGGATATCAATAAATAAATAAATAAATAAATAAATAAATAAATACTTACCTGCTTCAGCTGAAGTAACTGGACTGCCTATATAATAATAATAATAATAATAATTATATATATATATATATATATATATATATATATATATATATATATATATATATACACAAAGTATCATTCTTGTGAACTACTTTTAATTCAAACATTAATTGAAAAAGTTTTATAAAGTACATTTTCATACTTATCTGATAAACGTTTTCTTTGTGGAAAATCTGTTATAATTACCTTGTTTCATTGCTAATTGAAATCTGCAAAGAACAATAAATGTTAAATTTTTCTATATATCTCATTTTCATCTCTGAGTTTGATTTTTTTTTAAAGAACATTTCCTACCCTATTTATTAGAAATAGAGGTACGGGGTTAGTTTAATACTTGTGTATCTTATCTCCCGTTTTGGTTTAAACTCATCTGAGGTAGTCTTATTGGGTTCAGTAGGGTGAGTTTATACCCTTGAGAGTGAGGTCACATTATGTATGCCTATGTGCAGACTGGGTAACAGTAGGGGCACTTTGTGGTGGTGCATGAAAGATAGACTTTGCACTTGGAAAAATCTGTATGAAATTACTCCCTTTGTAACTGCTACTAGATGACAGCAGATAAAGACTGAATGGCCCATCTAATCTGCAAGGTAAGGTGGTTGGGCTGTAACTGCCACTTCAAGGACATTAAAGGCATACTTTATGTAACCCTGGCCTCACCACTCAACACCGTTCGGGCACCAGCGAGCTCATCACTGGTCAACTACAAATACTGCAGCTGAGCTGGGCGCAGGCTGGGGTCGGATATTAATCAGGAAATAAAGCTGGGGCTTTATTTCTCTCTACTCTCTTCTCTCTTTCCTTTACCAGTCTGGGAGTTTCACTTTCACTCAAAGGAAAGACTCCAATCCAGAGAGTTATGCAAAAATAACCAAACTTTACTGAATATACTGCAACAGGCAGTTCAAGTCTTCTTTTATGAAACGACAGTCAATTTGCAATCCAACTTGATATCAGATGCAAACTGTAAATCCAGAGCAAACTTAGGGATATGATATATCTTCTCAAATGCAGTTTATAATCCTACAGTATGTACATATTTACAGCTCTTCTGGGTGAAACAATCTAAGGCTGTGCCTTCAGCACTTGTGCAACAAGCAGATCTTCCTCTGGATCAGACCTCCCCATCTGTCGACGCTCTTCCAAAGGACTACCTCTCCAGGCTACCACCTTTGGCTCCAAACAGCACTTCAGCGTTCCTGCTCCCAGGCTGGGATCCCCTATTCCCCACATGGAACACTCTTCCACTTAACAGTTAATGCTGGAATTTGCAGAAATCACCTCTTTGGTCAGCCTTAGTTTCTTGAACCCATCCAGGACTCGCCCTCTCCTCCAAGGGACCCAGCGGGGGTATAGGCAACCAGGGACCTCATGCACTCCCCATCGACATTATTTATCAGCTCCCAACTCCTTCCACACTGTTACTCAACAACCAGAAACATTTCCCTCTACAATTTACTCAGGAACGTACCTCCTTGGACAGGATCCTTTCCCACCCACAACTCCCCTCAGTAACTCTGGAGCGTTGTCTCATGATCTTTAGTAATCCTCATTATAATGAGGGATTGCACTTAGTTTAAGGTTGTAACTGCTGCTCTGTGAAGTCACTGCCAGAACCTTCTTTTAGGCCTGTTGAACTGTGCAGGTTGCCCCCCTGTCTCCTTAGAAGTGCTAAAAAAAGAGTGAAATAAAATTATTGTCCTACTGTTTTGAACTACAATGCCAACTGCTTGCCAACCTCTCTGACTATTCCATGCCCTTTTGAATTTAATTACTATTTTTGTTTCATAACTAGCATCCCATTTACCATGCAAAAAGCACCTTACACTAGGTAATGGCAATTTACTTTGTCCATTGAGACATGAAAAATGGGGTGAGTGTGGCCCCTAAAATGTATTTAATTAACAAATTTTAGTTCACTTTTACAAAGAAAACGCAAGACAGATTTATTATGTTTGCCTACGTAAATATGTTAATAGCCATGCAAATGAAGATTAATGAACTGATTAGGTATTCTTCCGGTAAGGTATGACAACTGCACTGTTTTTTATTGCTTGATATTAAAGTGGGAAAAAAAATCTCATGTGCAGAATGCATCAAGTACAAAAGCTTTCATCTGACAAGTATGATTTCTTTCACTAACATGAAGCCTCTATTGTTCTCGCTGGCACAACAGAGGAAGAAATGGGAGATATAAAGCAAGGAGAGAAAAGGGAACTAGGGAGAAAGAGGGTTAAGAGAAAGATAATGAGGTGTCAAGGAGCAGTGAGGAAAACATGAGAAGAGATTTCAGCGAGCACCACTGCTGAGTAGGTCATGAAGGCTGAGCAAAATCAGGAACTTTAGGCTCAGAACCAACTTCCAAAGAAGCTACTATTAGGGGTGTGCACACCATTTTTTGTTTTGTTTCAATGATTTTCTGGGTTTCCATGATTTTTTTTTCAATTTTTTACAATTTCTTTTTTGGTGTTGTTTTCAAGTAGAAATCCTCATATAATAAACTGTTAAAAACAGTGCTGGATTTTTAATACAGTTTATTGCTAATAATCTAATTATATTCAAAAGCAACAAAATAAAATTTCATACTAGAAAAATAATGCTAAAAGACAAGTAATAGATTAAAAGGGAAGTACAGTTTACCTCAAAATAAACTTCCATTTTAACTTAGTCATTAAAGTCGCTAACATTTTAAACTTTGCATACATTTTAACTATGGTGATCTCTGGTCCAGGCACCTCATGTCACAGTGGATACCCATGTCCCAGGCTTGTGGCACAAGGAGACCCACATCCAGAGTGCTCCCAAAGAACTGGCCTTCAATAGACCAAAAATACTGAGGATGGTTTCTAGTAGCTTGGGACCAGCAGGTGGCAGTCGAGGTTTGGAGGCTGTCTGGTTGAGCACCCCACCACCACCACCACCTTTGCTTGGGGCCCAGGGCAAGGATACCTGAGTAAAGAATATGTGGCAAGGAAGGAAAACACATTTTTTCACGGCTTGGATTGAATTTAAAAAAGCATTTGCTTCAATTCACCATGCATATAATGTGTACAGCACTGCATACATCTAGTAGCGCTATAGAAACAATTAGTAGTAAATTTACTACATTCTCTGGCAACGAATTCCAGAGTTTGATTACATGTTGAATGAAGAAATATTTGTTCCGATTTGTTTCAACTTTACTACTTTGTAGCTTCATTGCATGCCCCCTAGTCCTAGTATTTTTGGAAAGAGTAAACAATTGATTCACATCTACTCGTTCCAATCCATTCATTATTTTATAGACCTCTATCATATCTCCCCTCAGCTGTTTTTTCTCCAAGGTGAAGAGCCCTAGCCGCTTTAGCTTTTCCTTATAGTGAAGTCACCCCCATCCCCTTTATCATTTTCATCACCCTTCTCTGTACCTTTTCTAATTCCACTATATCTTTTTTGAGATGCGGTGACCAGAATTGCACATAAAATTCAAAGTGCGGTTGCACCATGGAGCGATATAAAGGCATTATAGCATCCTCATGTTTTCCATTCCATTCCTTTTCTAAGCTGCGGGAAAAAGGGCCCTGCAGTAGCAGTGGGGGCTGTTTTTCCTGCGCACCAGGGCCCTTTTTACCACAGTGGGTAAAAAGCCCTCTAAAAAAATGGCCATGCGGTAAGATTACTCTTACCACATGGTCATGCAGGGAGAGCCCTTACCGCCATCTATTGAGGTGGTGGTAAGGGCTCCCACAATAACCTGATGGTAACCAGGCAGCGTGCGGCAATGCCTGATTACTGCTGCGTTAGCGCTGCTGGAAAATAACAATTTTTTTAAAGGCACGCTGCAAATAGTGTGCAGGACGTCAGACTCAGAAACAGAACGAAGCCTTGCGTTGGAAGAAGAGGACCTCGGCTGGTGGGGGTTGGGGTACCCTGCCAGCAAAGGTAGCCCACGGCAATGACGGGGGAGGGTTGGCAGCGGGAGGGGGGTCAAGAGGGTCGTCATCAGGGGGTCCATGGCCAAATCCACGGGGGCCCAGGCCCCCATGGCCCCATGTAGCTACGCCACTGACTAATAGCTACACAACTATCTGCATTGGCTTTACTTGTTCCTGTGAAAATATCACTATATGAAACTAGCAAGTAGCAATCAATTTGCTTAAAAAATAATACAAGGAGAAAAAAGGATTTCAGTGGCTTAGGTCATGTCTAAAGTAAAACTTGGTCTAATGACCTGCCTTATTTCTTCAGTAGTCCTAAAAATCTTCCGATATTTAGTGAATAATTAAAAAAAAATGTAAACAACTTTTTCTCTTTATATAAAGTCCATTCATATTCAAAGTCTCCCAGGTACTTATCTGGAATGGTAGTGAAACACTGTACAGCATGGCTACTTCACCCTGGCTTCATCAGAAGTCTTTGATTATGCAGCATTCTTGGTACCCTAAGAAATATATTTAGCAAATTATTCACAATTATGCTTACTTGGTTACAAGCTTAAGGTTATAATATTATTTCAGCCCAATATGAATGCTTTTTAATAAAATTTTCTTACCCTGTCATGGAATATATTCAGTCCTTAAAGTATACATTTTCAAAATGGCGCCTGAATTTTAAAAGCACTATTTCTTATTGGTTCAGGAGCATTGCACTCCAAAGCAAAATTAGCGCCTGTCCATTAATAAAGAAAAAATAAACAGAAAATGTGGTAATTTTACCCCAACCCGTGTAAGAGCCTACTAAGGTATTTTTTTTTTTTTTTTTACTGCTGTTTAGTAAAAGGGCCCTTTAGAAAAGGAAAGCTGAAATGGAAATCTTTCGAGAACAGAAAATCAAAAAGATTTTGGACGATGTGAGTAATTTGAAGAATCTGAAGGAAGAACTACTTAAAAATGAAAAAAAAAGTAAAAATCTCATTAAAAAGTACAACATTGGGATCCAAACCATCTCAGAAGTATCAGAACAACTTAAGCAAAGAATTGTAGCACTAGTCCAGAAAGTTCAGCAATATGAAAATAGAGTTATCCAGTACAGACAAAACAACCAGTTTAGAACCAATCACTATTCATTTTCCAAAAGCATTAAAGCTGGTCAACAAAGCAATGAAGCCACTGCAAGTCCTGAAAAAGAAAAAAATAATACTTACATTTTGGGAAAAACAAAAAAAAACATAATAAATTGTTCAAAAGTAAGCCAGAAAGATCAAAACTTGGAATGTTCCTGGAAAAGATGAAGTCCATTGATTCTGCCTAAAACATCTGCTAAACCTACTTACCAAATTAGCAATACAGTTTAACAGCAACTAATGAAGAATGGAATTCCAATAGGAAGAACCTTTAAAAAAAAAAGAAAGAAAAAGTCACTGGTCCTGATGACTACAGGCCAACAACTTGCCTACCCACCACTTTCTAACAGTTTACTGGAGTTATAGCTAATCTAATCTATGCTTATTGGAAAGAACATTCTCTTTTCTGAACAGAACAAAAGGAAAATTTAAAATATTCAAATGAGACAATTTCAATTCCTAATTGACAGGATGATTTTGAAAAATTCAATTTAAGGGTCAGTTCTACTTGTAGGAGCTCTAATGCAAAGTCAATATTCAATGCTCAGTGCTGACCTCATTTAATAAATCTAGAGTGGTACTAAAAGTGTGTAATACCAATCCTCAATGGTGACTCATTTTATTTGAGAAACGATTCATCACTGAGGTTTGGTGTACACACTTGTAGTACCACTCTAGATTTATTAAATGAGATCAGCACTGATAATTGAATATTGGCTTTGAAAATTTCAGGACATTTTAAATTTATATTAATTGTAAACCACCTATATGGTATATGCCAGTTGGTGGTTTATCAAGTAAACATGAAATATCATGAAACATTTTTTCATGGCTTGGATTGACTTTAACCCCCCTGTTTACTAAAGCTTAGCTCGAGCTATCTGCAGCATGGTTCATTTTATTCCTAGGTGCCCTGCTGCAGATAACTCGAACTAAGCTTTAGTAAACAACTCAAAAGACATTTGCTTCAATTCTCCATGCATATAAGGGCCCTTTTACTAAGGCGTGCCGAAAAATGGCCTCCACTGGTGTAAATGCGTGCTTTGGACGTGTGCAAGTCAATTTTTCAGCGCACCTGCAAAAAAGGCCTTTTTTTTTTGCAGCTGAAAATGGATGTGCTGCAAAATTAAAACCAGCATGCGTCCATTTTCGGTCTGAGACCTTACCACCACCCATTGACTTAACGGTAAGGTCTCATGCATTAACCGGGTGATAATCGTCAGCACGCATACACTGCCAATTACTGTCAGGTAAGCGCCATGGGGTCTAAATTTCTACCGCGTATTTTGGACATGCGTCAAAAATGAAATTACCACCCAAGGCACGTGGTAGCTGGGCAGTAGTTCCAATTTCATGCACATTGTATGTGCATAGGCACCTACGCACCCTAGTAAAAGGGCCCCTCAAAGTGTACAGCACTGCGTATGTCTAGTAGTGCTATAGAAATGATTAGTAGTAGTAGTAGTAGCTGGATGAAAAAATATTTAGAAATTTATGAAGTCAATAAAAGTATCAGAAAATTTCTAAAAACATTAATGGCCTCCAGGAAGACTGTAATGGAACCCGCATGGGATGGGGACAAACTGGATATAGTGCTTACTGATGGGGCGAGTGTTTCTAATGTTATAGTAGGTGATCATCTGGCATCCAGTGATCGCCAGATGGTGTGGTTTAATATTAAGATAGGAGTGGAGAGGATTCATTCAAAGGTGAAGGTTCTAGAATTCAAAACACTTTGTTCAGGTGAGGCATTACCTCAAGGAATTGTCTGGGTGAGAACATCTAGAAGAAGATGGAAAGCAGTGGGCAAAACTGAAAGGAGCTATTGTAAGGGCAGCAAACCTTTTTGTGATGAAAGTTTAAAAAAAGTAAGAGGAAAAGGAGGCTTCTTTGGTTCACAAAAGTAGCAGCTAAAAAGGTAAGGAAAAAGAGGTTAACCTTTAAAACTACATTGCAGAAAGAGGAAGACAAGCAACAATATCTGGAAAAGCCTAAGAGAAGCTGGTAGTCAGGAAAACAAAGATGGACATTGAAGAAAAATAGCCAATATGGTAAAATGGGGGAGCAAGACATTTTTTTAATATATGTTAGTGATAGGTAAAGTGCAAAAGTGGCATTGTGAGACTCAAAGGTGAAGGGGCGGAATATGTAGAAGCTAATAAATATAAGGCGGAATTGCTTAACAAATATTTCTGTTCTGTGTTCATAGCTGATGGGCCAGGAGCAGGACCACAAAAGACAAACAAAAATGGAATGGAGGGGTGGAAGTCCCTGAACGATTTTCAAAGGATTGTGTTTGTGAGGAACTAAAAGTGGACAAAGCATGGGGCTGGATAATATATATCCAGGCACTGAAGGAACTTAGGGAAGTTCTAGCGGCTCTGCTGGGTGACCTTTTCAGTGCTTTTCTAGTCTAGAGTTGGGAGTGGTCCCAGAAGCCTGGAGAAGAGCATATGTGGTCCCTCAACAAAAGAGGAAAGTTTGGGAACTACAAGCTGGTTATTGTGGTAAGTAAATTAATGACAACACTTTTAAAACAGAGAATGGCAAAGTTTTTGGAATCCAATGGATTACAGGATCCGAGGCAACATGGTTTCACTAGAGGCAGGTCTTTTCAGACAAGTCTGATTAAGTTCTTTCACCAAGTGACAGAAAATTGGATCAAGGGAGAGCACTAGATGTGGTGTATTTAAATTTTAGTAAAGCCTATGACACGGTTCTGCATAGACAACTAATAAATAAAAATTAGTGCTCTTGTATGGGCCCTAATGTGACTGACTGGGTTAGGAACTGGTTGAGTGAAAGACACCAAAGGGTAGTGGTAAATGGAGCTCATTCTGTGGAAAAGGATGTTACCAGTAGTGTGCCATAAGGTTTGGTACTTGGGCCGGCTCTTTTTAACAATTTTGGAAGCGATATTGAAGGGCTCTCCGGTAAGGTTTGCCTTTTTGTGGATGATACCAAAATCTGCACTAGGGTAGACACCCCCAATGGTGTAGATAACCTGAGGAAGGACTTACTGAAGCTAGAGTAATAGTCTGGAATATGTCAGCTAAGATTTAATGCTACAAAATGCAGGGTCATCCATTTGGGCTGCAAAAACCTGAGGGAATGGTAGAGTTGAAGGGGGTGAAGAACTTTTGTGCACAAATGAGGAGCCGAACATGGGTGTGATCATATGTGATGATCTTAATGTGGCCAAACAGATAGAAAAGGCAATGGTGAAAGCTAGAAGGATGCTTAGGTACACAGGGAGAGTAATGGCCAGTAGAAACAAAGATGTGATGATGCTCCTGTGTAAGACTCTGGTGAGACCTCATTTAAAATATTGTGTACAATTCTGAAGACTGCACCTTTAAAAACAGGATGGAGTTGGTCCAAAGGGCAGCTAGTAAAACGGTCAGTGGTCTTCAGCGTAAAGCAAACGGGTACAGACTTACAGATCTCAATATGTATACTTTGGAAGACGGGCAGGAGAGGGACGATGTGATAGAGGCATTTAAATATTTACACAGCATAAATGCACAGGAGATGAGTCTCTTTCATTTGTAAGTAAGCTCTAGAATGAGGGGGCATAGGATGAAGGTGAAAGGGGTAGACTCAGAAGTAACCTGAGGAAATACTTATTCACAGAAAGGGTGATGAATTCATGGAACAGCCTCCCAGTGGAAGTGGTGGAGACAAAAACAGTATCTGAATTCAAGAGAGCTTGGGACAAGTACATAGGATCTCTAAGTGAGTGATAGGGAGAGTAGATGGCATGGATAGGCAGACTGGATAGGCCATATGGAGGCTGATATTCAAAGCGATTTAAGCAGGCAGGAGCTCTCCTGCCCACTTAAATAGCTTCCCGATGCCCAATCGGGGATATTTGCCGGCACTTAACTGGACAGTGCCACTGAATATCCCCTAAGACCACCCAAACAAAAAAAGTGGGCAGGAGCCACAAATTGTGTGGTTATGCGGGTGCCGGCAATATTCAGTGTCGGTACCGGCATAGATAAGCAGTTTCATTTAGGACAGCACATTTGAACATTCAAATAACAGAGATATGATGCTCATAAAGTCACTACAAAACAATGAAATATTGGTGGCTGAGGGGGCAAGTGCAGTTGATATATATATATATATATATATATATATATATATATATATGAGTAGCACAAAGTCATTGAAATAAATAGAGGGTGGCTAACTGAACACAAATTATATGTCCAGCTGAAATAGATAAAAGAACTAGTCTAAGTTAAAGGATGTTCAGCAAGCTGGGTATAGAGTGAATGGCTAGCCAGTTGCAACCTTTATTAAAGGCTTGGGGGAAGTCAGGCTTTCGCCTTCTTCCTGATGTAGAGGTAGTCTTGAATTTGGTGTAGCCCCTCTGGGAGTAAAGACATAGGAATGAAATTTGGCTTAGACAAATATGCAAAATTGACAATTAAAGCAGGTAAAATCTTAGAAGAAGATGAATTACAGCTAATGAATGGAAGTCTCATTAAACAACTGGCACATGATGATGGATATAATTATCTAGGATTATTAGAAACCTCAGATTTGCTTCATGACTAGATCAAGCTGAGTACTAGCTCAAACTATATCAAACATATTTGGAAAATTTGAAGTTAAGTGGAGGCAATGTAATTAAAGCTATTAATACTTGGGCACTTTCAGCCAGATATAATGTTGGATAGAAGACTGGACACAAGTCGGACAATATTCAAAGCAATTTAAGCGGGCAGGAGAGACCCACTTAAATCTCATGGGGCCACCTAAATCTCGTGGAGCCACCTAACCTCTGAAATTCAGCAGCACTAAACCAGGCAATGTCACTGAATATTGGCTCTGATTGGACCCAGAAAAAGTGGGCACTTCAGGGGTGGTACAGGCGGTGGTGCTAGGGAGGATCTGGGGGTTATGTGGGTGCTGGCGATATTGCCGGCACCCACATAGCTAAGTGGGAGAATTTAAGACAGCTCAAACTTATGGGGCATAAGCTCTGTTGGCCAGTCTCACTGAACTTATCACCTGTTTTGCAGTACCAGTGCCCCCACATGGCCCAACACTGAATATCCAGTGCTAATAGAGCTGCCTCCAGCTGAATATCAGGGACAAGAAGATTTAGATAAATTTGATCGAAGAACAGAAAGTTGATGACAATGTAGATTATGTTGCTTATTTTAGAAGCAGCATTCATGTTTTAGATGTGCATAAACTGGCATTTAGATGTCTATATTGTATAAAAATCTAAGTCCCGATTTTATAAAGCCAAGATATAAATGTCTAAAATGGTAGAACATTCAAATGCTGGAAAACTGCTACATGTATCTATTTCCCTGGTTGGACACCAAGGACCCTGAGGCAGAATTCGAAACTTGGGCCGAAGTTGGGCCTTGGAAGGTGTTCAAACGACTGCAGGATTCAGAGATAAGTGTACCATTTAGAACCGTTAAGAGTATGTTTAAGTTCTAATAGCTCAACTTTTCTTAAAGGGGGTTTTTATGCCCGTGATGATTAAAGGGACCTTCCTTATGTTGGAATCATCAACGACGGAGTGCTACCTTCACATTTGAGGCTTTTGCTCCGCATAAAATAAAATTATTTTTATCACATCATCATTATTATGTTTTTTGCTTGGGTATCTGTCTAGGGTTTTCCAGAAATTGATTTGGTGATATTCCAAGAGCTCTAGTTTGATATTTAGAACATTCAAATGACAAGGAGGCCATTTCAGAGACAAATGAATGTCTATATCCTAACAGATTGATGGAATGGACGTCTATGTTTCAGGACAGTGCTCGTACTGAGCAGTAGTCCACTACAGGAAATAGAGGAGGTCACCCCCTTAATTTTCTAGTGCTAAAATGCAAAGTGGGAAAGGATACCGGACTCTATGACAGCTTCAGGAACCAAAATGTTTATCTTTCTAAAATGGTTAAGATAAACATTTTTGTTCAGGCACCAAGGTGCAGATGATCAGAAGTCCCGCGCTGTTCCAAGAGTGCTCTAAAATTAGCAAGGAACACCGCAAGTCGTTAATGCTCCTATGATCAGAGCTACTAGCATGCAAATTTAGGTGTGCTATTAGCTCTGATCATAGGGGTACTTCTGTAGGAGGATTGTTCCTGGGCATGTGCCCAAGGCACAAGCCTCCTGCAGAAATTGTTTGGCAGGTCTGTGCTGTCAAAAAAACTCAGATCTGTCAAACAGTAGAAGAGGTTTGACAGGTCCAGGAGTTTCTCCCTGACCTGTCAAACCTAAGTTTGATCTACAAACACAAGGCTTGGAGGTCTAGTGGACTTCCAGGCCCCCAACACTAAAAAAAATCCTGGTGGTCCAATGGGACTGCTAGTCCTCACACCCAACACTAACAACACCCTAGTGGTCCAGTAGGATCGCTAGCCCTCCACAGTCGTTCTGGCACTCCCCCGTGGCCTACCTTGAAGTTGGACAAGGGTGGACTAGCATTCCCTCCCTCTTCTGTGGGCACCTCCTCAAAATGGTGGTGCTCTGCCCTGCCCGGTGCATCCTGGGATTCACTAGGTGGGCTTAACCATTATATGGAAATTAAGCCCCTCTCAGTGCATCTCAGCATGCACCGGGCAGAGGAGCACCCGCAGAGAAGAGAGGGAGTGCTTGTCCCTCCTTCCTCCAACTTCGAGGTGGGGGGGGGGAGTGCCAAAGCGGGTGTGGGGGGCTAGCAGTCTCATTGTTCCACCAAGGTCTTGTTAGTGTTGGGGTGGGGGCTAGCAGTCTCACTTAACCACCAGGTATTTTTAGTATTCGGGAGTAGGGACCTCCAGGCCTTTTGTTTGCAGGGGGGGTGGGGGGTGGGCTTAGGTTTGACAGGTCTGGGAGAAAGTCCTGGACCTGTCAAACCTCTTCTGTTGGTATCCCACATTCCTCCCTTGCTGGCAAACCTGGTGTAGGGTTTGCAGTGGAAGCTGCGCTCTTGTTTGGAGTGCTGCCTGCTGATCATAAGGAAGGAATTTATTTATTTGTTTCATTTGTATCCCACATTTTCCCACCTATTTGCAGGCTCAATGTGGCTTACATGGTGGGGAACCCTCATTTGCATGCCATTAGCAGTCAGAACAACGTGCTCACAGGCTCTGATCCTGGAGCGCAGGCAAACGTGGGCACTAGTCTTGCATTAATGGCCTCTAGTGCCTACATTTGCTTCTGGTCATAAGCCCCCAAAACATTTATGTTGTTATTTCACAGCATAAATATCTATAAGCTAGCACATAAATGTTTATATGATGGTTTTGACCTGTTCATATTTTAGATATCTAGAACAGTGTTTCCCAAGTCCAGTCCTGGAGTACCACTTGCCAGTCAGGTTTTCAGGATATCCACATTGAATATGCATGAACTTGATTTGCAAGCACTGTCTCCATTATATGCAGATCTCTTTCATGCATATTCATTGCGGATATTCTGAAAACCTGACTGACAAGGGGTACTCCAGGACTGGACTTGGGAAACACTGGTCTAGAAAGGAAGTTCATACAAAACATAACCAGTATATAAAGATCCATTTTGCCATGAATTTTCAGAAAAGGCTTTACATTAGCAGATCTGTTTCAAATACTAATAGAACTTGAGACTGGGTTTGATGGTCTGATCCAGTATAGCAATTCTGTTGTTTTTATGTTCTTAGAACAAAACAAACCAGCAACTGACAGCATTAAGCCATATCAGTGGCATATCATCTCTCCATATTTTGAAAAGACGAGTCTGATCACAGTGATCCATGCCATGATAACATTATGACTAGACTACTGTAATGTCCTGTACGCTGGTCAAACCAAAAAGAGTTTGTATCAGCTCTAACTAATTCAGAATGCTGCAGCACAACTAATAGAAGGCTGCAAGTGGTGTGACCAAATCACACCCCTCCTGCAAAAGCTACATTCGCTACCAGTACCTTACAGGGCTAAATTTAAAACTCTATGTTTGATTTTCAAGGTTCTCAGACAAAATGGGCCAGAGTACTTAAACAATGTTATCCCTTTACACACTTTTAAGACCACTAAGGTACTCTCAAGGGTCATCACTATCTGTACCTTCATCAAAAGAAATTGTACGATGTGAAACCTGTCAGTGAGCCTTCTTGGGAGTAGCCCCCTTTCTCTTGAATTTACTTCCAGAGGGGCTACATATAACTCAAGACTACCTCTACTTCAGGAAGCAGGTGAAAGCCTGGCTCTTCTTCCAAGCCTTTAATACATTGGGTGACAGACTGTACGCTCATTTTGCTCCTGGATTAGCTTGCTACACACACTGTAACTTAGATTAGTTCCTTATCTCTTGCTTAACTATACAACGAACTTGCCTTGACTTTAACTAACCATCAAACTATCCAAACAGACTCTGTACCACCCATCTTGTTCCCATCATATATCTGCTCTTGGTCCCTCAGCTATATGGTAAGCTGTATTGTAGAAAAACTTTAGCATCATATCTGTGTTCGTTGAATGTTCTAATGCATGCTTATTAGGTGTATCATTAGTATTATGCTAACATTGTATTATATCTCTAGTATTTGAATTCCAGTGCTGTTAAATGTGTATATTTTTGATACTGTTTTACGGTAGTTCTATTATTAGGTTTCAATTTACTGTTTTCAAGTTTACTTCATTTATTGTATTTATGTTTATTCTTGGTTATTTTACTATTGTTATGCTGTTAAAATTATAAATTTTATGTTAGACTGTACCTACTCTATACCGCCTTGGGTGAATCTCTTCATAAAAGCGGTTAGTAAATCTCAAGAAATAAATCAAGAAATAAATTTGAATGAGAGAAGAATATCCAACAATATGCTTTCAATTCATGAGTAAATCATATCATTTGACAATGTTATTTTTTCATTTTCTTTCCAGTGTTCTTTGCCAAACCTCAGCTCTACCATTTCCAGAGTGCATGGCTTGATTATTGCTTGATGTGTAACTTCATGTTTTCAGCAATTGAGTCACTTTCTAGGAGCTGGAGAAAATCCATGTTTTGGTAGCATGCTAGGAATCAAATCAAACCATCTTCTGCAAGTATAATAATGAAAAACCCAACCTATTTTCCACATTTCAGGTACATTAATTGCTACACAGAGAATCTTCCCCTTTAGGAAGTATGGAGGTTGCTGAGTTCCGTCAGGATCAGCAGTGAAGGTAAATCCAAATTTAATCTGGCTCTCAATATATTTCCCATTTTTGCTGGCCATATTTAACAGGTTGAACAATTAATTTAATCAAGGATATAATTTATTCTAATTATACATTTTCTGCTGAGAGGCTTTGGTGCCAGAATTCCAGGTGTTTTGTAACTTGAGGAGATGAGAAAAAAGCTAAGCAAACAGACAAGTGAAAGGAATGTGATGAGAATGTACATTGGGAAGAGACTGTGAAGTGACAGTGTGGGGCATGACTCATACCACTTGTGGCAGGAAGAAGAAATAGGGGCAACTTGAGGGATTCCGCTACAAATATAAAGAACACACCATATTTGATATAAATTATTGGGTCAACATTTAAGACTTGTGACCAGTATTTTTTTTTAAATGCAGGCCAGGGCATTTAAATGCATCACATATAATCAGCACTGCTCAATATACACGAACGTATAAATACCAAGCTTTCTGCCGGATTTACGCACAGAAATTGAAGCGAATTCCAGAACAAGGCATATAATCATTGGTTAACAAGCCAATCAGTGCTGATAATTGCTAATTAGCAAGCAATTATTGACACTAATTTGCACTGATGAGAATTTATGTGCAAAGCTGTCTAGGCATATTCTTTAACGTGTTGCACGTAAATTCTAAGTCACATAGTTGAAAAGGGGGCATGGCGATAAGCATGGAATGGGTGGGTTGTGGGCATTTCTAAAATCTATGCACGTTGTTATAGAATACACGCCTAATTTAAGCGTTGGCAGTTACACTAGGTTTTACTTGGCATAACTGCCTGGGATTAAATTTAGCTGCGCGGACTCGGTGTATTCTATAAACTGAGTGGAAATGTAGGCTTATTCTATAAAGTACACCTAAATTAAGGCGTACTTTATAGAATGCACTGAGGTGAATTTCATTTCGGTGCCAAATCTTTAGCCGTAATATATAGAATTTAGTCCTATATGTATGGCAGCGATATTCACCTGCTGTCTGTATAGCTAAATGGTTTAAATTAGGGCAGCTTTTTGGTGTAGTAGCTTTTTGGCTGTTAGAAGCAAGATGATTGCAAGTTACTTCAGTCAAGTGGCAACTGACTCACTCATACCTCACCAGGTAGGAAAAACCCTTTCTTCGCCATATTTATAGGACATTTTCATTGTGCAGAGTCTGGCTACCCCCAGATGTTCTTCCCTAGAGAGGCCAATTAAGTTATCCACTTCTGCTTCCACCTAACTGTGAATACGATACAGCAGAGACAAGGTTTTGATGCTTTCTATAGGCAGCTATGGACTGTACTCCAAGCCAGCTCAATGCACAGGCTGTTCCCCCCCAACCTGTCAGCTCAGCCTACAACAACAAACACCTCCAGAAATCAAAGTGCTCAATTAGATTTGAAAGAATTACACCTTCCCAGCTTAATCTTAAGGAAAGTCCAGCATGATCAGATCTTACAGTACAATGTTTATTAGATTCCTGATATACCACCTTTCTGTCATACAACCAAAGCAGTTCACATATTATATACAGATACTTTCTCTGTCTCTAGTGGGCTTGCAACCTAAGTTTTTATACCTGGGGCAATTGCCCATAGTCACAAGGAGCTGTAATGAGAATCGAACCTGCTCCCCTGGTTCTCAGTCCACTGCACTATTAGGCTACTCCTCTATAGAAAGCATCAAGAAACTGTTGTTTCTAGTATAGTGCTGAGAAAGGTTTGTGAACCCCAAGTATAATAATGAGAAATTTCAGGTTCTCACCATGATACCCTTGTTTCAACTGAAATAAGTCTTTTCTTATACAATAATGGGATAATTCTATACAAATTAGGTACTGTGCATGCCTAAAAATAGCATATAGGCATGAAAATAGCATGTAACGTGCTAAGCGATTCTATAAAGGAGGAAAATGTGGGTGCAGGTACAATTACGCACCTTCAAAAGGGGTATGTTCAGGGTGGAGAATGGGCATGCATTGGGTGAGACAGGAACATACACACCTAGGATGTATTCCAAAGTGTTGAGCGTGTGTATCTCACCAAAAGAATGCACTGACATTCATACCTGCTATATATAGTGACTAGAATGGAAAGAAGATGTCTATTTTGATCTGGAGCATTGATTTATGCTTTGTGTTGTTGTTTGGCAAATCATTGTGTGGTCAGTCCTCACTCATCCTCAAACTATCTGCTCATCTGCTCTCACTAAACCCTCTACTGCCCCATTCCCATCCCTTCTACTCCCTTCTTGCTCGCTCTACCAAACACCTTCTCCACCACTAAAATCACCAGCCTTCTTATGTCTCTGTTCACAACTTTCAGCACTGCTCTTCCATCCTCTCATTCCAAAGATCTCCCTCTCTCTCCCTCTGTGCTAGGATAGAAATCAGCAAGACATTTGTAAGGACTGAGCTTGACAATGAAGATGTCTGGTGACTGTGGATCCTGCTTACAGATAACAGACATTAAATGTTGCTTTGTGACATATGGCAAATCTGCTGAACAGAACGTATCCTTACTACATAATTTTAAAGGTCATAAGCTAACCTTTACCATGTCTACATAGGATGTATAGAAGTGAGACAAACAGCTTAGATATAGTAGCTCAGTCAGTATGTATTTTACGCTTTTTCAATGAATATAGAAGATGACCATATGCTGGAGAGACATCATGGGTATTTGGTGCTCTGCTATGATACCTTTAAATGAATGCAGTATAACATTAGTCTGGTAGATGTAGTGGGGAAGGGTTGGATGGAGGATGAGGAATAGCATGATTCAGTGTGAGATAGACAACTGAGGCACCATTACATACAGGTGTGGTTGTGTGCCAGGCCCACAAGGAGCCAGATGAGCAATAGTAGAGCCTTTGTCACCAATGCAACAGTACTTCTGGGCTTTTCATCTATATATGTGAAATTGTGAATAAACATATGGGAGCCAGGAAGGGATAGATGGGTAGAGCAGAACCGCTATCACTGTATTTCACAACTGCATAGTTGAGAATAGCATAGGCAACTCTCACCCGATTGACTGTGTGCTGTGTCATATTGGCTTACCCCCTATTGTGGCCAGTATTTCCTGCTGGTGTTTCCTACTCAGTGACTGTGCTACAGACACTGAAACTCTTTCTCCCATAAAAATGCATTGGGGGGGGGGGGGGGGGGGGCTTATTTCTGAAACTCCCTTTCCAATTTGGCTTATTTTCAAATTTATGTTTTTTCACTGGTTTATCTCTCATGTTGAGTTTCATCCCATTCTGTTAAATTTTCAGAGAGTTATTTAGCCCCCATGTAGGTAGATAGATATTCTGAAACTTTTTTGTATATAATTCTTTAATTGTGTGTTTTGTGTCTGCCTGACTTTGCAAGTTTTATTTTCACTTTAGATTATAACAAAGAGTATCATATTGGAGTAAGTACATTAAATTAATGTTTAGAAAAATATATTGTTACGTGTGAATAAAAAAAACTAACTTTGAAGAAAGAAATTTTAGATACAAGGATGGGCAATGTATAATATTTGGAAAGCAATGATTTGTGGGCTCCAAAGTGATGTAGGCATGACTATGTATATTCTACAATGAACAAAACTTTATTTAAAGCAGCTGAGTGACAGACATGATATTGTATGGAAATGTACAAATAACATGGGGGAGGGGGGCATTTTCGATAGGACGTCTAAGCCGGACTATGAACATTTTGCACTAAACATCCACAATCCAAATAGAAAACATGACCATTTTCAAAACCGCAAAATGTATACCTTTTTTTTCCCTCAGAAATACCATTTATTAACAAGGTTTTGTGCTCTACGCATTAATCTTTTCAGGCCATTTTAGAAAAAAAACATTCAAGTTAAAAACATAGAAAATCAAGCCATTGGGATGTAGGAGGGGCCAGCATTTTTAGCAGACTGGTTCCCTTGACATCCCAGGAAATCAGTGGGGCACCCTAGGGGGCACTGCTGTGGACTTCATATAAATGCTTCTAGATATATCTCTCACTGTTGCTCCCTGGAAAATGATTAGTTTGCATATTAGTACCTTTTAAATATTTGAAATCTGTGTCATATACAGTACCCCTATCCTCCTTTCCTCTAGTCTAGGATATACATATTAAGGTGTTCAAGTCTCTTCTGTTGTGTCTTTTGGCACAAGCCCCATATCATTTTTGATGCCTTACTCTGATCTGCCTCAAGTCTTTTGATGTCCCTAGTGAAATATGGCCTCCAAAACTGCAAAATGGCTTTAGTTCCATATACATGCTCCTGTTAGTGGAATAGTTTTGGTAAATGTGAGAAAAAAAGCCAAATTAATATGTTGGAAAAAAAAAAGACATGTAATTTGCCAAGGTAAAGATAAAGAAACAAAATGTTTAGGGAATAGTTACAGTTTTTTTGCGAGTAAATCCTGCTTTATACATGTAAATGACTTCTTATAAAAGGTAAAGGGTCACAGAGTTGATGTACCACCCTTTTATGATATAACCAAACAGGCTCATTTTCAAAAGAGAAGGGCGTCCAAAAAGCGACACAAAAGGCACATGGACGTCCTGAGAAAGAAGGTCGTCCAAATCCAATAATTGAAACAGGGCTGTAAGGATGTCCCCACAGGGGGCATGTTAAGGGCGGTGTTACGAGATGGGCGCCTCCAACATATAACGGTTAGCGAAATGGTTTCGCATGGGCGGGAACATGGGCATCCTTAGTTAGACCTGAAATAAAAGCGACCAGGGTAAGGGGAAAGTCATCTTTAGACCCAGTAGCGATTTTGTGGAGTTGGAGAGTGGCGAGATCGTTGTTGGGAGAGAAAGCTGAGAGTTTGTTGAGTACCTGTTATCTTTGTCTGTGTCCCCTAGTCGGAACATTTTCACCCTCACCTGCCTCATTTGTGTTTTTCCTTTTCAGCTTTCCCTGCCCCTTCTAGCCCCCAAACCCAGGCACCACTACTCCTTCCTCTATCTCCCCCATCCCCTCTCCATTCACTATCCCCAAGTTAGTATTTCATTCTCTTACCTGTTTGTTGTCTCTGTCTCTTTGTCATGTGTGCTGCTGCAGCGTGTTTGTGAAGTCTGTTGTTTGCTGCTTGGAGAGTGAGTGGCTAGAGGGTGTGTCAGGAGAGTTTGTAGTGGGTCAGAGAGTGCTTGCAGTGTGGCTCTGCTGTGTGTGACCGCATTGTTTGTCGGCGGTGGGAGAGTGAGTGTCAGCTTCTGTTTGTTGCTGCTGTGTTTCACCAGGTTGGTAGGGAGAGGTGAGCACTAGTGTCACTGCATTGCACCTGTAGTGTGGGGAAATGGAGGCACTAAATGCACAGGTGGCTTACATGTTGAAGGAAGAGGGGAGGCACTGCAGGAGGTACTCATGCCCCAGAGTTTTCAGGCCCCTTAGCAGTTTCCTAGACCTCACTGACCTGCAATGTCTCACTGGGTACCAGTTTGATAGGGCTGCCAGTCAGCACCTTTGTGACCAGCTCCAACTCCTCCTGCAGCCTAGGACCCATAGGAACAACCCCATCCCTGTGCACCTAAAGATCTCTGCTTCTCTATCTTTTCTGGCCACTGGGAGTTTCCAGTCCTATCTGTGAACACGGGTCTCACCCAGGCTTTCATTTCAAACTGCCTCACCCAGTTCCTTGATGCCTTCCTTACCCACACCTCTGAGTACATCACCTTCCCCATCACCCCCCAGCCCTGCAGAACAACATGGCTGACTTCTACGCCGTAGCTTGATTCCCCTCGGTCAAAGGTGCCATTGACTGCACACATGTCGCACTCAGAGCCCCCCCCCCCTCCCCGGGCACGAGAGGCCACTTATAGGAACAAGAAAGCATTCCACTCACTCAATATGCAAGTTGTGTGTGACGCCCAGGGGGAGATTCTACACATGTGTGCCGGATACCCAGGTTCCACCCATGATGCCTATATATTGCAGTACTCATGAATCTTCCGCCGGTTTGACTGTGGGAAGATCACCGGCGGATGGCTCCTAGGTACAGTAAGTGCAGCATGGATCTGCCCAAACTATACCTCCTCCACCAGGCAAACCTCAGCACTGTCTCCCTCCAGCTTACTCCACAACCCACTATCCCCCCCACCTCTACTACTACTACTATTTAGCATTTCTATAGCGCTACAAGGTGTTCGCAGCGTTACCCACTCCAAACAATACACACTCATCTTTCTCATTCTGCTTCTCCCCAAAGGTGACAGAGGCTACCCACAGCGGAGTTGGCTCACGATCCCCATAGTGCACCCACAAACAGGGTCGGAGGAGAACTACAACAGTAGACATCGGACTACATGTGGCATCATCGAGTGCACCTTCGGACAACTTAAGAACAGGTTCCAATGTCTGGACCTTTCTGGAGGGGAGCTCCTGTGCAGCCCCCAAAAGGTGGCAAATATATTCCTGGCCTGCTGCATGTTACATAATTTGGCAATGCGCAGAGGACAGGCCCTCCCAGAAGAGCCACAGCAACCACAGCAGCAGGCTCCAGATGAACAGAATGAGGAGCTCCCTCCATCTCCCGCCTACAGAGCAGAGCAGAGTACACACCAGCTGGGGGTCAGAGCCAGGCAAAGACTGATCGAGAGAAATTTTGTGTGAGAGTAAGTTGACATTTATTTCTATCGCATACTACTTACCCCCCCCCCCCACCACCACCATCACCCGCTCTGTGCATATTGCCCTCCTTCCAACTCTTACACTCCTTCCTCCCAACTCCCAGCACCCCCCTCCATGTTCCATCACTTTCCCTGCCCCCTCCCCTGGCCCCGGCCCCGTCCCCTCCTACCCCTCCCACCGTGTTCCTTTGCAGCTGGTGCTGCAGGGGAACTCTGTTGAGAGCCCTCTCTGATGAGCTCCCATTGTCCTCCTCTGTGTCCACAAGGCAGCCTGCTGCCTCGGCTGCCCTGTGGAAGTCTGGCCATCTTGCGCTCTGTGGTTTGTCCTGCAACCTGGGTATAGGACTCAGAAGGAGAGCTGGTGTGGTGGCTGATGGACCAGTGACTGGGGGGGGGGGGGGGGGCTGAGGATCTCAAGCTCCTCTTCTTTGTGGGTGGTTGCTGTGCAGTGGTGGAAGTAGATGCCACTCATTGCTGCATCAGAGCTGTACTAGGTGCTTTCAGGTCATGGCATAGGCCCTCGATGCTGTGCTCCAGCCATTGGAGCTGCTGTACCCCTTCACGTTGGGCCTGTAGCGCTTCCCCTTTGCATCTGTAGCGCTTCCTGTTGCACCTGGAGCGCTTCCCATTGCAGCTCCAATTTCTGGCGCCAGTAATCTTTCAGGTGCACATTGTGGCCCAGCAATTGTGTGGCGAGGTGCAGTAGCTGCCTCCTCTGGCTGGATGACCTCTGCTGAGGATTTGCCCCCCCCCCTTCTGCATCTTCTTCCTCTGTGCCACCATCAGCAAAGGCTGCGGGTGGTGGAAGGAGAGTCTCTGCTGCTGGGTTATGTGGTTCCACCCCATGTGACTGGTCCTGCGTGTGTTCTTGTGCAGGCACACCTCCAGGCCCACTGGTTTGCTGCTCTGTGTGCTATTCAGTGTGCTGGGGCTGGTGGCCACTAGGGCCAGCTTCTTCCTCAGACTGGCTGTCATCACCTGCATAGCAAAAGGGGAGGAAGTGTGTTGGTCAAATTAACCCACTTTTGTTTTACAGCATTCATATACATAGCTCCACATGCGAAGACCCAGCAAAGAGATGGTGAGGAATGGGATTAGCAGGCAAGCCACAGATGTCATTGTACATGGTACAGAGCTGGAGACGAGGAGCACAGTGTATTTCAGAGACTGATGTGCAAGAGAGCCACACAAGCAGGTGGGTAGACATAGAACTGTGGAAGGAGTGCAGAGGACACAGTGGCTACAGCACAGAGGTGTGGGAAGGAGATATGCACAGTTTGGTGATGAAGAAGGAGTGGGGAAGGCCCCCCAAAGCTGTGAAACAGTGGTAACCTACACACACACACATAGCTGGAAACCCTCCCCCCCTCCACCTGGCTACTCCCTGTGTCATGGTATGTAGTGAATGATGATTTGTATTGTATGTGGTGTTCTCACCCCTTCCCTTACTTAGGAGCACCACACTGTCCCCCACTTGTGTAAAACAGAGTGTAGTGCAGCACTACAGATACCCCATCTTCCTAATGGTCAACCTACCTGAGCCCTCAGGCTGTGCTGATGTGTCAAGGGACCCAATGCCGTGGAACCCCTCCTGGGGCAAGAGCCTATGAATGATGCACTATAGGGGAGTCAAGTTATGAAGTACCCACCCATTCTCAAGGTTGCTAGGGGTGGGGAGGGGGAGCATATATGCACTCAATGTCTTTTCCATATTATTCAACAGAGTCCTACAATCCTCCATAGTTATGGAACAACAACATTTCTAAATTCTGTCATGCAGACCATTTTCTAGGTGGCCACAGGTGCGTGCCTACCATGGCCATGAGCCCTTGTCATGGTTAGGGAGAGGGGTTCTGGTTATAGTTCCTATTCTAAATTACCTGCAGGTGGCTACAGCCTGGTGCCTATGTAATTCCCCTAGCCTGTGCCCTTTTTTTTTACACTTGATTACATTTCTTTTTATTAGTTTTCAATGCAAAGATAAACAAGAGCTCACAACAAAACAACAGATAACACTTTACAGCAAAAAGTAACCCAGGAGCTCATAGGTGAAAATAACTATCCATGTCTAGGTTAAGATAAAAGCAAGAAAAGAGAGAGGAAGAATAGAGGGGAGCTGGAGAAACCAAATCAGAGTGTAGAGCATGCAAGAGACATGAGACACATCAATATTTATGTGTATCACTGTGCAACTTTGAAGTGAGATACAAGCAGTAGCCATTTCTCCCTATAACACACAAACTGTGGAGACTGCTTAGCAAGGTGTGATTCATATTAGTATATTTGAAGCACTACATTCCACCATTCCTGGAAGGTGGCTTGCTGTAAGGACTTCCAATTCGAGAAGATTACCTTCAGTGCTAAAGATACCATGGTGTACTATATTGCAATTGTGATGAAGTAAACATCCATCTAATGCTTTTACCGTTGTTTTCCCTTTTCTCCTCAGCACTATATACCATTGCTGATACATTCAATGTGAAAAGATGACCCAGCTGTTTGTGGTTTGGTTGTGGGCAGTGGTGTGCTGGAGCCGGCTCGCACCGGTTCGCAAGAGCTGGTTGTTAATTTTTTAATGATCTTGCGAGCCGGTTGTTTAGCACGGCGAGCCGGCTTCGGTAAATGAGGTAAGCATGGCAGGAGGGTGCCACAAGCCATGCTTAACCCGTTTACCTCACCTCCCACCACTGCCCTCGTTTGCCTGTGCCACCCTGGTGGGGTTTAAATCATTTTTATTACCTCCGTCGAGTGCATGTAGTTGCGGACATCCAGGTATGGGGAAAATATAAGGAACATTGAGAAGTATAAAGTACAGTAACGTGTTTCTCACATAACATAGTATTTTTCATATACTTTGGCCGCCCCTGATTTGGCCATTTTCAACTGCGATAATGGATTGTCTATGGCCGGCCATTTTCCTATACTTTGGCTGGTCCTGATTTGGCCGTTTTCAACTGTGATAATGGAATGTCTATGGCCGGCATTATTATTTTCCGATTATTCCTACCTGATTTTGGCCGGCTTCGTGAGGCCGGCCAAATTCAGATTTAGCCGACCTTTCCATTATGCTCCCATTGGCATCTCTGCAGTTCTATGGCCGGTGTAATTTCTCGTGTCTAACTTTTAAATGTGGTTAGGCTAGTATTCTATAAAGTAAAGTAGATGCCTACATTCCTTTATAGAATAGGTTTCTACTTGGCATCCTGTAATAGAATTGCTCTCTCCAAGTGTCAGCCCACCACTATTATCATGGCTGTGTGCTAACAATTTGCACATGCTAATTAGCATTAAGTGATTAACATGCATTAGTAAGTGTACCTCTAATCATTATAATCATACAAATGTATTTCTGCTATAGTGGATTCTTAAGATTTCACAGAATAATGAACAGATGGAAAGGCCAGGTAAAAATGAGCCTAGCTTGGCTACATAGAAAATTTGTGTAAAGGTAGAAGAAGGATGTGAAGTGGATTCAGAATGTTAGGGTTATTTTTGGTCTTCTCCAAATCCATTTAAGATGAACCATATCTAGGTACACAAGTTATATCCCTGCCTAGGGAGTGTCATAATCTAAGCTTTACCTGAGGTAGTGGAAGGGGAAATTATTTGCAGAAGGTCAAAGTGTCAGCAGAACTGGGATTTGACTTCTGGCTTCCCTGGTTCATAACTTGCTTCTCTAACCTCTAGACCAAGCTATCCTCTCTGACTACAGGTGAGAAAATAACAATTAATGACCATCCAAGGTGCTGAATGTTTATTTATTTATTTATTTTTTACTATACTGATGCTCTTCTGTACTGTCTCTCAGCAGGGCAACGTCAGTTATTTTGCTTCATGGTTTGATTATTATTTAGGCTGGAGCCATTTACTGTAGAACATCACACACCCAGTCTGTTACTGTAATTATTTATGGCATTTATACCCCGTTCTTTCCCGCTCGATAGCAGGCTCAGTGCGGCTTACAGGATATGGTACAGAGTATCACAGAGATAACACAAAGTAATAATTACATTTGTGTAAAATAAGCTGCTGAATTCAGCTTATGGAAACTGTGTGATGATGGAGTCATTTAGGTTGCCTAATATTCATAAAATATCATAGCTTTACGTCAGTGGTAGCTTTCTTTTAAGACCTTGATTCAAATCACTACATGAAGCAGGAATACAAGAAAAGGCTTCCCCTGCTGTGTTCTAAGTGCTACTGTGACTGTAAATATGATGAGTAATTTGTCACCTATGATGATCTCTCCCTCCCCGAATAAAAACAAGCAACAGCTAAAGGAAATAATGACTCTGTACTTGTGCTATTTGTGCTGAGTAAATTCGAGCAAAGTTCATTCCTCAGCAGGTTTCTCAGTTTTGCATGTGTTGTGTCATTGTTTTGCTCATTGGTGCAACTATGAGACTTGCAGTTGTGTGCGTGGGGGTGAGCAGATGCCTTTGCCGTGGGAAAATTCGCACATAGGGAGAGAATTATCAAAGGGTTTTCTACACAGACACAAAATGGGAGGTGACTTTTGCAAAACAGGCCCATGGTTCTGGCAGTACTGAGTGTGAATTATCATATAAAGCAAAGTATATTTTCCACAAATTTTAAATCAGTGTTGAAAGACAGGGGAATGAATTTAGAAGTTTTATATGCAATAAAGTTGCTGTGCATTGGGCTAATCTATTTTCACTCTCTTCCTCCTGACATGCGCAAAATTGTTCTCACTCCACTACTGAAGGGATCCGGGCTAGATGTATCAATGCCTACAAAGTACCATCCAGTGGCAAGCATATCCCTTTTTACTAAAGTCTTAGAAACCTACATTAGTAAACATCTCTCTTTATATCTGGAAATAGTTTCTATTTTACACTGCTCACAATTTGGCTTCAGATCATCAAATAGTACGGAAACATTGCTGCTAGTTCTAATTACATATATCAAACAACATCTATGCAATGGAGACCAAGTAATTCTTCTCCAATTTGATATATATCGGCAGGTTTGATGCGGTTAACCATACATTGCTGCTTGAACGCATGTATAAGATAGGAATAATAGGGACTGTGTTCAAATGGTTCAACAAATTCCTTTCAAATTGAAGTTATTCTGCTCAAGCAAAACAACCAACTTTCCAACTTCTGGTCTCCTAACTGCGGGGTCACATAGCAGGGGCGTAGCCAGACACCCAACTTTGGGTGGGCCTGGGCCCAAGATGGGTGGGCAGAAGAACCCCGCCTCATCCCACAGATGATGTGGTCTCTCTTCTCACCTGCATGCCATATGGTCTCTCAAATATCCTCCCTCTCCTGCACACCTTTCAAATAGCAGATTTTCATCGGCAACGGGCAGCAACTAATACACACTGCTGATGTTAGCTCCATACCCTTCCCTCTGATGCAACTTCCTGTTTCCGTCTAGGCAAGAATACATCAATGCGAAGGCTATGGGGCCAGTGCAAGCAGTATGCATCAGTCACTGTTCACTGCAGGTGAAAATCTGCTATTTACAAGTTTACACAGGAGGGACAGTTGTTGGGAGTTGTCGGCTGGTGGGGCTTGGGGATCCCTGCCAGCCACATTATAGCTATGCTGGTACGGGTGGTCCTGAGCCCAAAGTGGGTGGGCCTGAGCCCACCCAAGCCCACCCTTGGCTACGCCACTGTCACATAGAGATCTCTCCTCTCACCTATCCTGTTCAATCTCTTTATGTCATCCCTTGCCTCAATACACCTGGGACTTAATGAACTACTATTATCCTATGCAGATAACATCTTGCTTCTCTTACCAGTGACAACATCAAACATAGATCCAATTCAGTCTGTATGACTGCTGTCAGCACCGGGACCCTGACCATTAAATTGAAATTGAATGCGCAAAAAACCAAGGTCTTGTGGTTCGAAATCAGGGTCCCATCATCAATACCCTTGACCAATGATCAAATCTTTACAGTCAAATCTGAAACCAGAGTCTTCCTTGACTTTTCACTCACCTTCGCTTCCCATATTAACCAGCTATGAAAGAAAAAAACTGTTCAAAATGAGACAGCTATGTCTAGTCAGATCATTCTTTGACCAAAAAGTCTTTGCACTACTAGTTCACTTGTAACATTTACTGTAACATTCTATTTCTTGGTATTAAGTGCCAATATCAGAAAAAAAACTGCAAATCATACAGAACACAGCTGCTAGACTAAGATTCAGATTGAATAGATATACTAGTGTATCAACTCATCTAAACAAACTGCACTGGCTTCCCATAGGTTCAGAGCTGCTTGTTCAGTTTTTCAAATCCTACAGGGCTTCACCTCTGAACTGCTAAGACCGCTTCGCTATGTCTGGTCCAGTCTAACGGTCTGAAACAACAACTGATGCTAGCATCACTGTTCTAAAAGACATTTAGAAATCAAAAGATTTTCAGCTCTCTTTTCCCTGTTCTTGGAATCAAAATATGGAACTCTACCTATTTCCATCAGAACAGAAAACAGCTACCTCAAGTTCAAGAAGAGGCTTAAAAAACCTTTCTCTTCCCAAAGACTGCTTCATAACAATCCATCATGACTTCTATCTCCTAGTATCATCCATTATCCATTCATTAATGTATTTAGAGGGGCATAATTGAACGAAAACGCCTATCTCCATGGGCGTTTATCTCCGAGAACGGGTCAGTGAAGGGGCGGACCGAACCGTATTTTCGAAAAAAATAGACGCCCATGTTTTATTCAACAATGTGTGAGCTGGGCGTTTTTGTTTTTCAGCGATAATAGAAAATGAAAGCGCCCAGCTCAAAAACAAATAAATCCAAGACATTTATTCGTGGGAGGGGCCAGGATTCGTAGTGCACTGGTCTCCCTCACATGCCAGGACATCAACCGGGCACCCTAGGGGGCACTTTTACAAAACCAAAAAAACAGGTAAAAGAGCTCCCAGGTGCATAGCACCCTTCCCTTGTGTGTTGAGCCCCCCAAATCCCCCTCAAAACCCACTGCCCACAAGTCTACACCATTACTATAGCCCTAAGGGGTGAAGGGGGGCACTTACATGTGGGTACAGTGGGTTTGGGGGGGTTGGACGACTAATAAGCATTAAGCAGCACAATTGTAACAGGTAGGGGGGGATGGGCCTGGGTCCACCTGCCTGAAGTCCACTGCACCCCCTAACAACTCCTCCAGTGACCTGCATACTGCTGCCAGGGAGCTGGGTATGACATTTGAGGGTGAAAATAAAAATGTGTGAAACATTTTTTTGTGGTGGGAGGGGGTTAGGTACCACTGGGGGAGTCAGGGGAGGTCATCCCCGATTCCCTCCAGTGGTCATCTGGTCATTTAGGGCACTTTTTGGGGCCTTATTCGTGAAAAAACAGGGTCCAGGAAAAGTGTCCTAAATTCTAGCTAAAAACGCATACTTTCTTCCCATTATCGCTGAAATGCGCCCATCTTTGTTCGGCAGATAACCACGCCCCAGTTCCGCCTTCGCCACACCTCTGACACGCCCCCATAAACTTTGTCCGCATCCGCGACGGAGTGCAGTTGAAAACGCCCAAAAATCGGCTTTCGATTATACCGCTTTATTCGTTTTTGTGAGATAAACGTCCATCTCCCGATTTAGGTCGGAACTTGGGCGTTTTTCTCGTTCGATTATAAGCTGGTTAGTCTTATGCATTAATCAAATGGTCTCTAATGTTTCTCAAACCTCACACTAACACTATTTGCTTTTGTCTCACCTAGAATGTAAACCACACTGAACTCTGGAAAGGGGATATTAGCGGTATGCAAGAATTAATTTGAATTGAATTGAATTGATATTCCTATTTTAAATATGTTATTCAATGATACATCAATTAAAAGATAGATCATTCTTCTCTTCAGGATTAACATAAACAGGTTAATTTTATAAAGCTTTTTCTGCATGAAAAGCCTCTTTTACATGTCCAAAAGTGCTCTTATAAAATTGTGTGACCATGCATATGCCTGAAAAATAAACACAAGGAAAGGGTACACCTACTTGCCCTCCCCTCTTCATCCACTCCCTCAGGCCCAGCATCTCTCTTCTCTAGCCTCCACAGTCTAGCATCTCTCTCTCTTCCTCTTTCTCCCCCCCTCCCAAGTGGGTCCAGCATCTCTCTCTCTTCCTCCCTCCCTGCACAGTTCTTCAAACATGCTTTTTATCACCAATGGTTGCTGGCAGTAACACTGATTAACATACACTGCTTCTGTCTGTCCCCAGAGCAATCCCTCTGCCATGTCCTACACATGCGGAAACAGGAAGTTGAGTCAGAGGAGGTGGAATGTGGCAAAGGGAAGGCCCAGAGACCAGCCTGAGACAGTGTGTGTTTATTGCTATCTCTGCCAGCAACTGGTTCTGATAAAGGCAGGTTTAAAGGGCTCTGTCGATCTGACGAAGAAGGGCAACCTTCGAAAGCTAATCAAGAAATGTATTAAGTTATGTCCAATAAAAAAGGTATCATCTTATTTTCTTTTCCATGTTTTATTTTGTTTGATTTCTATTGATAACCTTAAGAGTGGACTAACACGGCTACCACACTCCTCTACTTAAGGACTCTGTGGAAAGGGGAAGGAGGAAGAGGGAGAGATGTTGGTCCTGTAGAGTGGATAAGGGGGGAGAGAAGAGATGCTGCAGCAAACTTTGCCAAAAAAAAAAGAAAACCAGACAGTGTCATGACAGGGCTAGAGATTCACTGAATCCCTCGAAGATCCTGACTATACAACGTTGAATGATATTGATTTAAGAATAGGAATCTATATGTTTCATCTACATTGAAGACCATTAAACCGGCAGACTTGGCTACTTGATCCTTATTGACAACAATAAAATGCTAGAAAACCAAAATTATTCTAATGTACAACCCTTCTTCCTGACCCTAAGCCATTTTGACTTCTAGGAGACAGGAGCTGCTCTGTAAGGATCCAGTAGTGCTCATTCCTTGCTATTTTTTTCTGTAACAGTGACAGGAAGGCAGCATCATGCTTTTTCCCTGTGACTCAGATCCACTCTAGCTTACCTACCAATGTTGCCTTGAGTGTTTTAGAAGTACTGAGGGAATATAACATTAAGTATGGGGTCATGGACATTAGGTGGGGAAGGATTTAATATATCTCAACTGCCTATTTTCAGTCAGTATTTCAGCACATGTTGCCAAATTACAAAAATAATTCCTTTTTGTGTGTTACCATTGCTTCTGCCCCTGCACCAGCTGTCTTTTAGTAATATTACACTTGCAATTAGGAAGAACAGCCGCAAAACAAATCCAAACAAATTCTACTTTACAAAAGAAATGAAAAAATAGCTAAATTTGGGCATCCAAGGTATCAAGTAATCAGACAGATTCAGTGGTGCTATCCAATTAAGAGGCATCATTGAAAATCCCCAGCTAAATTACATGTGTAAGATATCCATTTAACTTTATACCTGCTAGTGCAGGGACCCAGACTTTTTTTTTAATTTGCCTTTATGAAACTTACATTTCACAAAAATTACAGAAAGAAAAAAAAGAATATATAATGATATATATAATGATACGATGACCAAAGCAATAAAGTGTTTCTATATCAGAAACTTCTATAAAAGTTAGCCCACATTAAGGGAGAAGCGTATCCCCTGCAAAGATAAGTGTGGAGAGCACTCTCTGATCGCCAGACCCTGAAGCAGGCTAACAAAACGCTGCCCACCGTAGGTCACCGTAGTGATTGTGGAAAAGGAAGCCACAAAAGAGGAAGCCAAAAATAAGCTAAGTTTTTGCTAAATTGCTGCTGCACTGAACTCTTTCTGTTTATACAAATGAGCAAGTATTACTGATCTGACAAAGGCTGAATTCTGTTTTGATTCATTTTTTGCTAAATTTTGAGAGGCGTAATAACGTTTTATAGGTGAGGTTTTTTAGCTAATGATGAAGCAGTCCTGCTCCCTTAGCTATAACATGCTGGGAGCTTCTTGAGGCTTTTTCCTCCTTATGCCTCATTAGCATAAAAGGATTTTGGCTAGTTTAGACTTTACAAATAGTATCTCTTATATTGTTTTTGTGATACAAAGTCAAACTTAGACATGATATTGAAAATGCCCCTCTATGTGACTCAGGCTTATTGTTAATATTTGTGACAAACAGAGAAATTAATTTTGGGGACATATATCATTAAGGGGCCCTTTTACTAAGGCATGGTAAAAAATGTGTCCCGCGCTAGTTTTTGGCATGTGAAATTGGCGCGTGCAAGGTCATTTTTTACCACGGTGGGAAAAAGATCTTTTTGAAAATGGGGCAGTAAATGGCTGTGTGCTAATATTCAAAATGCAGAACAGGGAAATCCTCCAAGATGACAAATCACAGCAGGCAAAAGTAGAGGCTGACCAAAGACGAATCAACACCGGAGATATGAATCCAACAGTCTTTATTGATATGGCTCCGTCTTTTATTCATATCAATAAAGACTGTTGGATTCATATCTCCAGTGTTGATTCATCTTTGGTCAGCCTCTACTTTTGCCTGCTGTGTACTAATATTCAAATTAGCACACAGCTATTTACTGCCTGAGCCCTAACTGCCACCTATTTAGAATGCAGTAAGGGCTCATGCGCTATTCGTGCAGTAATCAGGCAGGACGTGGCAAAGTGGCCACACTGCTGATTACTGCCAGGAATGCCCCCCATGGTAGAAAATAGAAAATTATTTTCTACTGTGGGAAACTGAGTGTGCCAACTTCAGAACTACCACTGGGCACCTGCTACCCCGGTGGTAGGGTTGATTTGGCACACTCTATACCCATCTGATAGCCATACCGCAGCTTAGTAAAAGGGCCCCTTAGATGACAGCTTTCACATTCTAATCCACCAAGGATGAATTTATTTCCTGGATCAGTGGAAAATAAATAGTTTAAACTAAACATGTAATTCCATCTTCCTCATGAAGTCCTGGTTTTCTCACACCCTTAACTATATTCTCATCCTTTCAGTATTTCTTTCAGTCGGAAAAGAAACGGCGTTATGATCTTTTACTGTTGAGGATGTGCCATGGGTTTTATCATTATCATCTTATATCTGTTTACTGCTTTCTGACCTTTAGATGAAAAGCAACCTATAATTATTATGTCTATAATAAATAAGTTAAGAAATGGAACTGGAAAGAAATTTTGACTGCAGAGTTGGAGCCCTTTTACAAAGGCATGATAGGGCCTTACCGCTGGGGTAGCACAGGAGCCCGGTGGTAGCTCCAAAGTTGATGTGCACAATTTTCTACCACAGGGGATGTTCCTGGCAGTAATCAGCATCGTGGTCTCATTGCCGCACACTGCCCGATTACTGTGGGGGTAAATAGGCGCTAATTTGGAACTTTATTTTTTTTTTAATTTATTTATTGCACTTTTATCCCACATTTTCCCACCTATTTGCAGGCTCAATGTGGCTTACAAAGACCTGTTATGGCAATGCCATTCCAGGGTGACAGATACAATTGATGTTACAAAAGATTAAGGATGACAAAGAAGAACTAAGCAAATAGTTATAGAAAGAGCGCTTGCAGAATAAGGTGTAGTGTTGAAGTGTTATAATTAAGCTAGATTCTATATATCATGTCTAAAAAATGTCTAAAAAATCAGCACCCAAAAAAACATTTGCCTAGGTGTACTTTATAGAATAAGCCTAAATGTCCACACGGTATATAGATTCACTGAGCGCTGCTCTGCAGGACTAAATTTAGTTGCAAGCAATTTTGCTGAGTAAAACTTGGTGTAAATCCTGACGCCTAAATTACGCATGGCGGTAGTGTATTCTATAACAACGTGCATAGATTTTAGAAATACCCATGACCTGCTCATGCCATACCCATGACCATGCCCACTTTCAACTACACAACTTAGAATTTACACGCACCATTTTACAGAGACAGTTCTGAATGTAAATTCTAATTAATACCAATTAGTGCTGATAATTGGTTGTTAACATTCAATTATCAATGCTGGTTAGCTTTTTAACCAATTAGCTTATGCGCATTGTTATGGAATACGCTTTGATTTCTGTGGGAAATCTCAGTGCGATATATAGAATCTTAGGATTAGCGCCTGGCCATTTAATGCCATAAATAGAATTTCTATAATGACTATGGCAATTTGTTCTCCACTCCAGCAGCAAAGTTCAAAATCAATATGTGATAAGCCAGAGTCGAAGACAGATATTTCACCAAATAACTATTAAGAAATCCTAGACAGAACTCAGTGGTGCAACTCACAGCCAAACAGTTTTCAGGCTTTGAGGATCATCATTTATTTATTTTATTTATTGTGAACATTTATATCCCACATAATCCCACCAAGGCAGGCTCTATGTGGCTTACAATGTTTGATGAAAAGTACAACATAATAGTACTAGTGCAAAGCAGAGAATAAAGTAGATGAAGGGAAGAGAGGGAAAACAGCAGGAGAAGGAAGGCGGAGATGCAGAAGGTCAAGCAGCTGAGGAGAATGATCGATCACATAGGTAGGTCTTTAGAGATTTCTTGAATAGACTGTAATCAGTAGTCTCTTTTAACGTTGATGGCATAGCGTTCCAATAACGGGGACACTGGAAGCAAAATGAAGAGGCAAAGAGCAGCTTTTATCTTAAGTTCCTGTAGTTAGGAAAGTGGAGATCGAGGTAGGTGCGGGACGACTTCTCGGAATTTCTGGGCGGGAGGTCGATCAGGCTGAACATATAAGCTGGAGCTTATACAAACTTGTGGGTAAGAGCACAGACTTTGGATTCAATCCGTTCTTTGATCGGGAGCCAGTGGAGCTTCTCATCTGTCTGTTAATTTAAAGTTTTCTATTTAAGAAAATATAGAAAACTTTAAATTAACAGACAGATGAGAAGCTCCACTGGCTCCCGATCAAAGAACGGACTTTTCAACAAAATTATGATTTAAATGATTAGAAATTTAAAGAAAACTTAGCTTAGTCAGCTCAGGGGCAAAACTGTCCGACATGGCGCATGTTTCACATGAAGCTGTTTCAAGGACATAATCCTTGTATAGCTAAGCTCCTTATTTTGCCGACCAGCGATGTTATACTAATAGAATTTCGGCATTTTTGCAGATGCGCTAAGAGGTGGCCTGAGCACATGGGAAAATCAATTGCTAAAAGTAGCACAGGCCACTTTTTAGCATGACTTTGTAAAAGGACCCCTCAGTGTGGGGGAGCATGTGTGAGATAGAGCATGTCTGCAAAGGGAATCTAGGGTCCGGGATCTCTTATTCCATCTTTTATTATGGCCTGTAATTTTACCACCAGCTTCCTTCTCCCCTTATCCTGAAGATTCTGAAAGTAGCGTGGCATTTCTGAAAGTGTAGATCAAGCCTATCAGTGCTGCTTTACGTGTGGACAGTAAGATTAACTCGATACATACATATCCATCAAGCTCTTTCCTCGTTCATTATTCCTTCCTGTCCTTCCAGAGCCCAGGTGCAACACCATCAGCCAAGTACGTCAGACACTCATTGCCCAAGTCATCTAAACAGACCATACTCGGATGCCAACCGTATGGATTTATACATTTTTCATATTTAAAGAATCCTGAAAAAGAGGGGAAGAAAGATATTTTTCTTTCAGTACAATAGCTTGGCAGAGTAAGATGGCAGTTCTGCATAGCTGCAGCTGTTGGTCATTAAAGTTTATGATTGTGCGTGTGTGTGTGTGTATGTCTGTGTGTGTAATAGTGAGAGACTAGAAGATTATTTATAATGTATCACTCAATGCCCAGAAAAAGAAATGTTCTGCCATTTATTTAGATGGTTGTTTGATATAAAACAAAATTCAAGTCTATGCAACAGTTTGAAAACATATGTTGGCACATAAACTACAGAAAAGCACCAGAGGAACGTTTCCTTACTTAGCCAATACAATCACTGCCATTCATATATGTACATTTATCTACATGACAACTGAGACACTGGAGATGGAGCCAACAATGTATTTGAAACGGCGGAGTGCAGTGAAACAACAAATGATTTTATAAAGACGTGTAAAAATGCTGCAAGTTTCAGCATCCACACCCTGCTTTGTGGTGATGGGGGCTCATTTTAAGTTCTATTGCAATTAGTGACAACAAATATTTCTGAGTCAAATACTCTATGGTGCTCAATTTACCCAAGTTTGAGATTTGGAAAAACATATGTCAGAAAAATAATTGGCCAAAAAAGCAAACAGCAAGGGTGATTCACTCAGCATTTGACCTCATGTGTCAAGTTTCTTTAAGTTAGTTCCCTTATTTTCTGTCTAACTCCTATTACACTGTCTTATCTGTCTATATGTTCCACCTCTGAATGCACACTATACTGTCTATTAATATGTTTTAATGCTTATTGTCTTGATAATGTAAATAGCATACTATGCCATAATGAGTAATGTATTTATTCTGCTGAAATTGATTATTGCCTATGTCCAGATTATTCTTGCTGTTTAGGACACTGGATGAATTTCTTCCAAAAGGTGATAAATAAATACTAATCCTATATAATAATTCTCACCTCCAATGTTCTAATGTGCCTGGGACCGTGGCTCCTTCGGAGGTGGTCTACTAGGCAGGCTAGAACGCACTGTCGTCAATGACAGCTGATTCCAAGGCAAGGGGAGGAGTAGGGAAACACGCCTACTCCTCCCCCTGCCTGGGAATCAGCTGTCAGTGCGCCGCTCCCTGCCACTTCGGAGCAAGTGGCAGGGAGCGGAGCATGTGGCAGGGAGCGGGGCAACACAGACACCCCCCCTCACTGCATCACCAAACCACCCCCCCACCCAACGAACATCAACACCCTGTGTCCCCTCACGCACCTCCCACCGAGTTCTACACACACACACCTGTTACAGACCCCTGGACCCCCCTTCTGTGACCCTGTCGACCCCCCCTTCCCGCCAAAAACCGTCCCCCGCCGCCGTCGAGTACCTGTGCTGATGAGAGACCCCAACCCCCGTCAGCCGAACTCCTGGTTCTGGCCTTCCTTCCTCAATGATCTTCAGTTCAAGTTCCTCTGCGTGCGTCTGACGTCAGACGCACGCACAGAAACTTTAACAGAAGATCATTGAGGAAGCAACGCTGTGAAGGCCAGAAAAGGACTTCGGCTGACGGAGGTTGTGGTCCCCCGTCAGCACAGGTACTCGATGGTGGCGGGGGATGTTTTTTGGCGAGAAGGGGGGGGGTCGACAGGGTCGCAGAAGGGGGTAACAGGGGTGTTGAAAATGGAGGGAGGGCGGAGTCTGGAACTTGGTGGGAGGGGCGTGAGGGGGCCTTGAACTGGGTGGGTGGCAGACCAGGGAGGCTGGGAGGGGACAGAGCGACACAGCGAGGGAGGGTGGGGGATTGCCTTGCTAGCACCCGTTTCCTTGCCTTAAGAAACGGGCCTTTTTTACTAGTAAATAAATAAATTGCAGTGCAGGAGTTCAATTTCCTAAGTAAGGTATTTCGTTTCACAGGCCAGTCCAGACTGGGAATCCTGTGAAGGCAGCATTCAGAGTCCTCGGTGAAAAAGTGTCCAAATTATAATGCAATGGCAACACCAAGTGGCCTGATTTAGGGTCCATGATTATGGGGTCCCAACTGAGGACTGTGATGGTGATGACTTTAATGAGACACTGAGAAGAAGGATGAAAGGGAGGGAGAAGAGGGCATACGGTGGAGGAAAGCCACAAGGTGAGGCAAGGAGTCATATAGGATAAAAGAGGGGGAGAGAGGAGGAAAATAAGATGCAAATGGGGAATGAGGACAGAGAGATGAGGGTGGAGCAAGACAGGGGGAGAGTAGAGAATGTTTTAAGAAGAATAGAAGAGGAGGGGGGGTTCAAGAGAGTGAAGAAAAAATAGAGCACAGAAGGGGTAAGAGAGAGAGAGAGAAAGCTGGGAGGCAGCGGGGAAAGAGGGGATAACTGGTTGGGGATTAGGACATAAGAACATAAGTGTTACCATACTGGGATGGACCAAAGGTCCATCAAGCCCAGTATCCTGTTTCCAACAGTGACCAATCCAGGTTACAAGTACCTGGCAAGATCCCCAAAACAGTACAACACATTTTATGCAGCTTTTCCTAGAAATACTGTCAAACAAAGTGGCTGATCTTTACTTATGTTGGCCAGTAGACGGTACAAGTGAGGTGAAACCGTAAGCCTTGAGCTATATTTTCATTATAGAGTATGTGTTATGAGTATGGCATTAAATTGTACATAGTTTTACACAAATTGTATCATTGCAGGTCTGGTGCTATGACCTCCTCTTGACAAAGCATTTTTGCGAAACAGGCACCTGTCGGGGAAAAAGGGCACGCCGGCTATCACAGATAAGTACAAAGCAGCCATCAATGTTGTTAAGCTAGAGAGTGATCATAATAACATTCATCAAACAGTGCAGCAGGGAGGAGGAAGGTGAGTCGATGATTATAAATATACATGAAAGCTAAAACTCACCATATGGTGAAGTGAAATCAGCTGTGTAGTTTATGAGGCTCCTCCCCCATTAGCAGTAGCTATTTGATCACGTACTGCAGTAGTGCGCACTACTCTAAATACAAGCTCTACTTTTTACTAATTTGTTATTTTCCTAGAAATAAGCAGTGGATTTTCCCCAAGTCCATCTTAATAATGGCTTATGGACTTTTCTTTTAGGAAGCTAGCCAAGCCTTTTATAAACCCCGCTAAGCTAAATGCTTTTTCTACATTCTCCAGCAACAAACTCCAAAGTTTAATTACATGTTGAGTGAAGAAATATTTTCTCTGATTTGTTTTAAATTTACTACATTGTAGCTTCATTTTGTGCCCCCTAGTCCAAGTATTTTTGGAAAGAGTAAACAAGCAATTGACGTCTACCTATTCCACTCCACTTATTATTTTATAGACCTCTATCATATCTCCCCTCAGCCATCTTTTCTCCAAGCTGAAATGCCCTAACCACTTTAGCCTTTCCTCATAGGGAAGTTGTTCTATCTTCCAACCAGAAATAAAGGCCTAGGGTGATGTGATGTGATAGAGAGATGATGTTGCAATAAAGGATTGAGGGTTAAAAATAGATGAGATAAAAAAGAATGAAGGTTGTGATATGGTGATGGATGGAAGAGAGGAGAAGAATAGAGATGGGGAAAAGTGAGTTGAAAGAGGGGAGGAAGATTTGGATCATAAAGGAAAGCAATAGAAAGAAAAGTAACATGGAAAGAACAATAGGGAAGGAGTCAATAGAGGCCTGGAAATGAAAGCAGAGTAGTGAGAGCAGGATGATGTGGAAGAAAAGACAAAAGATAATTGCTTCAATCTGCTACCTTCGCCCATCTTCATCTCCTTAAAGTCCAGAATCCAAATGTGGGTTGCCTGAATATGCATGACAGAATTGTTTCTCAGATTTGGCATGATCAAGGTGACAAAACACAAAAAGGTGATAAAATCATCTTTTGCTGCCATCTCCTCTCAGATAACAAAGGTAGAAAAAAAACATGTTATTTTCAGCCTAGTGAGTGGAAAAAAGCAGGTATCTCTTCTGTCTTTTTATATGCTTAGTACAGGAGGAGAAGCACTGCATTTCTTATTTTCTTTCTCAGATGTTTGACTAGTTAGGCCTCTTCAGCTTTTCAATTCAGTTTTTTTCCTACATTTTTTTAATTTCTAATTTCAGTATGTTGTGAGATTCTTTCTGTGCTTTGTTGGATACTCAGGTGAGGTGTTCTGCTCATGTGTAGTTTCTGTGTAGGTATCTGTAGCAGTCCAGGATGTTCTGCTTTCTTAGGAGAAAGTATGTTAGCATTCTAGGGCCTGGTAGAATATCTGCAGGGCTACCTTTTCATAGAGAGGGTTGGTGCTGCTTGAGTCTTGGAAGTCAGTGCCATTTGCTATGTGTTTTATAGGTTCTGAGTGTTTTTCTTGCAGGGTGGTGTGTTACTTCAAAATGTGCCTAGTAATAGATGGAGTTTGTGTCACTGGTAGTGAACTGATTCAAACTTTTATTTTATGGTGAACAATGAGGAAACATTCCAGTGCAGCCTGTCAGAGATTTTCTTCAGTATGGATTTCTTTTAACTTATAAATGCATGTATTTCTCACTATTTTTTGTGCAGTTCATGCTCCAAAATTAAACCATACATTCCTCAGACACTGTAACATGATTTATAAACTATGGAGTTCCTATTAAGGGGCACATATCCTCGAAGGGGCCGTCTCTACCAGAATCAATTCTACTCATTGGGGCCAATCAATAATTTGTCCAGATAATATCGCCAATATATTGGGGCAAGTGAAAGGGCAAGGTGCAGTTATTTCCCTCCAAGTCCAAACCTAAACTGATGCCAGTTCCAAGACCTATTGATGCATTTGTTGAGATTGAAGGGGGGCAGACTCAGGAAAGATGTCAGGAAGTATTTTTTCACGGAGAGGGTGGTGGAAGCTTGGAATGCCCTCCCGCGGGAGGTGGTGGAGATGAAAACGGTAACGGAGTTCAAACATGCGTGGCATATGCATAGAGGAATCCTATGCAGAAGGAATGGATCCTCAGAAGCTTAGCTGAAATTGGGTGGCGGAGCAGTTGGGGGGAAGAGGGGGTGGTGGTTGGGAGGCGAGGATAGGGGAGGGCAGACTTATACGGTCTGTACCAGAGCCGCTGATGGGAGGCGGGACTGGTGGTTGGGAGGCTTATATGGTCTGTGCCCTGAAAAGGACAGGTACAAATTCAAGGTAAGGTATACACATATGAGTTTGTCATGGGCAGACTGGATGGACCATGCAGGTCTTTATCTGCCGTCATCTACTATGTTACTATGTTACTATGTTACTATGTACTATGTCACTGAGGCTGCTGGGCTTTCTACAGCAGGTGGATCTTTCCTGGAACAGTGAGTTGCTCCAGTGGTGGTGGCTGAGGGAGCTTCTGGCAGACCTCCTTTGCAGGCGTAGACTGAGATGTCAGCATCTAGACTGTGGCAGGAAGAGAGCACAGAAACTCTTCCTGGGTATAACTGGGAAGGCATATAGCTTTGGTTGGAGAGAGTGCTCAGCTTGGAGTCTCCTGTGGCAGTGGTGTGGTGCTTTCTCAGAAACTCACATACATATCTATTTTATAATATGTGAGTTTCTCTGATAATCTTAGAAATCTAAAAGTATTTCTTTTAATCATATGGTCAACATTTGAAATTTCTTTTTACATTTCTTTTCCCCCTTCATTAAAGGGCCTATTTAAGAAGCTTTGCTAATTCAGACATGTATGTTACATAAATGCTAATTTAGCTACCATCCCTTCCACATTGATCCTATAAAAACACCAAGGGGTAATTTAATGATGGCCAGTGTGCTCTAGTGCTGTTAACATGTGCTACCTCAATGCTAAACTTATTGTGTGTGTGTGTGTGTGTGTGTGTGTGTGTGTGTGTGTGTGTGTGTGTGTGTGTGTGTGTGTGTGAATAGTAGATGGAGATGTGGTTGTTTCCATTAGGTGGTGTGCTTGTGCCCATGCATGGCCACACCATCCCTACCATATCTGCCCTCAGCAGGCATACTGCTCAATGAAGATGCCCTAGTAATTCCAGAGAGCAGCTGTATTTGCTACAGGGTTTCCCTAGCAGATATTGCAAGCTGGAACCCAAGGATATCACCAAGGGAGGTGAAGAGCTGCGGAACCTGAAGACCAAAGGGACAAGGAGAAGAGTAAATAAGAGAGGACAGAGAGAGTGCCTTGAGAGGGAAGAGAAGGGAAGTGAAGGAGCAGCTATTCAAAATTGTAAACAGTTTACTGCAAACCCCACAACAGAACCAGCTTTCCAGTGACAACTAACTAGCTGCATACTTTGCCAACAAAATTAAATTTCTTCAGACCTGAGTATGGAATAGAGACAGTTCTTGTGTCCCTTCTTGACAATTTCCACAGAACCTGCAACAGGGGCCTGGATTTCTCATCAGCATTCAACACACTGAATCTTAATACCATGCTTACAAGGCTGGCAGAAACAGGTATCGTTGGCACAGTATTTGCATGGTTCAAATCCTATTTGTTAAACAATTAGTCATGTTCAGCAGTTTTTGGCATTGAACTGTGGGATACCACAGGGATCCATATTGTCATCTATTTTATTTAATATCTACCTCAATCCTTTAGCTGAGCTATTTCAATCGATGGGCACAAAATTCTGTATCTGTGATGATGTTGTGCAACTACTCATATCCAGGGAACCGTATCTACCCATATCTTTGAGTAAATTGACAACTTAACAGCAGCTCAAGAATGGGCAAAAAATAAATTCTGCCTGAATTCAAGTAAAACAGAGATACTGAGAATTCCTAACATAAGTGGATTTGGGAAGTATAAACTTCCCCTAAAATCACAAGCCGGGAATTCTGGGATACTGCTTGATTCATCACCTACTTTGATCCCGCAAATTCAAACAAATTTTAAAAACTGTTTCTATCACATGCAACAACTGCAGAATCTCTCTCCATATATTGAAAAGATAAGATAACTCACAACTGGATTATCGCAATACTCTGTACACTGATCAAACTAAAAAGAGTTTGCAACTGCTCCAACTAATTCAAAATGCTGAAGCACCATTGATAGAAGGCTTAATGTGGCCAGCCCACATCACACCCTTCCTGCAGAAACTGCACTGGAAACTGGCATCTTCCAGTGCCAAATTTAAAACTCTATCTTTGATGTTCAAGATTCTCTGACAAACTGGCAAGAGCACCTAAAGAGTAAATTAGCCCCTGACACATCTTTGTGCCCTCTAAGGTCCTCTATCAAGAAACATCACTGTTTGTACCCTTGTCAAAACAATTGCATGATGTGATACCTGCCAGCAAGCCTTCTCAGGGGTAGTACCCAAGCTTTGGACTCTCTCTCCGAGGGACTACACCTATCTCAAGACTACCTCCACTTCAGGAAGCAGGTTCTTCTCCCAAGCCTTTAATACAATGCTCACTGACTACCTACTCACTCTGCAGCTAGACTAATTTGCTGCACACCCTGTAACTTAGACCAGTTCCTCATACCTTATTGAACTATACATATAATTTCCCTGCATTTTAGCCACCTATCTATTTATCCCAATGAACCTGTCCTACCCAGCTGCTCCATCTCAACTGCATTTGCTGTCTTGGATGCCTTGTAAGATGTATCTCTGTATCATGCTGACATTATGAGCATTAGATGCATATTCTTTGAATCTTCTAACGTATACCTATTAAGGTGTTTTATTAGTATTGTGCAGACATCAAGAATATCATATCTATGTTATATGAATGTGCTTTCCATGCTACCTATTACGATGCATCTGCCAACATTAATCATATTTTTATTATATGATTGTTCTACTATGCTGATACTATGGGGCTCATTTTCGAAACAGAAAAACATCCAAACAGCGGCACAAAGCGGCAAATGGACTTTTTTGCCAAAAAGTCCAAATCACTATTTTTGAAACCAGTTTTTAATATTTTTTTTCTTTGCAGTTCATATACAGTGCATCCAAACCACAAACAGGAGTGTTGGGGGCGTGTTGGAGGTGGGACTTGGGCATTCTAAAATATTTTTCTGCCATAATAGAAGAAAGCAAAAACATCTTGGGCTAAAAGATAGACGTTTTGATCTAGACTTGTTTCAAGCACAACTAAGTCACAAAAAGGTGCCTGAAATGACCAAATAACCAGTGGAGGGGTTAAGGCATGAGCACCCCTCTTACTCTCCCAGTGGTCACTGAACCCCTCCCACCCCCAAAGGAAGTGAAAGAAACAGTACATATTTAGCCTCTATGGCAACTTCAGAAGTTATGGCGAGTTCTATAATAGCAGCAAGCAGGTCCCTGGAGTTGCCTAGTGGTCAATGCAGTGTCATACTGGGACAGACCAAAGGTCCATCAAGCCCAGTATCCTGTTTCCAACAGTGGCAAATCCAGGTCACAAGTACCTGGCAAGATCTCAGAACAGTAAAACAGATTTTATGCTGCTTATGCTGCAGTGGATTTTCCCAAGTCCATTTTAACAATGGCTTATGGACTATTCTTTTAGGAAATCATCCAAACATTTTTTAAATCCTGCTAAGCTAACTGCTTTTACCACTTTCTCTGGCAACACATTCCAGAATTTAATTACTCACTGAGTGAAGAAATACTTTATCTGATTTGTTTTAATTGTATTACTTAGTAACTTCTTTGTGTGCCCCCTAGTCCAAGTATTTTAGGAAAGAGAAAACAAGCAATTCACGTCTACCTGTTTCACTCCACTCATTATTTTATAGACCTCTATCATATCTCCCCTCAGCCATCTTTTCTCCAACCTGAAAAGCCATAACTGCTTTAGCCTTTCCTTATAGGGAAGTCGTTCCATCCTTTTTGTTGCCCTTCTCTGTACATTTTCTAATTCCACTATATCTTTTTTGAGATGTGGTGACCAGAATTGCACACAGTATTTGAGGTGCAGTTACACCATGGAGCAATACAAAAGCATTATAACATCCTCATTTTTGCTCTCCATTCCTTTCCTAATAATTCCTTACATTCTATTTGCTTTCTTAGCCACTGCTGCACACTGAACAGAGGGTTTCAATATATCATCAATGATGACACCTAGATCCTTTGCCTGGTCAGTGACTCCTAATGTGGAACCTTGCATCACATAGATATGGTTTGGGTTCCTCTTTCCCACATCCCATATCTAACTCTAACAATTACACTTGTGGTAGAAAGTGTGAGCCATCCAAAACCCACCAAAAACCTACTTTACCCACATATGGGTGACACCTGCAGCCATAAGGTCTATTGTAGTGGTGTATAGTTGGGTACAGTATGTTTTTTGGTGGGTTTTAGAGGGCCCACTATACAATATAAGGGGGTAGTGGTGAGATGTGTACCTGATATCTTTTATGTAAAGCAGTGCACCCTAGAGTACCCCACTGCTTTGCTGGGATGTCTGTGCAAACAGTCAACTAAGAATGTGACCCCCCCCCCCCCCCCATACATTTCAATGGATTGTTTGTGTGCGTTTTTCCCTTGGATGTTTTTTTTTTCCAAATTGGTCCAAAGAGATAGATACACTGAGCACAAAAACATCTAGCAAATGGCCATTTTTGAAAAAAAAAATAAAAAATAAAAAAGTAGATGTTTTTCTGGTTCAAAAATCACTATGGGCTCTTTTCACAAAGCGGCGGAACCCTACCACCGCTTAGCCGCATGCCAATCCAGCACTACCACCAGGCTACCGCATGAGCCTGGTGGTAGTACCTGCTCCCAATGCACGCCATTTCTGGTGCTGAAAAAATAGGTGGCAGTAAGGGCTCCCCTGGGAAATGACTGCTAGGGCTCATGTTTCCATATAAGGGCAGATGCCCTTATATGGAAACATGACTGCTAGTGGTAGTACCACAAAATTACTGCTAAGGGTTGTCAGCATCATTTTGGATGAAGATACCAGCCAGGGCCTGGAGCAATTTTTAAGCTGTTGTGTTTTGCATATAAATCGTTTCATGTGAGACTTCTAGTCTATCTTTCTGATAAACTGACAGTACATTTCTTTGAGGGAACTGCGTCATCACCAAAAAGTCTTCTTCAGGTCTATCCCTATTTGAAAGTAGGCTCTGGGGCAAAGGCCACCTTTTGTGGCCCTTGTCACCCAAAATAAAAATGCTCCTGACTAGTGTTCTTCACATCCTGTAGAGTCACCACACAAACAAAAGCCCATCTGATTTAAACAAGGTGTCTAGCAGTGGAAGGAATATGTGTGCTATTCCTGAGGTGATAGTCACAAGTTGAATATTTTTACTTTGTAGTTAAGAAGACAGGTTGCCTTCTCTGGCCAGTCCAGGGATCTCTTCTATGTCCTGCCTCCTGATGAAACTTATTGTTTCCTTGTAGGCAGGACACAACAGAGACAGCCTGTATTAATCAGTGTCCGCTACAGCCCCTGAGCAACAACACAGACACTGCTGTGTAGCTGACACCAGCTGGCGCCTATTTTATAAAAGTCTGCTCCCCCTGAGATCAAAACCTGGCTACGCCTCTGGTCAGTGCCCTAATGCAGCTTGATAACTATCCCCCCTTACAATGTTGGCACCCTTCTTATAGAATCACCTCCTTAGTGTGTAAATGACAGTCGTCTCTGTTTCTTATTTTTTAAGCAATGAAGTGAGTCTTTATTAAAAGGTACTGGTCCCAGCACAGATCCCTGGGGCACTCCACTATTTACCTTCCTCCACTGAGAAAATTGACCAGTCTCACTTATGTAAGAATACTTTCTTTGTAAATTGGCTTGTAATCATTTCACATTTATTAGTTCCATTTAGGGGTCCTTTTACATTACCTGCGCTAATGTAGGTGTGTGTATTGGACGTGCACAGATCCATTTTTCAGCGCGCCTGTAAAAAAGGCCTTTTTAAAATTTTGCTGAAAATGAACGTGTGGCAAAATCAAAATTGATGAGCGCCCATTTTGGGTCTGAGACCTTACCGCCACCCATTCACTTAGTGGTAAGGTCTCATGCCTCAACCGGGTGATTGCCGATTACCACCCGGTTTTCTCTGCTCGCTGAAAAATAAAATATATTTTCCAACACGCTTAGTGGATGCATGTATAAAATGAAATTACCGCCTGGGCCACGCGGTAGCCAGGCGGTAACTCAGAATTGACATGCGTTGGGCGCATAGGTGCCTACAAGGCTTAGTAAAAGGGCCCCTTAATGTTTTTGGTCCATTATCTTCCCCTTATTTTCTAAACGATGAGCAAAAGAACTTATTTTAGATTTCTGTCTTGTATTGGATTTCCTGGAGTGGAGGAGTAGCCTAGTGGTTAGTGCAGCAGACTCTGATCCTGGGGATCCTTGTGACTCTGGGCAAGTCACGTAACCCTCCATTGTCCCAGGTACAAATAAGTACCTTTATATAATATGTAAACCGCTTTGAAAGTAGTTGGAAAAACCACAGAAAGGCCGTATATAAGTCCCATTCCCTTTCCACAAATTTTCCTTTAATCTTACCAATTATCCCTTTTCCTTGTATAGATACATAGGCCTCTGTTTACAAAGCTGCACTAGCGGCTGGCGGTGCGGTATTGCCGACACAGCCCATTCACTTTGAATAGGCTGTGTCGACAATGCTGCATGGCTTTGTAAACAGGGGGGTGGGGGATAATTTTAAGAAGAAGAGAAATTAGCCAGTTGTTAAAAGAAAGTGAAAAGGGTTCTCTTCATTTTTTTAATTCTTAGTTTCAATGCAATGCAAGGAAATTACATATACTACAAACACCAGATTGAGAAACAATGTGAACAACTGTCATATGCAACACTAATCTGTGCTTAGCACAGCTTAAAAGGCATCCCGCGGTGAGTTTTACATGCTACCCACGTGCAGAATTAAAAAACAATTTGGCCAAGGGGTTATGTCTGGGGGGGGTGTCAAGAGTGGGCGTTTCTGAGCTAATCAGCATGTCATCATTGCCATGCACTGAGGGAGTCCTTTTACGAAGCTGCCGGAAAAGGGTGCCTGCACTGGCGTCGGCACAGGTTTTTGCGGCAATTAGATAATAGAGTGCACCTTCAACTTTTTAATGCAGTCAATGCCCATTCGTCACTGGTCCAAGTATTTTTATTCAAACAGTTCTTTATTATATTTAATATAATTAATTGTCTCCATAGATGTGAGTGGAGGAGTGACCTAATGGTTAGTGCAGCAGGCTTTGATACTGGCAACCTGGGTTGAATTCCCACTGCAGCTCCTCGTGACCTTGGGCAACTCACTTAATCCTCCAATGCCCCAGGTAGAAAAAACTTAGATTGTGAGCCCTCAAGGGACAGAGAAAGTACCTGCATATAATGTGTACAGCACTGTGTACGTCTAGTAACATAGTAGATGACGGCAGAAAAAGACCTGCACGGTCCACCCAGTCTGCCCAAAAAGATAAACTCACGTGTCGTTTTTTGTGTATACCTTACCTTGATTTGTACCGGTCTTTTTCAGGGCACAGACCGTATAAGTCTGCCCAGCACTATCCCCACCTCCCAACCATCTGCCCCGCCTCCCACCACCGGCTCTGGCACAAACCGTATAATTCTGCCCAGCACTATCCCCACCTCCCACCGCCGGCTAAGCTTCTGGGGATCCCTTCCTTCTGAGGAGGATTCCTTTATGTTTATCCCACGCATGTTTGAATTTTGTTACCATTTTCCTCTCCACCACCTCCCACGGGAGGGCATTCCAAGCATCCACCACTCTCTCCGTGAAAAAATACTTCCTGACATTTTTCCTTGAGTCTGCCCCCCCCTTCAATCTCATTTCATGTCCTCTCGTTCTACCACCTTCCCCTCTCCGGAAAAGGTTTGTTTGCAGATTAATACCTTTCAAATATTTGAACGTCTGTATCATATCACCCCTGTTTCTCCTTTCCTCCAGGGTATACATGTTCAGGTCCGCAAGTCTCTCCTCAATAGTCTTGTAACGCAAATCCCATACCATTCTCGTAGCTTTTCTTTGCACCCCTTCCATTTTTTTCACATCCTTCACAAGATACGACCTCCAAAACTGTACACAATACTCCAGGTGGGGCCTCACCAACTTCTTATACAGGGGCATTAAAACCTCTTTTCTTCTGCTGGTCACACCTCTCTCTATACAGCCTAGCAATCTTCTAGCTACGGCCACTGCCTTGTCACACTGTTTCGTCGCCTTCAGGTCCTCAGATACTATCACCCCAAGATCCCTCTCCCCGTCCGTACCTATTAGACTTTCACCGCCTAACACATAAATGATTAGTAGTAATAGATACTTAGTTTTTGCTGCTATCAGATCAGACCTGCTACCGACATGGTCAGATTTTGCGTATTTCCTCAGGGTAGCGGTCCACTAAAATTAAAAACCAAAATAGCAAAAAGTAAATTATTTCCACACAATACCATTTCAAAAAATATTATTTTTATTGACAAAAACATATAGGAACATTCTTACAGCATAACTTCATAGTAGCCAACATGGTGGCTGCATTTTGGAGACGCCCTAAAATACGGCAAGGGAAAACATTGGTTAATCAAATCACTACAGTCTCCAATTGGATCGGTAGGAAAAGATACCATTAATCAAATGGAGATTCATACTAAGGACCACCATTCAAGTTCTGCATTTAATCCAGAGACATTTACAGATGAAGAGAGACTTGTTGACCTGAACATGTATACCCTGGAGGAAAGGAGAAGCAGGGGTGATATGATACAGACGTTCAAATATTTGAAAGGTATTAATCCGCAAACAAACCTTTTCCGGAGACAGTAAGGTGGTAGAACTAGAGGACATGAAATGAGATTGAAGGGGGGCAGACTCAAAAAAATGTCAGGAAATATTTTTTCACGGAGAGAGTAGTGGATGCTTGGAATGCCCTCCCGCGGGAGGTGGTGGAAACGAAAACGGTAACGGAATTCAAACATGCGTGGGATAAACATAAAGGAATTCTGTTCAGAAGGAATGGATCCTAAGGAGCTTAGCCGAGATTGGGTGGCAGAACCGGTGGCGGGAGGTGGAGATGGTGCTGGGCAGACTTATACGGTCTGTGCCAGAGCCGGTGGTGGGAGGCGGGACTGGTGGTTGGGAGGCGGGGATAGTGCTGGGCAGACTTATATGGTCTGTGCCAGAACCGGTGGTGGGAGGTGGGGCTGGTGGTTGGGAGGCGGGGATAGTGCTGGGCAGACTTATACGGTCTGTGCCCTGAAAAAGACAGGTACAAATCAAGGTAAGGTATACACAAAAAATGGCACATGTGAGTTTATCTTGTTGGGCAGACTGGGTGGACCATGCAGGTCTTTTTCTGCCATCATCTACTATGTTACTATGATTTCAGTTGATAGATCCAGTGCTGCTCCATACAAAAGAAGAATTTTGTTTAGGAGTGAGTCATAGTTACGTAGAAAATTTTAAATTCAAGTGAATGGTTAAATATTGCTTATCTTTAGTATTATGTTTTTATCTTTACAATTCCTGGTTGACTGTGGCTATAGCGCTGGCATTCACAGCCTTTGGAAGGAAGAAACATGTGGGAATTTTAAGGACACCCTTTGGCCAGATTTAAAGCCCACAACACAGGGATCCAGAAAGGAGCCTGGCACATGACTCTTGGCCTCAGGACCATTGTTGTAATGAATAGACTAGGAACAGTGGAAGGGTCTATTTAAATAGGAGAAAAATCCCTGGAAAGCAGCAAATGAAGGCTCATGGCATTAGATTCCCAGCACTGGCTCTAAATGAATTGGAACAAAAAGGAGAAATGAGAAAATATCATGCTTGAAAAAAACCCTCTGCATTTAGCAATTAGCAATCAACACTGGTAAATTCAATAGCTATCACACTGATTGTGGTTATACTGGCGTAAACAGAGAAGAGTTGGTGGAACATGCAAAAATTTTGTACTGATTCATGATACAAACAAACAAACATACATTTCAATCTGTTTGAAGGTCTGAAAGATTCTCTACTGACCTCTCCTGGATTACAGGACAATTTATGTTGACCTCTATTACTTATTCAAAGTTCAAAAGAAATTCTCAGAAATCATCCCAGGATGAATAAAGCAACATACTAGACTACAGGTCTCCAGATTATGGTCCAATTTGTCCCATGGAACTCATTTTTCCAACCAGACACTTTTTTCTTTTCAGTGGCCCAATCCAGTACATAGAACAGGTTTTTGCTTTTTAATTTTTTTTAATCCCATTTGCTGCAACGACAGAAAGGCTGTCAAGAAGAAGTGAAATATTTCCAATAACAGTGTTAGCAACAGAAAGGCTGTGCCCAGTATGACAGACAGAACTGCTGGTGAAGAGGCCAGGTCCTGCCAGAGGAACATAAAAAAAGATGCAAGGTAAGTGAATGAATGAGAGGTAAGGCATGGTGTGAGAAAAGATGTGAGTGAAGGGAAGGAAGGTAGGAGAAGGGTGAAAATGAGAGGGATGGAAGGGAAAAGGGTAAGAGAACTGAAGGGAAGAAAAGGGAAAGGAGGGGGTAAAAGGGAGAAGAGAAAAAGGGTGATATGGTAAGGGGACTAGAGGGAATGAAGGGCTTTAAGAAGGAAGAGGGGGAGGGAGAGCAAAGTGAAAATAATATAAATAGAGAGAAAAATTTGAAGGATGGGATGCGGTGGTATAGCAACAGGGCCAGGAAGCCTGGGCCTGCCTCCCACTTTGAGTTCTAGTCCCCAAGCCTTGCCACTAGAAGAGGTTCTCTAGCAGCAGCCTAGCAGTTGGAAGCACTGGGCCACCACTACGCTAACCCCCCCCCCCCCCCATGTGCTGCAATGGGACTTTCCATTGGACACCTCTGCAGTAGCCCATTGCAAATGTTTGGTTTTCATGCATACACAAAAACTGAGCATGCATAGAGAAGCAGCATGGCGGTGGCCCAAAGAAAGTGCTGCCAAGTGCCACACCACTGCCTAAGATCTCTTCCGCTGGTAACTTAAAGATTAAGGTTTAAATGAGGAATTGTAGGATATTGATAAACACAGAATTTTAAAACAAAAAGAGCAAGCACGCTTTATTAGCTAGTCTCCATACCCTTATCCCCATAGTTTTAAAAATTGAAGTTTCTGCCACAGCTTAAAGATTAGGGTTTAAAACAGGAATTGTAGGACATTAATAAACACAGTTATAATAATAATAATAATAAAGCAAACAAACTTTATTAGCCTACATACCCATTTCCCCACACCATTAACAGATAGTCTCTAGAAGGCACAGAAGGGCCCAGTTCAGTCCTCATTTCCACCCACCCTCCCCAATTCCCACCCACCCCCTGCTCAACTCTTCATTTATAGTCAATTATTCTAATTAAGACACCAAGAGTGGAATTAGTTTCTAAGAAGCAAACCCTAAATAAATTACAAATTACAAAAGGTGAATATATTCATCTGATATCCCTAGTATCTGCTCTCTGGTTCGATTTCATCTTGTTTACATATTTTTGATGATGCGGAGTCCAGAATGGTACACATTGGCATTATCACCTCCTTTTTCCTGCTGACCATTCCTCTCTCAATACACCCAAGCATCCTTCTGGCTTTTGCTGCTGCCTTTTCTATTTGTACGACCACATTAAATCATAATATACGATCACCCCCAAGTCCCATTCCTCTTTTGTCCACAGAAGTACTTCACCACCAACTGTATTGCTCCCTTAGTTTCTTGTGGCCTAAATGCATGACCCTGCATATGTTTAGCATTAAACTTTAGCTGCCATATTCTTCAAACTTGCTAGGCCCCTCCTCATTTATCCACACCATCAAGAGTGTACAAACCTTGCCATACAGGCCTTCTGCAATGTTACTTACAAAAATGTTAAAAAGAACCAGCCAAGAATTGATGCTGGTGGTGCACCACTTGTAACATTTCTTTCCTCAGAGTGAGTTCCAGTTACCTCCACCCTTTTTCACCTTCTACTCAACTAGTTCCTAACCCTGTTGACCATTTTAGGGCTCATACTGAGGGGCACTCAATTTATTGTAAGTGATCTGTGCAGAACAGTGTCACAGGCTTTGCTAAAATTTAGCACACATCTAGCGCTCTCTCTCAATCCAACTGTCTCAACACCCAGTCAAGAAATTATTCAGATGTGTTTGACAAGACTTACCTCTAGTAATACCATGCTGCCTTGGGTCCTGCAATCCAACAGCTTCCAGAAACCTCACTATTCTCTGTTGTAGAAGCATTTCATAGGCTAGACTAACTGACCTGTAAATTCCAAGCCTCTTAATTCTGCTTTTGCTTTCTCCAGGGGCCACTCCCAGATCTGGAGAAGTACTGAAAAGGCCAGAGAAGTGGAACTTACCAAGTTTCTTCAGTAACCTTGTAAGTATATCATCCAGCTCTATCGCTTAGTCCATCTTAAGTTCAGGTAGATTCTCAGAAATACAGATCTAGCACCCTTCCATTTCTATTTGTATTTGTCTTCTGCAGTCCTACTCTTTGCCCTTCATATGTGAACACAGAACAACAATATTTTCTAAGCAATTCTGCCTTATCCTTATCAGCTTTTACATATTCCTCTCTTCACTAACATATGTAAAAAATGTCTTGTCCCCCCATTTTACTGTTTTTGCTATTTTTAATTCCATTTGCATATTTGCTTTCCTGACTACTTTACCAGTTTCTCTTAGCTTTTCCAGATATTACTGCCTGTCTTCCTCTTTCTGTGATCTCTAGTAGTTTGTGAAGGCTAACCTCTTTTTTCTTACCTTTTCAGCTACTACTTTTGAGAACCAAGGCAGCCTTCTTTTTCTCTTACTTTTATTTACTTTCCATACAAAAAGGTTTCTCTCCTCTTAAAATAGCTCCTTTCAGTTTTGTCCACTGCTTTCCTACTTCTCCCAGATGTTCCCATTAGCTAATAACTCTTTGATGCATCCCCCCATCTCCAATAAAGTTCAAGTTTTTTTGAAGTCTAGAACCTTCACTTTTGAATGAACCCTCTCTATGCCTGTCTTAATATTGAACCACACCATTCGGTAATCACTGGATGCCTGATGATCACCTACTATAACACCAGAAATACTCTCTCCATTTGTAAGCAGTGCACTGGTATCGGCTCCTGTTTTTTATGCGAGCCGAGGCCCCATTTTACAGCAGTGGGTAAAAGGTAGGTCTTTCTTTTTTTCAGGAAATGACCACGCAGCAAGTGAAGTACTTACCGCGTGGCCATTTTTTTTTGGGGGGGGGGGGCTTACCGCCACCCATTGAGGCCTGTATATCACACCAATGTAAATAGAATTTCTATTCCCTCTTTCTAGATTAACTCTTACCTCTTCTTCACCTTGTATGTCCTATAATTCTGTCACTTTAACATTATATTTAACTTACAATACCACTCCTCCTCCCTTTCTTCCTATTTTTTTCCTTACTGAACAGATTATAGCCTGGTATAACTTAAGCACAGCTGAGTCTCTTGATGTTGGCAGATATGATTGCTTGGAGGAAATCTTGGAAAAGATGAACTTGACTCATTCTAGCTAAAATGATAGAAGTTGGTTTAACACTGCGGTTCAAACTCTGACAACAAATACTTTTGCCAGTCATTTTTGGGGAAATAATGTCATCATTAGGTTCACAAGAAGTGGAGGAGTGGCCTAGTGGTTAGGGTGATGGACTTTGGTCCTGAGGAACTGAGTTCAATTCCCATTTCAGGCACAGGCAGTTCCTTGTGACTCTGGGCAAGTCACTTAACCCTCCATTGCCCCATGTAAGCTGCATTGAGCCTGCCATGAGTGGGAAAGCGTGGGGTACAAATGTAACAAAATAAAACATCAGCTTCAACACCATAATGTTTATTTATTGATAAACATTTCTATATCACCTTCTGACTCAGTCATCCAAAGCCGTTTACAACATATAAATATTAATAATATAATGCATGAAAATAAAAATAATAATAAAAACCATTAATTCACCTCATGGAACAAAACACATCCTCTTACCATACAGATCCGTCATGTAAGCACTAGTGTCACCAGGTACCTTATACTGGGAAGACATTAATATACCAGAGCCTTTCTCAGTGGATGAACTTACCTGGATCCTAAACTGACTAACAGAGGAACAGTGGCAGATTATAATGTTTTTCAGGAATTCCTTAATTCCTTTGGATCAAAAGCATTGTTATGACTGATACAGCTTGTTTATGTCTCACCAGGAAGCAGAGGCTGTTCCGTAGCCAGCAACATTCAAAGACCTTCTAAACTCAGATATCAGTTGATATCATTGCTTACAGTTGGTTATAACGTACTGGACTACCTGATCCTTCTGCAAATTAGCCCAATCTTGGAAAGTAGTTTAGTACCTGAACAGGTGGGCTGAACTACATATACTCAAAATGGCTTCCCAGAGAACCTAAAAGCAGGAGCAACATTTCTAGACTTGGCAACTTTTCATGATATGATCTGGCTTACAGGCCTTCTGCTCAGACAGTCAAATATGGCTCTTCATATTGAGATTTATCAATTTGATTTGTTTGATTTTATTATATTATTGATTGCTCTACATCACCTAATGAAATGAAATAAAGTTCATTGAGCTTTTTCTTTGAGACAAACGATTTGGTATACACATGGGTAATACTTGTAGCTCCTAGAAACAGCAGGTTAATGGCCTCCCTCAAGGCTCAGCTCTATCACAATTACTGTTTAATGTCTATATTAACAATCTGCCAAAAATGTACTCACCAGAGTTCATTTATGCTAATGATATCTGCTGCAGTGTCCAAGCGCATTCCTTCTCAGAAACTGAAAGATCTATTAACATCGATATAGGGACATGGAAGATAGCTCAGTATAGGTCATCTCAGTGGGAAAATGGATATTTAGATCCATGTGTTCAAATCACACTATTATTTTATAAAAGGTTTGGTGAACACAGAGCCTTTTATAACATATGTATAGCACTGCTAAAGAAACACAGGTATTTCTCAACTGGAGCAGCTATTTTAGAATAAAAATGTTTGAAAAAAGAGCAGCAGCACTAGGGAGTCTGCATAGGTGAGTTATGCTACATAAGTGGATTTGGATTTTAGATTTATTAGTCACAATCTGTTATCAGTTTTATTTTGTGAGGGGAATTAGTCATATAAATGGTAACATTTTAATTCTGAGCTCAAGGCATGTTATACTCAGGTAGATGAGTTACTTCCCCGCCCAAATGATCTCACAATCTGAGCAATGCCTGATGCCATGGAGTGTCCATGGTCACAAAAAGCAGCTGTGGCAGGAGCAGGATTTGAACTCTGGCTTCTCCAATTTGTAACCTGCTTCCCTAACCACTAAGCCAGTCCTCCCTGTCTATGTGTTCATGTTTGCTATTTACATGTAAGTAGTGACACTTAGGATAGATTTTGGAAATCTGCACATCCGCAGGGAAATGAGTAGAGAACCATTCTCCAGAAGTCAGATATTTTGCAATTGAAGGTGGTTTTGAACATTAAGGGGCCCTTTTACTAAGCCGCTTAAGTGTCTATTCGTGCCAAACATGCGCCAAAATGGAGTTACCGCATGGCTCTTGCTGTAATTTCATTTTTGGTGCACGCCCGATATGCGTGGCTGAAAATTAATTGTTATTTTTGGATGTGTGCATCGGATGCGTGCCAAGTGACATTTGACACATGTAGGTCATCACTGCCCAGTTACTGCGTGAGACTTACCGCTAGGTCAATGGCTGGCGGTAAGGTCTCAGACCCAAAATGGATGCGCGGCAATTTTGATTTTGCTGCATGTCCATTTTAGGCAAAAATTTCAAAAAAGGCCTTTTTTACAGGCATGCTGAAAAATGGATCAGTGTACACCCAAAACCTGTGCCTACACTACCGCAAGCCATTTTTCAGTGCACCTTAGTAAAAGGACCCCAAAGTAAAGAATTTCTCTCTAAAGCTCTCCTCTAAAATTAAGGTCCAAAGAAGAAGTTTGCTGAGAATTATGCACGACTTGAAGCAGGGGAAATTTTCTGAGGTATATGTGTACTGCCATTCTAAAATATGTAATACACATGTATTCCCCCATTATATTGGGGATTACTAAACTGATGAGAGACCCCCCTTCAGAGCTATTTCAGGGAGGGATGGGGTTGGAAATGTAGCGTGAGAAGCCCAGCCCCTAGGGGGAGTGCTTATGGGAAAGTGCTAAGGGAAATGTTTGTGGTTATTGAATATTCAAAATAGAAAAAAGTAACTCTGTGTGCTAGTGAGATCCAATGTGAAAATCAATAAAATACCTTAAAATATACAAAAAACTAACAAGTAAATAATTTAGTGATGGGAGCCCTCTGAATCCCTACAACCTCCCTTTTAAAAGGAGGAAAAACCAGAGAAGAATACACAATATAGGTCTAAATTCTACCAATGAGTGGGAAACAATGTAACCCTTAACAAAGGCAGGTAACTCACCATCATAGGTATTCCCAGTGTGTTGTGGCAAAATTAATAAAGTGCACGCACACATACACACATTAAATCTCATCCACACTCATAAAGAATTGCTCAAAACGGAAGCAAAGTCTCAATAGACTGAAATCTTCTAAGAATCACATATCATGAAAAATTCAACAAAACACTTATCTTATGTCGTTAAAGCGTTCAATTTATAATCCAAACTGCCACCGTTATAGCTGGGCTCTACAAGTCTTTGTTTCGATTTCCTTCCTCAGGAGTCCCACTCTGGCACAGGAGAAAACAGACTTGTTTTAATCTCTTGGACGTGAGGGAGTTACCTGCATTTGTTAAGGGTTATATTGTTTCCCTCGCATTGGTAGGCTTAGACCTATATTATGTAATCTTCCCTGGTTCTCCTTTTAAAAGGGAGGTGGTAGGGATTCTGAGGGCTCCCATCACTAAAGGGCCCTTTTACTAAGCTGCGTAGGTGCCTACTTGTTCCCAGCGTGCACCAAATTGGAGTTACTTCCCGGTTACCGCATGGCCCTTGCAGTAATTTCAATTTTGGCGCACATCTGCTATGCGCATCTGAAAAATATATTTTTTTAATTTTCTGACGCGCGGCAGCTACATGCGTCAAGTGGAATTTGATGCACATAGACCATTACCGCCAGGTTACCACAGGAGACCTTACCGCTAGGCCAATGGCTTGTGGTAAAGTCTCAGACCCAAAATGGACGCGTGGCAATTTTCATTTTGCCGAACGTCCATTTTCGGCAAAAAAGGCATTTTTTGTAGGTGTGCTAAAAAATAATTCTGCGTGCACCCAAAACACGCATCTACATTACCACAGGCCATTTTTCAACGCGCCTTAGTAAAAGGACCCCTAATTTATTTAGTTGTTAGTTTTTTGTATCAGAATTTAAGAAAGTGTGGGACAGGCATGTGGGATCCCTTAGGAAAGGGTTAGTGGTTACTGAGGATGAGCAAACTGGATGGGCCACTTGGCCCTTATCTGCCATTGTATTTCCATGTTTCTATGTATCTAAAAGGCAACGGCCAAAGCCAGAAGGATGCTTGGGTGCATAATACTGTAGCAGGATATGTTTATCTTTTACCCTAGCTGAGATAACATTTTATCATCTCTCTGACCTCATGTGCAACTTCCTTTAAATTAGTCATCTTATTTTCTAACTCCTCTTACCCTCTTACCTTTTTATATGCTCCTTCTTTGTTATACCCTTTGCTGTCTATTGTGTTGACTTTGTAAGTAGTATACTATCCAGCTTATAATCGAACGAGAAAAACGCCCAAGTTCCGACCTAAATCGGGAGATGGGCGTTTATCTCACAAAAACGAATAACGCGGTATAATCAAAAGCCGAATTTGGGACGCTTTCAACTGCACTCCGTCGCGGATGCGGACAAAGTGGACGGGGGCGTGTCGAAGGCGTGTCAAAGGCGGAACTGGGGCGTGGTTATCACCCGAACAGAGATGGGCGCCCTTCGCCGATAATGGATGCGTTTGTAGCTAGAATTTAGGGCACTTTTCCTGGACCCTGTTGTTTCACGAATAAGGCCCCAAAAAGTGCCCTAAATGACCAGATTACCCCCAGAGGGAGTCGGGGATGACCTCCCCTGACTCCCCCAGTGGTCACTAACCCCCTCCCACCACAAAAAAATGATGTTTCACAACTTTTTATTTTCACCCTCAAATGTCATACCCTCCTCCCAGGCAGCAGTATGCAGGTCCCTGGAGCAGTTGTTAGGGGGTGCAGTGGACGTCAGGCAGGTGGACCCAGGCCCATCCCCCCTACCTGTTACAATTGTGCTGCTTAATGCTTATTAGTCGTCCAACCCCCCCAAACCCACTGTACCCACATGTAGGTGCCCCTCTTCACCCCTTAGGGCTATAGTAATGGTGTAGACTTGTGGGCAGTGGGTTTTGAGGGGGATTTGGGGGGCTCAACACACAATGGAAGGGTGCTATGCACCTGGGAGCTCTTTTACCTGTTTTTTTGTTTTTGTAAAAGTGCCCCCTAGGGTGCCCGGTTGGTGTCCTGGCATGTGAGGGGGACCAGTGCACTACGAATCCTGGCCCCTCCCACGAACAAATGCCTTGGATTTATTCGTTTTTGAGCTGGGCACTTTCCTTTTCCATTATCGCTGAAAAGCAAAAACGCCCAGCTCACACATTGGCGAATAAAACATGGGCGTCTATTTTTTATCGATAATACGGTTCGGTCCGCCCCTTCACGGACCCGTTCTCGGAGATTAACGCCCATGGAGATAGGCGTTTCTGTTCCATTATGCCCCTCCACGCCATATTTTGTATTGTTATTTGAATATTTTTACTGCTGTAATTGTCTATTGTTTGATTTATTCTTACTGTACTCCGTCTTGAGTGAATTCTTTAAAAAGGTGGTCAATAAATCCTAATCAATCAATAAATAAATCAATCAATCAATCAATAAATAAATAAAATAAGGAGATGGATGACCAACAGGAAAAAAAGAGATGATAGTGCCCTTGTATAAGTCTCTGGTGGGGCTCCACTTAGAGTACTGTGTGCAATTCTACGGAAGGATATAAACAGGATGGAGTTGGTCCAGAGGGCGGCTACAAAATTAGTAAGCGATCTCGGTCATAAACCGCAACATATATATATATATATATATTAATATTAATGTACATGAGGTGAGCCTTTCTGAAATGAAGGAAAACTCTGGACTGATTGAAGTTAAGAGGGACTAGGCTTAGGAGTAATCTAAGAAAATACTATTTCATGGAAAGGGTGATGGATGTACTGAATGGCCTCCTAGTGGAGGTCATGGAGATGAGGACTGTATCAGAATTTAAGAAAGCATGGGACAGATATCTGAAATCTCTTAGGAAAAGGAGGAGTTAGTGGTAACTGAGGAAGGGCAGACTGGATTGGGCATTTGGCCCTTATCTGCCGTCATGTTTCTAAGTATTGAATTCCAGCCTAGGGCCATTTGCTGCATATAAAAACAGGTAGATGTTGAGCTTTATACACAGTGTCCATATGTATTATATCTGGAACACCTTGCCTAACCAAACTGTCATGGCTACCGAAAAAAAGCTTCTGCTAACCTTATGAGAAAGCACTACTGAAATAAGATGTTTCCTCTATGAGCAGATATTATTAACCATCCAACACAAGAATTGCTGCATCAGGGGGTCTATAAATATAAACATATGAAACATATAAGGGCAAACATTCAAATAAATAATAGAATTTTTAAAAAAAGCAAACTTTATTAGCTAGTCTCCATACTATTTTCCCCATAATTTTAAAACTTGAATTTTCTGCCACAGCATTAAGAGATAGACTCTAGAAGGCACAGAAGGGCCTACTTTAGTCCCCAATCCTACCATACCTTCCCAGCTCCCACCCACCCCTAGCTCAACTCTCCATTTAAAGTCAATTATTCTAATTAGGACAACAAGAGGAGATTTTTCACTAGAGTTTTAATTACATTTAATTCGCTTCTGAGAAGCAAACACTAAATAAATAAAATACAGATTATACCATATAATCTTAAAGCTCTTTATATTCATCTGATATCCCTAGTACCTTAAGAAGTTTTAATTAAACAACTCTATAATATAAGATGCATACAGCAGTCCAGCAGCGAGAGGGGTGCTATCCAGTCTTTTGCATTGAGTGTCAAATGTATGATTATCTCCCATGCTACCATGGAGGAGGGAGGTTTTCTAAAAGGAGAGCATCACCCTGGTACATCTGGAAGTAATCCTATAGCTATGACCAGCCCACCAGGGGATGTAATATCCTCTTGCATAGAGGATGTGTCTCCAGGAGCTTCTGCCCAGGAGGGAAGGGTTAGGACAGCTAGTGTAGTAGTGGTTTGATTATTAGGCATGTAGATAGCTGGATGGCTGGTGGAAGTGAGGATCGCCTGCTCACTTGCCTGCCTGGTACGAAGGTGGTGGGCCACACACGTCACCTAGACAGGATTTTAGATATTGTTGGGGAGGAGCCGGCTGTCTTGGTACATGTGGGTACCAGTGACATAGGAAAATGTGGGACAGAGGTTCTAGAAGTCAAATTTAGGCTTTTAGGTAGAAAGCTCAATTCCAGAACCTCTAGGGTAATATTTTCCGAAGTGCTCCCCGTTCCACGCACAGGGCCCAAGAGACAGATGCAGGGAGGAGGGTTTTAGATTTGTAAGGAAGGGGGAGGGGGAGCCTAATCCAAAATGATGGGCTCCGCCTTAACTAGAAGATGCCCAGGCTGCTGGCATTGGCATTTAAAAAGGAGATAGAGCAGCTTTTAAACTAGAACCTGGGGCAAGGCCAACAGTTGTTCAAAAGTGCATGATATGGAACAAGGTATCTTTCAAAGATATCATCAAAACAGGGAAGATAGGATATCCCAATAACGAGGCTGCAATAGAGACCACAGTAGACCAGATGTCTTTCAAGAAAAAAGCAGACAAAAGATTGCAAATTAACATTGCCAACTGCTGGGCAAGATGTAAATAGGAACAACAAACATAGTTTGAAATGTCTATATGCAAATGCCAGAAGCCTAAGAAATAAGATGGGAGAGTTAGAATATATTACACTAAATTAGACCTGGTGGAAGGAGGATAACTATTGTGGCACTGTCATACTGGGGTACAAATTATATCATAGTGATAAGGTGGATTGAATTGGTGGAGAGGTAGCATTGTATGTTAAGTAGAGTCTTGAATCAAATAGATTGAAAATTCTGCAGGAAACAAAACACATCTTGGAATCCCTATGGTTTGAAATTCCATGTGAAAAGGGGAAAAGGATAGTGATAGGAGTGTACTACCGTCCATGTGGCCAGGATGAACCGACAGATGTAGAAATGTTAACAGAAATTAGGGAGGCTAATAAACTGGGCAAAACAATAATAATGGATGATTTCAACAACCCTGATATTGACAGGGTAAATTTAACATTAGGGCATACTAGGGAGGTAAAATTCCTTGACAAAATCAAGGACTGCTTTATGGAGCAGCTGGTACAGGAGCCAAAAATAGAAGGAAAAAATCCAGACTTGGTCCTTAGTGAAACGCATGATCTAGTGCAGGAGGTAATGGTGCTGGGGCCGCTTGATAACAGTGATCATAATATGATCAGACTTGATATCAGCTTTGGCTTAAGTACACACAGGAAATCCAATATGTTAGCATTCAACTTTCAAAAAGGAGACTATGATAAAATTAGAAGAATGGTGACAAAAAAATTTTGGACCAGCTGCAAAGGTCAAACATTTACATTGGGCGTGGATCCTGTTCAAAAATACTACCCTGGAAGCCCAGGTCAAATATATTCCATGTATTAGAAAAAGAGGAAGGACGATCAAATGACAGCTGGCGTGGTTACAATATGAGGTGAAGGAAGCAATTAAAGCTAAAAGAAAATCCTTCTGAAAATGGAAGAAAGATTCGACTGAACATAATAAGAAACTGCATAAGGAATGACAAGTCAAATACAAAGTGCTGATAAGGAAGGTAACGAGGGACATTGAAAAAAAGACTTCATAGGAGACAAAAACACATAGTAAAATTCTTTCTAGGTATATTAAAAGCAAGAAGCCGGCATAAGAATCAATTGAACTGCTAGATGACTGAGGAGTAAAAGGGGCACTCAGGGAAGTCAAAGCCATAGCAGAGAGATTAAATAAATTCTTTGCTTCGGTCTTCACCGAGGAAGATTTGAGAGAAACACCGGTGCCAGAAATGGTATTCAAAGTTGACGAGTCAACAGAAAGAGTGAATGAAATCTCTATAAACGTGGAAGATTTGACAAATTGAAGAGTAGCAAATCGTCTGGACCCGATGGTATTCATCCCAGAGTACTGATAGAACTGAGAAATGAACTTGCAGAACATTGTTAGTAATATGTAATTAAGCAGGTACCGGAAAATTGGAGGGTGGTCAATGTAACACCGATTTTTAAAAAAGGTTCCAGAGGAGAACTGGGAAATTATAGACTGATGAGCATGATGTCGGTGCCGGGCAAAATGGTAGAGACTATAAACAACAAAATTACAGAGCATATTCAAAAGCATGGATTAATGAGACAAAGCCAGCAAGGATTTAGTGAAGGGAAATCTTGCCTCATCAATCTATTACATTTATTTGAAGGGTTGGACGAACATGTGGATTAAGGTGAGCTGGTCAATATTGTGTATCTGGATTTTCAAAAGACATTTGACAAAGTACCTCATGAAAGACTCCAGAGGAAATTGGAGAGTCATGGGATAGGAGATACTATACTATTGTGGATTAAAAACTGGTTAAAGATAGAAAACAGAGAGTAGGGTTAAATGGTTAGTATTCTCAATGAAGAAGAGTAGATAGTGGGGTACCCCAGGGGTCTGTGCTGGGATTGCTGCTTTTTAACATATTTATAAATGATTTAGAGATGGAAGTAACTAATGAGGTAGTTAAATTCGCTGATGACACAAAGTTATTCAAAGTTGTTAAATCGCGAGAGGATTGAGAAAAATTACAAGAGGACCTTATGAGACTGGGAAACTGGGCATCCAAATGGCAGCTGATGTTTAATGTGAGCAAGTGCAAAGTGATGCATGTGGGAAAGAGGACTCTGAACTATAGCTACGTAATGCAGGGTTCCACATGGGGAGTCACCGACCAGGAAAGGTATCTAGGTGTCATCACTGATGATACTTGAAACCATCTGCCCAGTGTACGACAATGGCTAAGAAGGCAAAAAGCATGTTAGGTATTATTAGGAAAGGAATGGAAAACAAAAATGAGGACGTTATAACGCTTTTGTATTGCTCCATGGTGCGACTTCATCTCGAATATTGTGTGCAATTCTGGTCACCGCATCTCAGAAATCAGTGAAATCAGTAAAGGAACAGAGAAGGGCGACAAAAATGATAAAGGGGATGGGATGATTTCCCTGTGAGGAAAGGGTAAAGCGGCTAAGGTTCTTCAGCTTGGAGAAAAGACTGCTGAGGTGAGTTATGATAGAGGTCTATAAAATAATGAGTGGAGTGCTATGGGTAGACATGAATCGCTTGTTTATTGTTTCCAAAAATGCTAGAACTAGAGGGGCGCACAATGAAGTTGCAAGATAGTAAATTTAAAACGAATCGGAGAAAATGTTTCTTCACTCAACATGTAAATAATCTCTGGAATTCGTTGCCAGAGAATGTAGTTAAAGCAGTTAGCTTAGTGGGGTTTTAAAAAAGGTTTGGATAGCTTCCTAAAAATAAGTCCATAAGCCATTATTAAAATGAACTTGGGGAAAATCCACTGTTATTTGTAGGATAAGCAGTATAAAATGTATTGTACTGTTTTGGGATATTGCCAGGTACTTGTAGCCTGGATTGGCCACTGTTGGAAAATCGATGTTGGGTTTGATGGACCTTCGGTCTGTCCCAGTATGGCAGGGGCGTAGCTACGGGTGGGCCTGGATGGGCCCAGGCCCACCCACTTTCCTTCCAGGCCCACCCAACATCCATCGCATGTCGCTCGCTGCCTTTTCTCCGGCCGTCAAGAGCTTTGCCTGCAACGATAATGCTTGTCCTCCCCACCGGCGCTGCCTCGGTCCCTGCATTCTTTTCTTCGGTCGTCGCGTGACCGGCAGCGCTGCCATTCACACAGGCAGCTCCGCTCCCCTCTGCCGCGTCCGTCTGGCCCTACGTAAACAGGAAGTGCGTCAGAAAGGGCCAGATGGACGCGGCAGAGGAGCGGAGCTGCCTATGTGAATGGCAGCGCTGCCGGTGACGCGACGACCGAAGAAAAGAATGCAGGGACCGAGGCAGCGCCGGCGGGGAGGGCAAGCATTATCGTTGCAGGCGCGGTGGGACGCAGGGGTGGAGAGGCAGGGAAGGGCATGAAAGCTGCCTTGCAGCAATTCCTCAAGGCCGCCAAGCCTGCTAATCTTAAAAGCACTAGCACTCAAAAGCAAGCTCATGATTTTCTCCAAGGATACCACCAGCCTCGTAAATGAAGTCAAGTTCCTTGCTATCACACCTTTTTCTAAAGAATAAAGTTAGTAGGTCTCCAGGGTTGCTCCAGAATGTACAGGTAAGATATGGTCTTGTGCTAGGTAGGAGAGATCTCAAGGGGCAAGCAGCTTTTGCTTTTCAAATCGTGTGCTTTTCCACATCAGAAATGACTATGATCTGATTCATTCTTGAGCTTGACAGACCTGTGTTTTGTAATTTTCTGCACAGACTAAACAGAAACCTCCATTCTCACCAACTGAGCATGGTACATTGTTAAAGGGGATAAGTAACAGAGTTCAATGTATTTATTAGAAACAGGTGTTCTTTTGTCACAGGCTACCTATAAACTCAAGTTTTCAGAACATAAAACTGCCCCCCCCCTCCCTCCGGTGCCCTACCCCTGTTCACTAATAACACTTCTTGGGCTTCAGACACTACAGCAGTAACCAGGAGGAGAAACTACTGGTTGGGCATCAGTGTCCTTGCCTTGGGCCTGCCCCATGAGAGGGGTTGGGGTGGAGAGAGTGAGTGAGTGAGACTGTGGGGTGGAGAAATAATTGTTTGACATGGGGGAGGGAGAGATGCAGGAGGAAAAGAGAGTGAGAATTGTTTGATATGGGTGTGGTGGGGAGAGGAAGGGAAAGGCTGCAGAGGAGTGGCAAAGGACGATAGAGGAAAAAAGTGTTGGACATGACAGTGGAGGGAAGGGAGTGAGAGATGATAGAGGGAAATATTGAACATGGCTGGAGGGGTGAGAAAAAGATGTTAGACCAGGGACTCAAGGCAGGGAGGGAGAGAGAGAGAGAGATAGTGGACAATATGGGAGATATGTTGGACATAGAGGTGGAGCAAAGGGAAGGAGAGATGCTGCACAAGAGAGGGGGAAGAGGGATCCAGGGGCAGAAGGGAGATATGCTGGACAATGGGTAAGAGAGAGAAATGCAGGACAATGGAGGGAGGGGACAGGCATATGCTGGTGGGGGGAGGGGGTAAAAGGGAGATGTCAGGCTATGAGAGAGGATAAAGAGAGAGGGGAGATGGTAATGAAATGAATGAGAGGATAGTGATTACAGGTGGTAGAAATATGGTAATGGTGCGTAGATTGAAGATGGAAGGGAATGGAAGGCTGGGAAGGAGTGAGTTTGGATATGGGTGAGCTAGTGGGTGAAAGGAGATGGAAATTTGATAGATATCTGAAAAGTAAAAAGGAGGAAAAAGTTTAGAAAGAGGGTTAAATTTGAGTGGACAGAGGCAGAAAAGAACAAAATACAGAAAGGAAAGAGCTAAAATGGAAAGATCAATATTTCAGAAGCAGTTGTAGTGAGGAAATGGAACGAGAAAAGACAAATGAACAACAGTTGCTTGAAGAATTAGCAGAAGAATTAGCAGAAGACGACGGGAAAGTGGGAAGGAGAAACTGAAACCAACATGATAGAAAAATAAAATGTCCAGACAACAAAAGGTAGAAAAATTGTATTTTGAATGTTTTAAATGGAATATGTTCAGTTTTATTGTGTTCAGTAGAAAAGGAAATGCATTTTTGTTTTTATTTCTCCAGTGTTGCACTAAATGTTGAAGTTCTCAGTTCAATTTTTGTCTAATATTTTTATTTCTAATTTGTAATCCCTTGTTCTGTATTTGGTGATGGTCTGTCAGTGTGAGACTGTAAGGGCAGATGGGGAGATTAAAGAGGAGAGGGCTTCTTTATTTTCTGCCCTGGGCCCCAGCATGGCTAACAGCAGCCCTGACCCTTGCTGTAGCTGGTGGGGATCCCCAAGCCCTGCTAGCTGAGGACCTCCACGGAAGGTGGCCAGAAATCCCTTCTGCTGAGCTTGGCAGATGGGGGCAGCATCCTTGAGCCACTGACAACTAAGCATGCATGGGGTACTGCTATCGTTGGCTCAAGGAGTTGTTGCTTCCGACCAAGCTTGGTAAAAGTAAATTCTGGCCATCTTTGGTGGAAGTTTTCAGGTGACAGAGCTTGGGGATCTTCATCAGCTAAAGTATTTATCTTTTGAGTTGGGAAATGCTGGGGGAGGGGGTTAGAGAGAAAATTTTGTGCCCACCCACTTTGGGTTCAGGCCCACCCAAAATTGGCTGCCTGGCTACGCCACTGCAGTATGGCAATACTTATGTTCTTAAATCATGTATATACAAAATTGAATATAATGCAAAGAAGGAAATAAGGGCTTCTTTTACTAAGTCAAGGTATGGAATTCCACTCGGCAAATGTGATGATGCCCATAGGAATTGAATGGACTTTGTCGCATTTGTTGCACCGGGCATCACTAGGATCCCAAAATAAATAAAGGAACAATAAAATATTTTTAAACCAATATAAAAGTGATGACATTGAGCATAAACAAATGTAATAAATATTTGTATATATAAATTATCAACAGAAAAAGATTTATGGAAATGACAAAAATAGTATAGTATGGGGCTAATTTTCAAAGCACTTAGAAAGTTCCATAGACGGAACTTTGTAAGTCTAAGTGCTTTGAAAATACGCCTCCACATGTTATAAAAGCTTTGATATGTTTAAAAAAAAGGATATTTAAGTAATCCATATAATGCTTTAAATTAAAGCTAAGTGTAGATATGAGGTCTATTGTGTAAAGGAACAATAAATAGCATCATACATCTTTATGTAAAAAGATTAAAAAATTTAAAAAAAATAGTACATTTTTACATTTCAGTAGATGCTCAAATCAGTCCAACATATAAAGCACCTATGAAAGTAACATATGAACCAAGTAATGTCAAATATCATATGTGGCTTTGTAATATGACATGGTATATGAGGGCTCATATGCTCAATATTGTGAACTGAATAGTGACTGTGTAACTAAAAGATAGCATTGTATGCAAATGTACAGTGGTAAAAAGATTATATCTGTGTGCAAGTGAAGAACATCCAGAAGAATGTAGCCAAGGTGTCCAGTATATAAAGTAATGAATGTGAACTAATGGTGATTGTGTGGCTGACAAAAGGACAACATGCTAGTGTGCGACAGTGCAAAGATAATGCCTGTGTTCAAGTGCATTTTGAAGAATATAGCTGAAATGTCCAGTTTGTAAAGCGATTGAGTGCTTATATAAGTGCTAAGTGCAAGGAATGACATTTTGAATGGCTAATGATAAGTACATAAGTACATAAGTAGTGCCATACTGGGAAAGACCAAAGGTCCATCTAGCCCAGCATCCTGTCACCGACAGTGGCCAATCCAGGTCAAGGGCACCTGGCACGCTCCCCAAACGTAAAAACATTCCAGACAAGTTATACCTAAAAATGCGGAATTTTTCCAAGTCCATTTAATAGCGGTCTATGGACTTGTCCTTTAGGAATCTATCTAACCCCTTTTTAAACTCCGTCAAGCTAACCGCCCATACCACGTTCTCCGGCAACGAATTCCAGAGTCTAATTACACGTTGGGTGAAGAAAAATTTTCTCCGATTCGTTTTAAATTTACCACACTGTAGCTTCAACTCATGCCCTCTAGTCCTAGTATTTTTGGATAGCGTGAACAGTCGCTTCACATCCACCCGATCCATTCCACTCATTATTTTATACACTTCTATCATATCTCCCCTCAGCCGTCTCTTCTCCAAGCTAAAAAGCCCTAGCCTTCTCAGCCTCTCTTCATAGGAAAGTCGTCCCATCCCCACTATCATTTTCGTCGCCCTTCGCTGTACCTTTTCCAATTCTACTATATCTTTTTTGAGATAGGGAGACCAGTACTGAACACAATACTCCAGGTGCGGTCGCACCATGGAGCGATACAACGGCATTATAACATCCGCACACCTGGACTCCATACCCTTCCTAATAACACCCAACATTCTATTCGCTTTCCTAGCCGCAGCAGCACACTGAGCAGAAGGTTTCAGCGTATCATCGACGACGACACCCAGATCCCTTTCTTGATCCGTAACTCCTAACGCGGAACCTTGCAAGACGTAGCTATAATTCGGGTTCCTCTTACCCACATGCATCACTTTGCACTTGTCAACATTGAACTTCATCTGCCACTTGCACGCCCAATCTCCCAGTCTCGCAAGGTCCTCCTGTAATCGTTCACATTCCTCCTGCGACTTGACGACCCTGAATAATTTTGTGTCATCGGCGAATTTAATTACCTCACTAGTGTGTGACATAACTTTAAGGGAATCATGAATTTTAAGTTTCAAGCTGTGCGTGAAGTGAAAGCTAAACCCTCTGTTTGTTAGCACTGACTAAATTTCTTCAGGTCCCTCTCTCGGGGCGAAGCTAATCTCCTTCCCCTTGTACAAAAAACCTACACTACTGTGCTGAGGCCCCAAACCCTGGAGATATGTGAATTGTCCTCTTGTACAGAGAAGCATTTCTCATATCGCCAGAACCATACATGGTAACATGACTGCAGGACCTCTCAGAAACAGGCAAAGTGCAGTATAAAGTCAGAGGAAAAGCTTTATTGGTGAACAGGTAATCAAAGCAAGACAGTCTGTTCCTGTTACAGTCTCACTTTCACCCTGGGCAACAACCACATTAGCATTTACTTCCTTTCTCTCTTAACAGTTCCATCTTCCTAAGTACAGTTCCATAAATCCAGGCCTAGCTCCAACTAGGACACTCAGGACCTGGGTCTTCAAAGAAAAATAAAGGCACTCCTTTACCTTTGCAGTCTTCTGTTCTTTATCATGCAATCCCTGGGCTTCTACAGGGTTCAAACCTCTGAGCTAGGGCCACTCCTTACTTCCACAGGGACTCCAACCTAGTCAACATATTGGGAGGATTCCTTCACTTGGAGCCTCCCTCCAGGAGATAGATCTTTGCACTCTCTCTCCTGGAGCCCTCTTGCCTCGAGACCTCTCTGATCCACTCTGCTGTAGGGATATTTAACCACTGTGCAGCCTGAGGCCTAGCCCTCTGATTCAACCTCTGACATGGCAGGTTAGTATCATCTGCCATAAGATGGCTGAACTGCAACCTCAGTGAGGGAGTGTTCTTAGGGACACCTGCCACTATACCACTTACTCCCTCTCAGGCCTTTTTTGCTAACATGCATTATTCAGTTAAAACACCTATATACGTATGTGTTTAAATTGAAAGAGCATGCGTTAATATGATTAATGTGCATTAACTGGTTAACACATATTAATAAATAAAGCCCTTTCCAGCAGATATTGAAAGTGAGCTAACTGGCTGGGAATGACTGCCAACGGGTTAACTCAGGGGCCCTTTTACAAAGGCGCAGTAGGCTGTACATATGTGCAGCATGCGCCAAAACAAGAATACTATTTCCTACCGTGTGTGGCGTTTTTGGCGTTAATCAGCAGTTGGCGTGTGCTGACCAGTCACCACGCATGTAGCGTGTGAGCCCTTACTGCTAGATCAATGGGTGGCATTAAGGGCTCAGGCCTTAAATAGGAATGTTTTACCACGGCCCTTTTCCCAGCCCATTGAAAAAAAGCCCTTTTTCCCAGATGCGGTAAAAACTGGTCCGGCGTGTGCCAAAAACATGCATCCACATTATCGCAGGCCACTTTTTGCTGCGGCTTAGTAAAAGCTTTTTCATAGCTATCCAGTCATTTGCAGCAGCAGTTAAGCAGTTAGTGCTTCTGAAAATAACCGGTTAGCACTGAACTTCAAGCTAGGTATGTCCCAATATTTATTTATAGCATTTGTATCCCACATTTTCCCACCTATTGCAGGCTCAATGTGGCTTACATTTTTCGTAATGGCGATCACCAATTCCGGAAGAGAAATACATATTTAAGGTGAAGGGGATAGAGAGGATTAAGTATACAGTAAAGAAAGTACATTTCAATATTCATATGTAACCAGTCAGGTTTAGAGCATAAATAAGACCACATAAATAACTGTTCTTTCTGTATCCGCTAACTCATGGACGGTTAAGTCTGAACATTAATTTAACTGGTCATGCGCCAGCTGACTTTAAAACCTAAATTCAAGGCCAAGGCCCAGACAGGGCCAGCATTGTATATCCGGTTTTATTGCTGATGGCGGACAAAAAACCACTGTCTCCTGCTGGCTGAATATCGGTGGTGATTTGGGGGGAGGGTGAGTTTGTACTTGAGACAGTAGAGGGTTAGGCAACTCGCCCAAGGTCACAAGGAATATCATAGACCGGTGAGTCTGACGTCGGTTCCGGGGAAAATGGTAGAGGCTATTATTAAAAACAAAATTACAGAGCACATCCGAGGACATGGATTACTGAGACTGAGTCAGCACGACTTTTGTATGGGGAAATTTTGCCTGATCAATTTACTTCAATTCTTTGAAGGAGTAAACAAACATGTGGACAAAGGGGAGCCGGTTGATATTGTGTATCTGGATTTTAAAAGGCGTTTGACAAGGTACCTCATGAAAGGCTACAGAGGAAATTGGAGGGTCATGGGATAGGAGGAAAAGTCCTATTGTGGATTAAAAACTGGTTGAAGGATAGGAAACAGAGAGTGGGGTTAAATGGGCAGTATTCACAATGGAGAAGGGTAGTTAGTGAGGTTCCTCAGGGGTCTGTGCTAGGACCGCTGCTTTTTAATATATTTATAAATGATTTAGAGATGGGGGTAACTAGCGAGGTAATTAAATTTGCTGATGACTCAAAGTCGTTAACTCGCGACAGGATTGTGAAAAATTACAGAAGGATCTTACGAGACTGGGAGACTGGGTGGCTAAATGGCAGATGACATTTATTGTGAGCAAGTGCAAGGTGATGCATGTGGGAAAAAAGAACCCGAATTATAGCTACATCATGCAAGGTTCCACGTTAGGAGTTACGGACCAAGAAAGGGATCTGGGTGTCGTCGTCGATAATACACTGAAACCTTCTGCTCAGTGTGCTGCTGCGGCTCGGAAAGCGAATAGAATGTTGAGTATTATTAGGAAAGGTATGGAAAACAGGTGTGAGGATGTTATAATGCCGTTATATTGCTCCATGGTATGACCGCACCTTGAGTATTGTGTTCAATTCTGGTCGCCGCATCTCAAGAAAGATATAGTGGAATTGGAAAAGGTGCAGCGAAGGGCGACTAAAATGATAACGGGATGGGACGACTTCCCTATGAAGAAAGACTAAGGAGGCTAGGGCTTTTCAGCTTGGAGAAGAGATGGCTGAGGGGAGACATGATAGAGGTATATAAAATAATGAGTGGAGTGGAACAGGTGGATGTGAAGCGTCTGTTCACGCTTTCCAAAAATACTAGGACTAGGGGGCATGCGATGAAACTACAATGTAGTAAATTTAAAACAAATCGGAGAAAACTTTTCTTCACCCAACGCGTAATTAAACTCTGGAATTCGTTGCCGGAGAACGTGTTGAAAGCGGTTAACTTGGCAGAGTTTAAAAGGGGGTTAGACGGTTTCCTAAAGGACAAGTCCATAAACCGCTACTAAATGGACTTGGGAAAAATCCACAATTCCGGGAATAACATGTATAGAATGTTTGTACGTTTGGGAAGCTTGCCGGGTGCTCTTGGCCTGGATTGGCCGCTGTTGTGGACAGGATGCTGGGCTCGATGGACCCTTGGTCTTTTCCCAGTGTGGCATTACTTATGTACTGGGACAAAAAGAACTTAAACCCCAGCTCATTGTTCTAATTAGCTCATTGCTCTAATTACTAGTCTTTGCTGCTAGGCATTTATAAGACTTCAGGCTCAGGTCTATAAGGCATATTTCTACTTCCCCTTCCCCTAAAAAAAATTAATGATAAGCAATCATGTTCAACCCTTCCTGCCTCCTGAGAGTGATCATGTAAATCCAGAGCACCTCTCGCCTAGCATTTTTCCCTTTCCACACCTACCTAAACATTTATTCACTCTTAAACCATTAGACATTTACCTCCTCTCAAGAAACTGTCCTCTTTACCTCACCCCCTAGGATGTGCAAAGGCAAAAATGTTCAGTTCATTTTTGGAATTTTCTGATATTTTCTCAATTTTGTTTTTCGTTTTGTTTCACAATTTGATGTAATAATTATTTTGACATACCTTATAACTTTATAACACATGCAAATTGACTTAACATGCATTAATTTGTGGGTTAATACATAATCAACTCTACCTACTTCAGCTATGTCAAACGCCTGACTAATGAGCAGCAGTGCATTCATCAATGAGCCACACTAAAATATCCATCCTCCCTATTTGTCGTGCACCAATCCGGCAATACTGCTGGCTCACTGTGGGAGCCGGTGGTAGTGCTGCCCCCACCACACACCATTTCTGGTGTGATAGAAATTATTTTTAATTTTTTCTGCAGCATAGTAAAAGGGCCCCTTAATACAGTATTAGATGCACCTATGATCAAAATGGTTTCATGAAAAATAGATCCATTACAGATAACTGTAGACTTTTCTGTGACATTTTAGCAATGGTTTCTACTTATACTCAATTCACTATAGCACTGGCCTTGGATGTGGAGAAGGCTTTTGATCATGCTGAATGGAAAAACCTCTTCAAAGTAATGGCATGGTTTTGGCATCAGACCAACTTTTTGTTTAGTGGTCAGATTCCAAAAATATGGCTAACAGTAAACTGTCCAGGGCTTTCTCTATATCCAGAGGTACCTGATAGAGCTGCCCCTTATCACTATTATTGTTCAATTTAGCAATAGAACCTCTAGCAATTGCATTATGTCAAGCCCTTCTTACAGAAGATATTAAACTGTAACAAACAGAAATAAAACTCTTTATCGAGTTTATTTAATATTATACACCACAATACCATCTATTTCAAACATTCTGAACCTTCTAGATCAGTTATGGTTTATGGTGTATTAACCTTGATATACCGCCTTCTGTGCAAATATCAAGGTGGTTTACAATAAAAAGTTCCAATAAACATAAAGAAAAGAATTGGAATACCAGTATTTCTTTAAAAGAAGACAATCTCTATTATACCCAGTTATAAAGTCAACTGGGATAAGATAGAATGTCTACTATTACATGAAAAATTTCTCCAATCTGATATTGTACCTTATTCTTTCAAAATGGCAAAATTCCTTTATCAAATATCTCGGTATCTGTTCTGGTCACTCTATTCCTGATACAAAAGAAAACAGCGTAGAAATCCTTAAAGATATAACACATTGCTGGTATTCCATACACTTAAGCTTGTGGTGGTGGTGGGGGGGGGGGGGGGGGGGGGGGGGGGGGGGGCTTGACACAAGATGTATTTTGCACCTAAAGTTGACCAAAATGTTTGTTAGTCAAAAACTTCAGTAAAAAGACTTGAACAAAGAATTGTTCCCAGTACGAGCTGCCTTGCTAATTTGGGGTGATAGGTTACTGCATAAAAAGGTTATTTTTTTTGACAAGTTGGTAGTTGTGCAGGCGATTGTTTTCCTTGATTGGTAGAGCTGTTATGATTGGTCGTACTATGTTGTCTGCATTTGAATGTATTTCTGTCAGCAAGGCATGCTCCAGTACTTGAGAAGCTAAGGTAGTGCTGGGCAGACTTCTACAAAGTGTGCCCTAATATTAACTGGACAGATTTGAATGGGCTAGAGTGGGGCTTTGATGACAGCTTCAATAGTTGGACAACAAGGCCAGTACCAGGTAGACTTCTACAGTCTATGCCTTGAAAATGGCAAGGACAAATCAAGATTAAGTATGCATATGTAGTATTGCATCATTCCTTATGCTATGAGTTTATCGTGTTGGGCAGACTGGATGGACCGTACAGGTCTTTATCTGCCATCATCTACTATGTCACTGTAATGAGATTGCTGATGCTCTTTCTTGGGTCTGGGAGTTGGTCCCATCCATGGATGCTGTCCAAATGAAAATTCCAGTGTAGTATCCTGCTAGTATTGGTGTATTGGTGTGGAATTTGTGAAGGGCTAACAAATGGGATGACAGCACTTTGTATATTTTCTGCATTGTCAAGATCTGCAACATCATTTCCTAATCCCAGAAAAGCAGCTGGTTGATTTTATTCATTTTGCAGAAACAGAGGGTTGGTCCTTGGGGATGTTGGTGCAATCTTTGGCGAGTATGGCTTTTATCCCCAAAATACAAGGTTTGAGGGACCTTGCTGCTAGCGAAAAAGCTATTGTGTGTGTTCACTCATTGTTCCCAGTCATCTCGTTCTTGACTGCTGCATTTGCCCATTTCATGGTCATGCTGTATTGAGCATTGAGGGATATCTGTTCTGATGTTTTTGAGACATCAATTCACATTTTCAGTGGCATTTTTTGCTGCTATGAGAGTGGGAGAGTTAGTAGCACCAGCAAAATATGCACTAGGATTCTCTGGATCAAGTAGATCAAGGAATTTGGGTCACTTTGCATTTGGTAGTTTGTCCAGTACGCTGTGCTCATGAATATGCTCAGTGTTGGCCTTTGAGCGGCCTTTATTGTCTGAATCAATTCATGGCTGTGTTGATAAAGGGTTGACCAGCGCTGTATGGCACCCGTTCAACATAGATTCTAATTCTTTTCCTATGTGCTACTTTCTGTTTCAGGTCATCTACCTCCTAAAAACTGTGTGTGGATATGTGGTCATCCCTATATCTTCTGATCTCAGAAGCATACTGCAGAATCTCTCTGAGGAAATATCTTGGACTCGCGAGTTGGGTGTCAGGATTTGTTGATTGGGACTAAGAGGCATATGGTGGGATCAACTCCTCCCAATGCTTTTGCAGGCAAAACATTTCTTCATTCCTCAACTTCTATTTGTACATTGGGGTTGGGGGGGAGGGCAGGGGTGGGAGCTAATGATTAGTGCTAGGTAAAGGGGGGTAGATCTGATTTGCCAAATGAGAACAGATTTCTTTCTAACTGCAGGTTATGTCCCATACATATGCATACACATACGCATATTATTCCCAGACTTATATGAAGGGGGACCAGGAAGGGAGAGGTGGTAGACTCAGGTGAATGCTGACATTTTTTTACTATGTTAGGTGGGATGGTGCTGAGTCATGAATTTTTGACCACTGATTGTTCCATGGCTTTACCACCCTGATGGAGTGCTTCTTTCGGACATAGGGTTAGTACAGTGAAAGATCTCTTGGAGACTTGTTTCAGTGGCAGAATGGATGCAGCTGTATTTGGTGGATGTTGGTGGGGGGGCAATAACTAACTTTAGACTATCACCACTTGTGGTAGAAATGGGGAATTTCAGACTCAGATGTAATCAGGGAAGGTTGAAGAACAAGGAAGAATACGATTATGCGTTTGAGTGTGACACCACAATGAGTGGTCGCATGAACTTGCATCTTCATGGGTCATGCAGATGATCATCCTACTTATTTTCGAAGGAGAAGGGCGGCCATCTTCCGACACAAATCAGGAGATGGCCAGCCTTCTCCTAAAGCCAGCCAAATCAGTATAATCAAAAGCCAATTTTGGCCAGCTTCAACTGCTTTCCGTCGCAGGGCCAGCCAAAGTTCAAGGGGGCGTGTCGGCAGTGTACCAAAGGCGGGACGGGGGCATGGTTAAGAGATGGCCGGCCTCGGCCGATAGTGGAAGAAAGAAAGCCAGCCCTGACGAGCATTTGGCCGACTTTAATTGGCCCCTTTTTGTTCATGACCAAGCCTCGAAAAGGTGCCCTAACTGACCAGATGACCACCGGAGGGAATCAGGGATGACATCCCCTTACTCCCCCAGTGATCACCAACCCCTCCCACCCCCTAACAAAATTAAAACACATTTTTTGCCAGCCTCAAATGTCATACCCAGCTCCATCACAGCAGTGTGCAGGTCCCTAGAGCAGTTTTTAGTGGGTGCAGTGCACTTCAGACAGGTGGACCCAAGCCCATCCCCCCTACCTGTTACACTTGTGGTGGTAAATGTTGAGCCCTTCAAAACCCCCAAAACCCACTGTACCCACATGTAGGTGCCCCCTTCACCCCTTAGGGCTATGGTAGTGGTGTACAGTTGTGGGGAATGGGTTTTGGGGGGGGGGGTTGGGTGCTCAGCACCCAAGGTAAGGGAGCTATGCACCTGGGAGCAATTTGTGAAGTCCACTGCAGTGCCCCCTAGGGTGCCCGGTTGGTGTCCTGGCATGTGAGGGGGACCAGTGCACTACAAATGCTGGTTCCTCCCACAACCAAATGGCTTGGATTTGGCCGGGTTTGAGACGGGCGTCATTAGTTTTCATTATCGGTGAAAACCAATGGCGGCCATCTCTAACACTGGTGATCTCTAAGGGCGGCCCAAATGTTGAGATTTGGGCGTCCCCGACCGTATTATCAAAACAAAAAATGGCCGGCCATCTTGTTTTGATAATACAGTTGGGTATGCCGCTTGACGGGGCCGTCATTAGAGATAGCCGCCATTATAGATGGCCGGCCCCCGTTCGATTATGCCCCTCCATGTTATTGAAAACGATGTGATATTGCGGGAGGAGCTAGTTCACCACCCACTAGCTGTTTGGTGTAGATAAAACTGCAATGAGAGAATGTGTATGTTTTGGGTTTCAAGGGTTCTGTAGTTACAAAAACTGTTGTGGCCAGTGTTTAGACACTTGAGATATATTTGGTGTGTGGTTAATTAGTTGGGCTGACAGTGGTGTGTGTTAATGTGAGCATCATTGTGAATGCCGATGTTAAGGAAATATCCAGAAAAGTTTTAAATAAACCTTTTTTTTAATTTATAAGTGAAATAGAACAATGGAAAACATGAATTGTACAACTAAAAATTCCATAAATTTCTTCCAACTAATTCAAATTAAAAAAACACTACACTTAATTACAGAATGAGTTGTGTGAATTATTTTAATTAAGAACCAGGTTATATTGTTTACCAGATCAATTTAATTTTGTCCTCCCATTTATTATGATTATTATTTCTTTACCTCTATCGTCCCTCTCAATCTCCAGAAGATACATAAGTACATAAGCACCACCATCCTGGGAAAAGACCAAGGGTCCATCAAGCCCAGCATCCTGTCTCTGACAGCGGCCAATCCAGGCTTCAAGAACCTGGGTGGGTGGATCACTGACCCCAAATATTTACTGAACCTGGTACAAAAGAGAGATTTATTGTAAAACCAGTTTATCAGGGCTCAGCATTTAGGGCGGGTCTTCTTCACTAGTTCCATATACTGGGACAGTTTTTCTTCAGCCACTGACAGCAAGGTCCTACACTTGAAACAGTGTATAGAGGAAGGGTTTTGTTTTGGGGGGAGGGGCAGGGGAAAGTGGGGGAGGGGGGGTTGTACCAAGATCACATAACTCAATTACACTGCATTACATTTCTTCATTCAAGGTAAATATTTTCATCAGTGTCACAGAATACAAAGTGTTGTAATCCACACTGCATAAGCCGAGAAAATATTCTATCATTGTCATTTATGATGTCACATCCAGTGCCGTTATTAGGTCACTGAACATGGAATCCAAGTAAAATGTGGTTCACCTTGGCAGATAAGAAGTTAAATAACAAATAATGGATTTTTTTTCACATAAACCATCTTGTATGAGAAATGTTTCTTAAGGTATTTATGGTGCCATTCAAGAGGTTAAGAGCCTGATTGTAATTCAGTACTGCTGATAATAAAAATGTCTAATTAAGACATCCATTAAAAGTCAGCACCATTAATTTAACGGGTAAAATAGAGTTCTACAGGAATTTTTTTTCCATTAAATTAATGTTACATAGTTTTAACAGATGTCTTAATTAGACATTTTACTGATGGAAGTATTATATAAATTAAATCTGGAACTAAAGTGTTTAAAAAATCTGCATAGTCATGAAAATTAAGATTTTTCCTATTAGTTAGAATAAACCATACACAAGGGTTAAGTATGCCTTCTTTGCTGAGAGATTACACTGTTACTGTCTTCACTGCCAGGAAATGAACAGAGCGTCATGAATGTACCACATCAAAACATAAACCATCTGAAAGTGGAGCTCTTATTATGCCTGTGTACGAACATAAGAGTGGAGACTTCTCAGAATACTGTACTTTAAAAGCCAAAGAAAGGGCTTAGTTGAAGAGTTGGAACTTTAATCTAGATTTTAGACTGTCTTGATAAGGAATCTTTCAACTTTTATTTTCTCTCTTTGCCTTTCCTTTTTGTCTACACAGCACAAAATCTTCCCATAAAGATAGTAATCAAATTGTTTATTATACCAGAGTAATGCTGGCTCATCCTGTTTATTTATTCTTTTCCATTTGATCACAGTTTCCATCACACAGACTTTATTTTAGGAAAACAATCTAGTACAGAATTTTGAAGAAATAGTCTAGTCAAGAAGTGTGTAGTGATGGCAGACAGGAGATTACAACTGAGTGAGACTTGCAGCAGTTCCAGAGATAGACACAAAAACAGAAAACTGGGTAGAACAATTACTTTTCTGAAACATGTTTCATGTTTCTATGTGACACCGTTATTTTTAAGACAGCAGTAGAAAGGAAGACATTTCCTGAATTAAAGAGTAAACAAATAAATTAAAAGGCTATCTTTTCTGCTTGAGAAAGGAAAGTTTGCATGCTGCCAAAAAATAAATTCATTGATATTGGGAGCTGCCTGAAACTGTCATATGGCTGCTACCTACTAGACATATGCTTTTTCTGCTTCACTGAGAAGAACAACAAGTTAAGTTTTCAATATTTTTACTGGATTACAGGGAGAAAAAGAACAAGTATAATGTTCTTCAGTTTGCACAACTAGGTGTGTTTATAGTCTACTGAAGGGGAGAAAATGTCCTGGTTTATTATTGGGTGAATTATTTGTGCATATACAGGGCTTCCCCTTTCTCTATATAGAAGTACTATATCTATATGTAAATACCATCCATCTTGTCTCTGTCTATATATCTCAACTGTACTTACAACCTTGGCTATAGTAAGGTGTTTCATTGAATTGTATGAACAGCATTAGCATCATATTTATGTTATTTGAATGTTCTTCCATGCTGCCTATTATGGTATCATTTGTATTGTACTGACATAACATTTCTGTTATATGATTGTTCTATGATGCTGTTAAATGTGTATATTTCTGATACTGTATTATGTTAATTCTATTACTACGTTTCAATTGTAGGTGCATTAAAAATGCTAACGCACCTTAGTAAACAGGGCCCTTAGATTGAAAATGCAAACATTTATATTTGTTCAGGAGCAGGTGGTAAATCATGAATCTGCCTGTGCTCCCACCAAACTCTACCACTAATTATGTCTACACAAAGGTATGTGCCTTCCTGGCACTGCACGTACTTATACATGAAAAATCCTTTATGGAATCACCTCCATAAGTTATCTGAATGGCCATGTGGATGGAATAAGCTGGAATCTCATTTGTCTTTGACATCATATGGAGCTATGCCATTAGCATACTGAAACTTTATGACAAGCAGCCAAAGAAGTCGATCCCTGCCTCATTTCCCCCAAAATGCCATTGCTACTGATGTTGATCTTATAACTTATACAAATTCCCCCAAATTCTCTAAATGGTGTCAAAAAATGAGTGTCTAGAATATGCATAGAGGGATATGCACATAAAGTCCAATTAGTGCTGATTGTATGTTAGTGGTCAGTTGTCAGCACTGATTGGCTTGTAAACTAACTTGTGCCCACAATGCAGTAGTGTGCACAAGTTAGTTTACAAGCCAATCAGTGCTGACAACTGACCACTAACATACAATCAGCACTAATTGGACTTTATGTGCATATCCCTCTATGCATATTCTAGACATTAATATGCTAGTTTTCCAAGGTGCACAACCGAAAAATGCACACAGTGAGGGGGCATGTCCAAAATGTATGCATACTGTTATAGAACCATGCCTAACTGTGCATAAACTGGCCGCAGATATGTAGGTCTGCACTGAACAAGCCTAACTAATGGCACATGCATTGTTCAGCACTAAACGTGACTCTATACAATGCGGTTTTTGGCGAAGCTTCCCCTCACTTTCAATGCTGGTTAGATGAGTCTCAAATGTATTGAGAACCCTAGGTGTGCTGGAGGGTTTAGGGTGCTGCTTATAATTCTGGTGATTGGACCATGGTTTAAATGGGTGTTTTAACCTATATTATACCCCACATCCCTTACTAGGGTACTGGGCTCTAAATCTGGGATATCTACCCTATGCAGTGCTATGGATTCCTTATTGGAACACCAAAGAGTGTGTGTAGACCAGTGGCCTAGTGGTAACAGTTTAGGTCTGAGGGTCAGGTGACTAGTGTTCAATTCCCACCTGATCTATAGTTGACCTACTCACCCCCCCCCCCCCCCCCACCCCTGTTCTACTGCTTTGGGACTGACAACCAGACATATTTGATCTGGGAAGAGGTGTTTAAAGTTCAATATTGGGAATGTACTACATGGCTGTTTAGTCTTCTAAAGGGTGCCTTAGGTACTTTACCAAAGTGACATCATTGAACCTCTCCTTTGCCACATAGAAGGATGTCTTGTAGACTGTTGTAGAACAGGTTGGATGGTTGCTCTCTCAGACTTCTTGGAAACCTCATTGTTCGAGTCTGGAGACTGTAGTCACCCTTCCCTCAGACATATATGCACTTCTTCACTCAGAGATGTACATGTTTTCCTCCTAGGGCATCAGTACAGATGCCTGTGAACTACAACTTCAGAACAAATGAGGTGGCCTAGTGGTTAAAACAGTTGACCTCTTCTTCATGGGTGGTGAACTCAAAGCCTGAGGAAACCAAGTGTGTGTTATCCATGTGGAACATGCACTCAGAAAAGGTTTTTCTGTGCACAAATGGCAACCACTCTGCATTCTGAGAAGTTCTGAGAGAAGAGGACATTTCTATGGGTAAGTAAAATTATTTAGCTCTGTGCTTGGTAACTTAAAGATTGGATTTAAAAGAGAAAGTGTAGGATATCGATAAACGCAGTTAGAATTTTTTTTTTTTTAAAAAGAGAGAAGCAAACTTTATTAGCTAGTCTCCTTACCCCTTTCCCCATAGTTTTAAAACTTGAATTTTCTGTCACAGCATTAACAGATAAACTCTAGGAAAGCACAGTAGGGCCTAGTTTGTCTTAGGAAAAAATAAAAGAGAGAGAAGCAAGCATTATTAACTAGTTTCCATAGTGTACAAACCTTTTCCCCATAGTTTTAAACTGAAACTTTCTCTAGAGGTGGAAACTTAACAGCCAAGAGTATTAAAAAGGATAGTAGCTGACCTGATTAGGTGTTAATTAAGGTATGAGGAAGTAGAATATTTACAAAGGTTACTAAGGGCAATCTGATTACTGGGCTAGCTTCAAAGGGTTTGTTGGAAGCAGTATCCTTAGAATCCAAACTATTTAGAGAGGAAAGGTCCCATATAACTTTCTGAGAAGTTCTGAGAGAAGAGAACATTTCTCTGATTAAGTGACATTATTTTGCTCCTCCATCCTGCTCCCACCCCCAGTAACAAAATGAAAGTGTAAACAACTGTCTTTAAAACTAAGAATTACCGATTCACTTTCCCTCCCCCCACAAAAAACAATGTCCTCTGAGGGGATGCAGTTTGACAGAACAGAGCCAATTCCCAAGTTGCTATCTGGTGGTAGCATCTGCCATAGGCCACCCATGAGGTGGAGGATCCAAAGGGAAGACAATATATGTGATATATGTAGCAAGGTCTCTGAGAGAGGAAGATTCCCTGAGGTCACTGGGGAGAGAGGCATGCTTCACAGATATGCCCTCAATTTAGGCTCTTCCCATGGCCACACCCTTATTTCCACCCACCCCTTCCATGATTGGTGGATGGCTGGCTGTGGGAGGGCCCAAGGAAGGAGGCCTGGCTAGTGGAGGCCCTGCTGCTGGAAGCCCTGGCGGTGGAGGGTCTGCTGGTGGGAGGCTGGCTGGGGGTTGTAGCACTGGGAGGGATGGAGGAGGGGCCTGGTGGTGTGGCTTGGCTAAAGAGCTGGGGGGAGAAAGGTGGCAAGGGTAATATGGATGCCCTTTAGGGCACATTGCATGCCCACTTGGCTGTTACACAAGGAGGTGAAGCAGGAGAGACGTTTCCTTGAATGTCCTCCTGGATCCCCCCCCCCCCCCCCCCGGATTGGAGCATTCAGATGCCAATTGAGCCTCATGACCTCTTCCATGAGCAGACCTTGCTCCTGGTGGATGTTATGAGCAGTGTCCACCAGGGGCAAGTCAGCCAGTTCAGGTTGGCCTGGATGTATAGCAGGGCTCTTAGCTTCCCCAAGCTCCTCTTCCTGCTCTTTCTCAGCTCCTCCTCCTCCTCCTCCATTGGACATGAGATTTCCAGCCCAGCTCCTCCTCTGCCTTGATGGCTTCAACCTCCTCCACTTCCTCCTCCTCCTCTTAAAGCATTGGTGATGGTGATGCTGCTGCTTCTGGTGCTGGGCCTTCCTCCTCCTCAGGAGCTTGGCCATGGGCAGATTAACCATCTGCATGAAGAGATAACATGTGACATGAGCATGGGTAGACATTGCTATGTGGACACATAGCAGGAACAAGGCCCAAAGAAGGCTGAAAGGGACACTTTTGTCATGCTGGATAGATATGACCACATAGCTCACTGCCAGGTAAGGGATCTGCTGTGGTTGGCATAGCTGATTTCTGACAGAGTAACTGTTCTCTTTCTGACCTATTGCTTTACATGTTAGTGTCACAGATCACAGAACCTTAAATGTGAACATCACTATTAGTCACTTTTGGGCATGCTACTATTAGTCAGGCTGTACTCAAAAGCATAGTGGGTCCTACATGAGGAATGACAGGGAGTGGCATACAGTCAGGTCCCCCACCCCCATGGCAGCAGGTAAGATGGTTTTTGGTGTGATTCTTCAACAAATTAGAGAATACCTGATTAGCCATAGGGAAGAGGAACCAACAGCCAGTGGAACGGTTACCTGGCAGTGTGGGCTGAGATGTTCATTGAGCAGATATGCGATTTGTAGAGGCTTTTATCAGCTGCCCTGGACTACTGGCCTTCTTTTGGCTTCCTTCCATGTATGTTCTCTACACCCCAAGATGATTATATTCAGGAATGGGCCACATATTAATGCTTGTAATTGGTTCACAGGCAGCCCGGAACATTAATTTCCTGATCTCAGTATTGGCTGTGAATAAAGCCTGGCTACCTTGTAACCCAGAGGTTGTCTCTGCATAAGTCCTACCACATGTCCGTCTGGAAGAGAGTCAATGGTTATATGGAATGTATGCCTAGTCTTTCCCCGCCACCTGCAAGGCTATGCCCCAGCCTCCGACTCCAGCCACTGTTCCGGGGCCAGCTGTGACTAGTACCTCCTTCCTCAGGGTACGCAGGGTTATTGGGTTGTTGGGTCCCTCTGCATCTCTCTGGTGGTGTTTATCATGGGCCTTGCTATGCATATGCCACTATTTCTTTTTTAGATCTCCACCTCCTGGTTCTGGTAGTACATGGAATTAAGTCTATGGCAGATGCGCCTCCAGATAGCAAGTTGCATATTGGAGCTGGTTCTGTTTGCTGCGTCCTGTTACTAGTGTTACTCTATTTGCTGGTGTCTGGCTTAATCGCTGATCTGCTATTCTTGTTTCCACTGAGATGTTGTGAAAGAATAAAAATAAAAATAAATATTTTCTTTATCTGCTGTTAGGGTTGGGCTGTTCTTTTTGCCGTGTAGTGTACTCTTCCCAAGTTTTGGTATCTTGGCATTTTAATACTATTCTAGCTGCTGCCACCCAGCAGAATTAGCTGTCCTGACACTCTCTTGTTCCCATGTGAGTTTTTTGTTCATTATGAGAAAGGTTGGGTTGGGGTGATTGTTATAATAATTCTATTTAATACTTAAATTCTGGGTTGAAGTCTCAAAAAGTAGATGCTAACTGAAGAAACCACAAAGATAAGGCAACTTAAGCCCTTGTGTGTGCTCTACTTAAATGGATAACTATTGAGATAACTTCAGGACAGGGTTTTTGTTTGTTGTTTTTTTTTTTTTTTTTTGCAATCCTAAAGTTATCTGGAAAGGGAGCTGAATGTTGCTGCTCTTCAGATAGTTTGGCATTCTGCCCATGCTTTGCCCAGACACCGTCCAGGCACTATCCAGACATTTCCAAGGCTCTCTGGAAGGATTTGTAGCAGCACTATCTCTATAATGCTGCTGAAAATCCATGGATAGCACTGACTAGTGTAAATATCTGTATAACAGCTGGTGTGTTCTGGATATTTGCTTTTAAATATCAGGGTCTTAAATTTGTTTGTTTGTTTGTTTTATTGTTTTTTGCTGTTCTGGTAGATACACTGTGACTGGATATGACTAGCCTTTTGGGTAACTGATGTGGTGTTTATATAAACAAATAAGTTGCTACCTAGCCTTCACTGATATTTTTCATCAAATTTTAGTAAAAATGCTACAGCAATGGCAATTCAATTAACTACTTTTAAAGCAGGCAGTACTAGCTAGCCTCATTTTAAAAGACTATCATAATACTCATAACTCATCATTTTTTTGTGTTGGTATCAATGAAGAATTAAGTTTGATTTCAAAATGGCAGAAAGTGCATGCAGACAAGAAAAACAAAGAGCAAATTAAAGCTAGGACTGCTAATGGGGTGTAAAAGAAATTCAGAGGTGACATTTTAGATGACTTGTAGTCATCACACAAACATTAAAGAACCACAATGTAAATGTGAATAACATACATTTTGATGTACTCTACTTGATGTCTAATTGAGGCCTTTTCTTAACTCTCCAACAATGAAGCTCCAAATCAGAAAATCTTAGTAACATAGTAGATGAAGGCAAATAATGACCAGTACAGCCCAAACAGTCTGCCCATCAAGATAAACTCATAGTATGTTGTGATACTACATATGTATACTTGATCTTGATTTGTCCTTGCCATTTTCAGGGCACAGACCATAGAAGTCTGCCCAGCACTGGCTATGCTTCCCAGTTACAGGTGTTGACATCTAATTACTGCTAAGCTTGTTTGGTTCTATGCCTTCTAGATAGGATTCCTTTGTGTTTATCCCATTTTCATCTCCACCACCTCCTAAGGGAGGGAATTCCAAGTATCTACCACGCTCTCTGTGAAAAAGGACGTCCTGGTATTATTTCTGAGTTGGCTCCCCTGAAACCTCAATTCATGTCCTCTAGTTCTACAACCTTCCTGTGTCTGGAAAAGGTTTGTTTGTAGATTAATACCTTTGAAATATTTGAATGTATCATATCACCCCTATCTCTCCTTTCCTCCATGCTATACATGTTCAGTTCCTCAAGTCTTCTAATATATTTTGTGATGCAAACTCCATATCATTTTTGTCGCTTTTCTCTGAACCACTTCAAGCCTTTTTAATTCCTTAGCAAAATACGGCCTTCAAAACTGAACATAATTCTCCAAGTGGGGCCTCACCAATGACATGTACAAAGGCATCAACACCTCCTTTCTTCTGCTGGTTATACCCCATTCTATGCAGCCTTGCATCCTTCTGGCCGTGACCACCGTCTTGTTGGATTGTTTCATCACCTTGAGATCCTCAGACACCATCACCCTAAGGTCTCTCTCCTGAGCTGTTCTTATTAATCTCTCTTCTCCTATCTGGTACATCTCTTTTGGATTTCTGCACCCCAAGTACATAATTCTGCACTTCTTGATATTAAATTTGAACTGCCAGCAACACAGTGAAGCTGACAGAACCACGCACTCATGACACTTTATGGGATCTAAAAAACTTTTATTGTTAGTATCCAAACTTCAAGATTCTCAACATCTAAAACTCAGCTTTTCAACATCCAAGACTTGACATGGGCTGTGTTTTGGTCACTAGGCTTGCATTAGGAGTCTGAAAAGGATGTTTATATGGATCAGTTTTGTACCATAATGTTAAAATATCAATCCAAATCATGGGTCATACAGAATTCTACTATCAGAGTAAATTGTCTCTGCATCAATAACTGAAAAGACACCAGCGCTGAGAAGTGAAACTGTGCTGCTGTCTTTTGAGTTACTGATGCTGAGACAGAAGAGGTGCTGTGAGGACTTCCAGAGCAGGACAGAACTTTATTGGTAAGTTATTTGCTGGGAAATTACTTTTAAACTTGGGAAAGGTAGACTTAGAGTTATCTCAGTGTCTTTATTTTAAGTTAATCTACTTACTTAGCAAAGGCATTTAAGGAATAGGGTTTTCTTTGCTTGTTTAGCATTAAAAGTCTCTATTACAATTCCATAGGCTCGCAGTTAAGGGACTCTTCTAAAGTTTACCATAACATTAGTTTAGAACAGAGCTGATTCTCACAGGTAACCCCAGTTTAGAGTTTTAACTTTAGTTTATAGCACTGCTTAGTTTCTATAGTATAGACCTGTTTACCTCATAGTTTTAAAACTTTAACATTCTGCCACAGCCTACTGCTACATGTTTTTTGAGATATGACGACCAGAACTGAACGCAATACTAAAGGTGAGGTTGCACCATGGAGTGCTACAGAGGCATTTTTGGTCTTGCTCACCATCCCTTTCCTAATAATTCCTAGCATCCTGTTTGCTTTTTTGACTGCTGTTGCACACTGAGCAGAAGATTTCAGAGTATTATCGGCAACCACACCTAGATCTTTTTCTTCAGTGCTGACCCCCAAGGTGGACCTTAGCAGCAGACAACTATGATTCAGATTATTCTTTCCATTGTGCATCACCTTGCATTTGTCCACATTAAATTTCATCTGCTATTTGGATACCCAGTCTTCCAATTTCCTATGGTCTTTCTGCAATATTTCACAGTTCGCTCGTGTTTTAACAACCTTTAATAGCTTTATGTCATCTGCAAATTTAATCACCTCACTCATCGTTCAGATATCCATATCATTTATAAATATGTTAAATAGCACCTGTCCCAGTACAGATCCCTGTGGAACTCTACTGTTCACCCTCCTCCATTGAGAAAAATGACCATTTAACCCTACCCTCTGTTTTCTAGCCAATAATCAATTCCTAATCCACACCAGAACCTTGCCTCCTATCCCATGACTCTTTAATTTTCTCAGGAGTCTCTCATGAGGAACTTTATCAAAAGCTGTCTGAAAATTGAGAAACACTACATCAACCGACTCACCTTTATCCACTTCTTTATTCACACTTTCAAAGAAATGAAGCAAATTGGTGAGGCAAGACTTCCCTTGACTGAACCCATGCTGACTCTGACCCATTAAACCATGTTTGTCTATGTGTTCTGTAATTTTATTCTTTATAATAGTTTTCACTGTTTTGCCTGGCACTGACGTCAGGCTTACCAGTCTGTAACTTCTCAGATCATCCCTGGAACCCTTTTTAAAAATTCAGCGTCACATTGGCCACCCTCCAATCTTCAGGTACTATAGATGATTTTAACAACAGGTTACAAATTACTAACAGCAGATCAACAATTTCATGCTCAAGTGAACTGCAGCTGTCAGGTAGGCCAAGTTCCACTTAGAACCTAGCATCTTTTGTATTTTGACCTGAGTAATTGCTAGAGACTACACAGTTAACTTTGAGGAACCAGGCCAGGGATAAGTAAAGTGTGCCACTGTTAAGATACGCTCACATCAACTGGCTCAGGTTTATCTATGTATGCCTTCAAAAAATATAGCAGATGGATAACATGGGCACAAAAGACATTCCCATAGAATGTAAGTTCATCTGTAATTATAATTCTTCTGGACAAATCCAACCATATTCATGTAAGACCATTTTATGTACATAAGTACATATACATTGTTATTGTGGGATAGGCCGAAGATAAATCAAGCTCAGTATCCTATTTCCTACAGTGGCCAATCCAAGCCATAAGTAACTGAAAGGATCCCAAAAAAGTAGAATAGATTTTGTCCTGCTTATCACAGGAATAATCAATGGATTTTCCCCAAGTCCGTCTTTATAATGGTTTATGGTTTAAACCCTGCTTCACTAACTACTTTTACAACATTTCTAGCAATGAATTCCAGATCTTAATTATACTGTATGTTGAGTAAAGAAATACTTTCTCCAATTTGTTCTAAAAGTACTACCTAAAAGTACTAATTTCATTGGGTGCCCCCTAGTTTTTGTGCTTTTGGAAAGAGTAAACAAAATATCAGTTCTACCTCTTCCACTACTTTGATAGACCCCTATCATATATCCCTTCCCGTTTATTGGACTACTGCTTTCATGTATTGTGGCTTTTCCAATTTCAGAGTTACCTTAAACAGGGTAATTTTCAGAAAGATTACAGCTCTTACAAGCTCACTGTTTTCTTGTACTCACTAGTCTGTAAGGGGCCCCTTTACTAAAGAGCAATGTGTGCTAATGTCTGTTAGCACATGCTAAATTTTGCTCGTCCTGTTTTATACTTGTAGAACACGTGGCACTTAGTGCATGCTAATGCCCATTAGCATACACTGAGCTTTAGTAAAAGGGTCCCTAAGTTAATTATCAATGGGAAACTTTCTATGAAGTTACCCTTTGAAAATCCTTTAACCACCAGCACTGAGTGGTGTTCCAACTGTGTACCTCATGCAGGTACAAAATATGCAGACCTAAGAATGTGAAAGAATTTTGAAATGAAATCCAGGCATGCAGTTCAGCTAGGCTTTCCCTAGTGTCACCAGAATTCCTCTTTTCTATCTGGAGCTCCTTTTGAAAATTGCCCCGAGCTTCCAAAATCTTCCCACAGGGGATCTTTGTATATCAGGTTGCAATTTTCTCACCATTTGGCTTAGGGTTTTACATTCCTTATGAAATGTAATTACTTTATGAAGATTTTTTTCACTAACATATGCTTGTATATGATAGCAAGATACTATTACTACTAATAATTTCTATAGTGCTACTAGACATATGCAGAGCTGTACACATTATATGCAGGTATTTTCTCTGTCCCTAGGGGGCTTACAATCTTAGGGTTCCTTTTACAAAGGTGCACTATCGTTTTTATTGATTAGCACATGCTAAATGCTAGAGATGCCCATAGAAATATATGTCCACAAAACACAAACTAGAGTTCGCAAGTATGGATACTTGTAATGAGGTATCAGCTTATTTTCACCCCAAGATCAAAGAGATGAATTTCTAACAAATTGTTAGTTATTTAGCAGGATTCTCAGAGTATTAACTCACCCAAATTGAGACCCAGTAAATAATATTTACAATCTCTACGGGTGGTTGAGCATCTCAATCACTGAATCTCTCCGTGGTTTTTTATTATAAGTATTTAAAAACCCAAACCACTCAAGTGCTCTAATCACAAAGTGAATCTTTCAAACAACGTGTTTTTAATTTTTAAATTTCAAACATGTAGATCGTATAAATCATATATAACAAACTGATACCTTAAAGTTCCATACAGTCCTCTCAGAAGACTAAAAAAAGAGACCCAAATAGGTCTTTTAATTCTATAACATATGAAAGAAGAAACTTATCGTTCTTCTTGAAGCCACTTCCTTAAAGTTGTAGAAGCGGGGATGCCATATCTGTTGGATACTCCATTATGACCAAGGTGCACTTCAAAACGTAATTTTTCAAATCATAAGAGTCCATCACCCGCTTCTTCCATCAGAATTAATTCAAATGATCATCAAGAGTCCGACTCTGCAGGGTTTCGTTCAAAACTTCCTCAGGAACTCAAAAATGATTATCGCCTTAGAAATATAGAAATATATGGGCATCTCTAATGTTTAGAGCGTGCTTATTTTTTAGCGCACACTTAAAACTCTAGCAGGCCTTTGTAAAAGGACCCCTAAATTTTTGTACCTGGGGCAATGGAGGATTAAGGGCCCCGTTTACTAAGCCGCACTAGATGCACGAGAGTGCTTTTAGTGCACGCTAACCATTAGTGCACGCTAACTGTGTAGGTGCCCACAATATTCCTATGGTTTCTATACAGTTAGCGCGTGCTAATTTTGTGCTAAAAATGCTAGTGCACCTTAGTAAACAGGGCCCTAAGTGATTTGCCCAAGGTCACAAGGATCTGCAGTGGGACTTGAACCCAGGTTAGCAGGATCAAAGCCTGCTATACTAACCATTAGATCACTTCTCCACCCCTATGCATACAAATATGGGTTATGCCAACTAAGTGCATACTTGTAGGCAGGGGCGTATCTGTAATGGGGCCACGGGGGCCAGGGCCCCCGTAGATTTGGCCCTGGACCCCCCTACCGATGGCCTTCACAACCCTCCCTCCCGCCGCCAACCTGCTGTCGCCTACCTTTGCTGGCGGGGGACCCCAACCGTCTTCCTTTCGTTGTTTGATTCCTCTTTCTGAGTCTGACTCTGACGTCCTGCACGTACACAACGTGCAGGTCTGACGTCCTGCATGTTGTGTATGTGCAGGACATCAGAGTCAGACTCAGAAAGAAGAAACAATGAAGGAAGACGGCTTCGGCTGGCGGGAGTTGGGGTCCCCTGCCAGCAAAGATAGGCGACAGCGGGTGGAGGGTCGGTGGCGGTCGAGACGGTCGTCGGGCTGTGGCAATGGCGGTGGGGGGCAGCGGCAATGGCGGCGGGGGTCGCCGGCGCCGGGGGGGGGGATCGCCAGGGGGGGTCTAAAATGTGCCCCCTCATCTTGGCTCTGGACCTCCCTACCGGCGAAGTCCAGATACGCCCCTGCTTGTAGGTAATCTAGGAGTGGGCATGGTAGGAAAAGTGGTTTAGACAGAGTGCAGGGGGAGTCACAAAGTCTGTGCATAGGTTATAGAATACACATTTACCTGTATAATTCAGCCACATATATTTATACATGCTCTCAAGCCAGTGTAAATGTATGCAGCCACATTGTAGTTATGAATTCAGCAGATTTTGTTCTGCAGTTTTATAAAGACATAAATGACCCAATTTACATAGAATATCAAGATCAGACCTGAGATATCCAGGTTGGGACATATTCAGTTCCAGCCATAATCTATGTAAGGTCTGCTGAACCTGAAGCATTTTGAAAACTACGTATAAGAATGTGCAGGAGTGTACATGTATTTGCCTACATATGCAGAGGAAGCAGCCAATTTACACATATAAACGGTGAAAAAAATGAATGAAAAAGCTCAGTAACTTCCACATGGAGGCAATGATTTCACATCTTACATATATAATTGGCACCGCTTCCATGTATGGTGGTCCCATTTCACAAACCTAGACATGTAAGTGCTGGCAATTAAGTAGTGAGGCCACAATTTGTATTCATCTTCATTTTAGAGGTGGAAATAAGCAAGGGGGGATTAAGGAGAATTACATCCTTAATCTCTCATGTAAAAACCTGGCCAAAATGAGCACTTTCTAAAAATCTGGGCATGCCTCTGAACTGGTGTAAAACCTGACAGGGAAATATTTGCCATAAAAGTGCATTGTTTTTGTGAAATGGAGGAAAACATTTGTAGATTTTTGTCTTGCCAATGGCAAGGCCAAACAATACTTCCACCATGCTCCCTTTTAATCTTTGTGCGGTTTGTATCTCCAGTAAACATAGCAGCTTTCTGAAATCACAGTTTACACATGTATGCACTCTACATGTGTAAATGCTGCTATTTAAATGTGGAGACGCTTCTAAAATAACACCTATAGACATCTATGTTTTTCTAAAATAGGCATCTCCTTGGGCTCCTCACTTAGGTGACCTCTTTTTAAATGACCTTTGTTCATTTAATCAGGTTTTTTTTAAATTTCTAATATGTAGTTATTGAATCCCTTGCTGCTTTGTGGAAAATGTAATTTAAATCTCTTACTGCTTGATTTTTGTCCTGTGATATCTGACTGTAAGTTTTTTAAATTAATTTTTACTTTTAAATTTAGGCAATTATATATCCAAGCAAAACACTGCTTGTAGAGAAAAGTGTACAATGTGGAAAATCAGCAAAAACAACAAGGAAATTAAAATTATACAAGAAAAAAATAACATTGTATCACCACTGTTCATAATCCCCCAAATTCTATATATGGTGCCTTAAGTTATGCGCACTGATTTGGCCATACGGCCAAATTGTATGTACAGCTTAATTAACAAGCCAATCAGTGCCAATAATTGGTACTTAAAAACCAATTAGCAGCATTAATTGGCTTTAATTAGAATTTATGCGTACAATCTTATAGGCATATTCTATAATGTGATGTGCATACATTCTAATGTACACAGCTAAAAAGGGGGTGTGGCCATAGACATAGAATGGGAGGGTTGTGAGCATTCAAAAAAAAAAACTATGAATAAGTACATAAGTATTGCCATACAGGGACAGACTGAAGGTCCATCAAGCCCAGCATCCTGTCTCCAATAGTGGTCGATCCAGGTCACAAGTACCTGGAAAGATCCCAAAAAAGTACAATACATTTTATGCTGCTTATCCTAGAAGTAAGCAGTGGATTTTCCTCAAGTCCATTTTAATAATGGTCTATGTACTTTTCTTTTAGGAAGCCATCCACACCTTTTTTAAACCCTGCTAAACTAACTGCTTTTACTACATTCTCTGGCAAGGAATTCCAGAGTTTAATTACATGTTGAGTGAAGAAAAAGTTTCTCCGATTTATTTTAAATGTACTAGTTTGTAGCTTCATTGTGTGCCCCCTAGTCCAAGTATTTTTGGAAAGAGTAAACAAGGATTACCCAAGATCTGTGCCTAAGTTAGGCGCAGCTATTTAGGTCTGGGTTTAGGTGGTCTAAATGGGTGCAACTAAATTTTAGATGGAAGAACAGCACATGCGCATATTCTATAAAGTGTGCCTAACTTTGGGCATAGTTTATTGAATAGGGCCAAGCACATGGTTTTTTGGCGCTGATTTTTCAGGTGCCATATATAGAATTTGGCCCAATATCAAAGGAAGATCAAATATAGATTATTAGCAAGAAATCTCAATTTCAAGAGAGAGAGAGAGAGAGAGAGAGAGAGAGAGAGAGAGACAAAAGCTGGAAACATGCAAATGCCCAATTCCCTTGGTTAATTTCTGTATACAGTGCTAGTTATCATTACAATGGGGTGGAACCAGATGGAACCTCTAATCGTTTGGATGCCAGAAAGCAGGATAACTGTGAGGTAAGAAAAATATATACTTACCTGACCTATACTTAATAACATATTTATAGACATATTAAAAAGGAAAGTGCCCCTAACTGGATGTAGTAATAGAAATTCCCTATGGTGTCTCTGTGTTTCCTTTGTAACATCTGGAAACATCCTATCCCTAGAATTCAAAAATAAATCATCATGTCTTATAAACATTTGCAAAAGCCAATCTCTATCTGATTTTAATGCAAAAACCACCAAGGATGCATTCGTAATCAAGTCAGCGTCTGATGATTCCAATATATCTGTAAGCTTCATAGGCACAGCTGGAGTTGGAGTTTGAAGAGGAATCTTAGCCTCAGAAAGAGACTCAGTATTTCTCTTAGCAGAAGGTAAATAAATATCAAAATCTCCATCAAATATTTATGAAACAGTTCTCAAGGAGATCTTAAAGTCAAAACAGAGAAAATTAATCAATCATAGATTAGCTGACCTGACTTCATTCTTTAAAGCTTCTACCTTCAAACAAAGTACCATGGAGAGGCATTTTCGATATGAAGACCTAGTCCAAAATTCTCAAACTGAGCATAGTAATTTTCCAAACTGGAAAAATGTCTATTTTGTGCTTCAAAAAGTTCTAATTTCCAGACATTTTTGTGCTCAGTATGTATTTCTTTAGGAACCATTAAAAAAAAAGTCATAGAGAAAAACGCACAAAAAGAAGCCATGGGGATGGTTATGTGGCACCATTCCTAGTAAACTGGTCACACAGACATCCCAGTAGAGCAGAGGGCAGCCTAGTGGTCAGCACTGTGGACTTCACATAAAGGCTTCCATGTAAAAATCCCACCTTAACACCCTTATGTTTTATTGTGAGCCCTCCAGGAACACCTACAAACCTACTGTATTTAACTGTACACCACTACAAAAGCCCTTAGTTCTGCAGGTGTCTTCTATCTATAGATACAGTTGTTATTTTGTGGGTTTTAGAAGACTCACAATTTCCACCATAAGTGTACTAGTTAGAATTGCCCTCTTACATTTAAGCATCTAAAAGCCACCTAATTGGAACCTATTCTATAAAGAAAACCAGGCACCTACTTTCCTTTATAGAACGATAATGTAACCTGGTATATAGGAGTGTACTTTTTTTTAGGTGTGAGTGCATATATTAGCCATAGAACTGGTGTAAAAGCTTGTGCCCAGATTCTGGAGAAATCAAACTTTGTGAGTCCTGAGATTTACGGGTGGAGGTATCTTCCAAAATGATAATTAAATGTGAACCCAACACCCAACAATGTACAAACACCGGGTATCAAGTATCTCACTGACCTCAGCTGTGACTCTTTTCACACAGAGACCCAGTCCTGTGTTTACATATTCATCAGGAGACTAAGATTCCACTGACAATGACAGTGAAGGATCAAATACACATCAAGATAAGGTCTTTTTTCACCCAATCGGAAGCCCACCAATTGAGGATGGGGATCCAGACATGTTTTTGCGATAATGGAAACTAAAAACGCTCAGCTCAAAACGTCCTAATCCGAGCCATTTGGTCGTGGGAGGGGCCAGGATTGGTAGTACACTGGCCCCCCTGATATGCCAGGACACCAACTGGGCGCCCTAGGTCAGTGCAGTGGACTTCAGAAAAAGCTCCCACATGCATAGCTCCCTTACCATGGGTGCTGAGCTCCCAACCCCCCTCCCCCAAAACCCACTACCCACAAATATACAACACTACCATAGCTCTTAGGGGTGAAGGGGGCACCTACATGTGGGTACAGTGGGTTTTGGAGGCCTCCCATTTACCAGCACAAGTGTTACAGGTGGGGGGGGGGATGGGCCTGGGGCCACCTGCCTGGAGTGCACTGCGGTACCCACTAAAAGTGCTCGAGGGACCTGCATGCACGCAGGCCTCTAGGACTGGTTGCTGCTATATAACATTGGCACACCAGTTGACACCTGAAGACTAATCTCTCCGAAAACGTCCTTTATTGGAATAACTGCTTTTACTCACAGTTAACTGCAGATCAGAGGTTGTGCCCCACTGGCAACGAGTCTCCCTGGTACTGAGATGAGCAGTAGGTCAGAGCTGGCAGAATGCTGTACAATGCCCTCTTTCAGCCACATTCAAGGTAAGAACTAAGTTGTCTAACGTGGCTAACAGAGGAAAGGGAACTAAAACTGGCTTACAAAAATGGCCACTACCGCATGGACTACAACAGGAAACACAACAGGGCACACTCTGACCCAGTAGGCAGGGGGAAAAGCACCATGGGAGAAGAGCCTACCAACTACCAACATTGTGAGACTGTAACACAAGCTAATGAAATCACGGAGCCCAATACCCTACACCCACCACAATGCAATGCTGATGTGACCCTGTACTGCACCTGAGAGCCACATCTGACCCAGGGAAAGGCTGTGACAGGATCAAACACATTCTACTGTCATGGAGGTGGGTACGGCATTTGAGGCTGGTAAACAGGCTGGAAAAACATTTTTTAAAGTGGGGTTTTTTTGGTGGGAGGGGGTTAGTGATCACTGGGGGAGTCCGGGGAGGTCATCCCCGATTCCCTCAGTGGTCATCTGGGCAGTTGGAGCACTTTTTTGAGACTTGTTCGTAAAAAAAAAGGGTCCAAAAAAGTGACCCAAAATCGCGGTAAAAACGCCTTTTTTTCGATTATGAGCTAAAGACGCCCATCTCTCCTCGGCTGATAACCACGCCCCAGTTCCACCTCCGACACGCCCCCATCAACTTTATTCGTTTCCGCGACGGAGTGCAGTTGGAAACGCCCAAAATCGGCTTTCGATTATACCGATTTGGGCGCCTTTGCGAGACAAACATCTATCTCCCGATTTAGGTCGCACTATAGGCATTTTTCTCTTTCGAAAATAAGCTGGATTGTCTACAAACAGCTTCTTGCCATAGAGAACCCATATTTTTATCAAAGGTCTTTTTCAAGACCATCTTGTCAACTCTTGTTTGTTGACCAATTTCTCATTTGAATCAGTGGATAATCTTACATTAGCGACAGTACTCAGACTCCTGAAGCAGGCCTCCACGGCTCAAACACAGTGCTGTGTCGAGTCTGCAGTTTACCAATAAATTCTGTGCTTAAATATTTCAGAGTTCCTGTCATTTGTCCTGGGAAAGCCAGAGTCCAATTCCCACTATCTCTGCTCCTTTTGGTTATCTGTTTAATGCTGATATTCTGACTACTAACCAGATAAAGTTAGATCAGCAAAAAAATGTCTTATTTATATCCAGTTGGCGGTCTGAATATCACTGTTAACCAGATAGTTTTTTTGGGGTTGTGCTGGAACTCATTCAGTTCTGGCTGGTGCTGGATACTGATGCTGAATATTCATTTTAATATTCATTTTCATTTTAACCACAGTGGCCAGTGTTTTGCTTACATACTGACAGCCGCAGTTAAATATCAGTCCTTTTGTTTTTTTCATCCTACTCTAATTTTTGTTGCCTTTTTCTTGAATTTGCTTAAAGGATTTGCTTCATCTGGAGTTGATGAAAGCAAATGGCAGATGAAATTTAATGAGGATAAATGCAAAGTGATGCACATTGGGAAGAATAATATAAATCATAGTTACCTGATGCTAGGGTCCACCTTAGGAATCAGCACTCAAGAAAAAGATAAAGAGTTGCACAGGAATGGGTTAGCGGGAATCCTGTGGGGATTCCCTCCAGGTCTGCAGGGATTCTGTGGGGATGGATGCAGCTCCTGCAGGGTTCCCACGGAAGTGTAGTGCTGGGCCAGCCTACTTATTCTTTCCTTGTGTTTTGAAGCTAGCTTAGCAATTATAATAGTACAAAAAATAATGTATATGTTTGATAGCAGCACTGAGAGGGGTCGTTATCAACTGTTAAGTTGGGTTATTTTACCATAAGTCAGGTTATTTTAGTACTGTGGATGGGTGGGGATCGGCGGAGATGGCGGAGATTCCATTGGGGATGAGCAAGGATGGGTTAGATTCCAGTGGGAAGAGGCGGGGATGAGTGAAATTTCTGTCCCCATGTAATTCTCTAGTGTAGAACGGGTAAAAATGAATTGATTTTTTACTCTTTCAAAAAAGTACAAAGACCAGAGGACACTCCATGAAGTTATATAGAAATACTTTTAAAACAAATAGGAGCAAATATTTTTTCACTCAAAGAATAGTTAAGCTCTGGAATTTGTTGCTGGAGGATGTGGTAACAGCGGTTAGCATATCTGGGTTTAAAAAGGGTTTGGACAAGTTCTGGGAGGAAAAGTTCATAGTCTGTTATTGAGATGGACATGGGGAAGCTACTGCCTGCCCTGGGATTGGTAGCATGAAATATTGCTGCTATTTGGGTTTCTGCCAGGTACTTGTGACCTGAATTGGCCACTGTTGGAAGCAGGATACTGGTCTGGATGGACCATTGGTCTGACCCAGTATGGTTATTCTTATATTCTTAGGAGCTTTTGTTTCTCATTCTGAACGTTGAAATTCTATTAAAAAATGTTTTACTCTTTTCTTTGTCATTCAGTTTAACTGAGCAGTTCAATTTCCATTTCATCCATTTCAAAGCACTGTTCTAAACTATTTCAGATTTATCAAGATTTTCTTTTGCATACATTAGATGATAACTTTTATGATGACATTGACAACTCTCAACACTGTATTGTAGACATGTGGACAATTATTTTAATGTCAGCTAAACTTCTGAACAGATTATTTGCAGTGAGTTGCAGCTCTGACCAGTTTTTGAGCAATTCTATTAGGGATTTTTCTTGGTCGTCAAGATCTTGTCTTGATTTCAGCTGTTTATGTAATATATTTTTTTAACGACGTTTCTGACAGTTGAAATTGTTAGTTGGAAGATATTTTCATATCTTTTTCCTCTTTTGTAACAGTTCTTTATCTTCATTCTCAAATGTTCAGACTGAAGTTTAGAAGAGCCCAAGGTTGTTGAAAGTAGACAGAACAACAATCACAAGAGACTCAACAGATCAGATTGTGTACTCAACTGTGGAATTGTCTTCATCTGACAAATTGAAGGCCTAATGAGTCATCCAACTTCTTTGACCTTATTAACAACTTGCAAAAAAAGTAGTAATGAATCAACAGGAAGTGTGTCTAAACTTTTTTTACTTACCATATTCACTCATTATTATGTGTCAATATTGGCAAATAAATAATTATGGACTAACATTTACAGACAGATGTCATGTTTAACTTTGTACCATGTAGAGGATGTGCCAAGTTCTGTTCAGGTAGAGATCCATTTAAATATACAGTTTGAACAGGGGTGCCTAAACTCTTGCATGCAATGTATCTAAACTTGTTTGTGGATATATAGGATACAGACTTAGGATGCAATTATAAAATTAAACTAGCAACTGAATCTGTCTGAAAGGTTATAAATATAGTAACAACTAGAAATCCTAGAGTCCAGTCACTCACTTAGCTGGGATTGTCTGTCAGGCAATGCAGGGGATGTAGGAGGCTAGAAGTCTGAGTACGAGTTTTGCAGTCTAACTTAAAAAAAAAAAAAAATAAAATAAAATATATATATATATATATATATATATATATATATATATGTCCTGAGTTCTACCTACAATCATCTAAATGAAGACTCCTATATAATATATCTCGCGTCAAATGTATGTTTAAATTTATAGGGGAAAAGCCTCAATCCCGGCGTGCGCTCCTTGTGTTGTTAAACAACGTAAGGGAGCACCGCCCGATCATCACTGGCTAAAAAACCCCTGTTTAAGTAACCCACTTCTGTTTCCTATTTTTCAAAACAACTTAGATTGATGGTTACTTAGCTTCACTGCTGAAACTCTCTTAAGCAGTAAACCGGAACACAGTCGTCTGAACCCAATCCACGGCCCGACTCAGCCCAAGTTTCGCCTTCTTCCTCAGGGTCCGTGGGTCAATCAGCTGTGTTTCAATCGGCTTTTCGCTGTTCTACCTAAACAGGGGATCTCATATTCACATCTAAACAAGATGATGAAGTACCAAGAAAGCAAATAAGGCTGCTGGGATATATTTTTTAACAGTGTGAATAGAGATAATTGGGCAGACTGGATGGACTAATTGCTCTTTTTCTATGTCATCCATTATTTTACTATGAAACTGATAATCCAAAAAAGCCGAGTGCCTGATATAGCCATTTCAGATTTTGATGTCTAAAGAAAACTTTTTATCTGAACTTAGGTGCCTAAATTTGGGGCTGAAAATAGGCACATAACTTTATCTACCTAAAACTGAGGTTTCTGAATTTGTCTGCTCTCCAGTCACTTATATCTAGGTGACAGGATAGGTGCCTACTAGACTGAATACCTAACTTATTAACCTGCCCTGACTACATTTTCCTTTTACCATCTTAAATTTAGGCACCCAATGAAAATAAGAGTCTAAAGGGCCTAAAGCAGTGGTTCCCAAACCTGGTTCTGGAGACTCCTCAGCCAGTCAGGTTTTCAGGATATCGACAATGAATATTCATGAAAGAGATTTGCATGCACTGCCTACACTGCATGCAAATCTCTCTCATGAATATTCATTGAGGATATCCTGAAAACCTGACTGGCTGGGGAGCCTCCAGAACCAGGTTTGGGAACCACTGGCCTAGAAGTTAATTTTATTACAAGGTACCCAGGCTATCAAAGCGCATAGGCACATTTATGCCTATTTTATAAAGGCAATGTATGCACCTATATGCTCCTACATGCTTTTGTAAAATTATTTCTGGGAAGTAGGAACACACATTTACATCTGCTCCAAAGAAGATATATATGTTAGGGGTCCTCAAATCCAGTCCTAGGTCCATAACCCAGCCTGGTTTTCAGGATTTCCACAATGAAAGTCTGTAAGATTGCAGAATTTAAGAGCATCGGCAGGGCATATGTTCCCCTGAAGAAGCCAGGGTGTGGAACGGGTCCCAGATGGGATCATTCCTTCTGCCAAAGCTAAGTCTTTCTTGACTTATGTACAAAAGTTTTGAAAATATGGAAAATGATAGATAAGCAAATATTTTACGAAACACAATTGCAAAAAAAAGCATATGGTGATTGTATCTGTACAATTATACATGCGAGAGCACTTGAATTTAAGATTGTTAATATGAATGGAGGTTTTTGACCAGTGATTGATTCTGTGAGTTGTTGATATATAAAGCAGCTATATCCCTTTATTGGAATAGCAAATACCTTATTTTGAGTCACAGCCAGTGAGGTCTTTTTTCCTCCATTTTTTTGTACTCCTCCTGCATATTATGTGTTGATTAAGTTTGAAAATCCCTGTCTAACTGTAAAGTAGTATATCATGCCATACTTTGTATTGTTGTTCGAATATTTTTACTGCTCTAATTGCCTATTGCTCATGATTGATCTTGAGTGAATTCCTTCAAAAAGGTGGTAAATAAATTCTAATAAATAAATAAATAAGGTCGTCTTAAGGACTATCGCTAACCACACCCTGTCCAAAAGACATTACACGATGTGAAACCCGCAAGCGAGCCTTATATGGAGTAGCCCCCACACTCTGGAATGCACTGCCTGAAATGTTCCTTTTAACACAAGACTATCTCTACTTCAGGAAGCAGGTGAAAGCTTGGCTCTTCAACCAGACTTTTAATGGAAGAAGTAACTAGCTTGTCAGTCTCACTCACACACACACAAGGAGTGACATGGTCTGCACTAACTGCAGCAGGGCATATTTATCCATTCCTACCCTAGCAGAGACAATATTTAACCATCTCTCTGACCTCATATGCAACTTTCTTTAAATTAGTCACCTTATTTTCTAGCTCTTCTTACTCTCTTACCTATCTATATGTTCCTTCTTTGCTTATACCCTTCACTATCAATTAAAATAAGTACATAAGTATTGCCACACTGGGATAGACCAAAGGTCCATTAAGCCCAGCCTCCTGTTTCCAACAGTGGCCAATCCAGGTCACAAATACCTGACAAGATCCCAGAAAACTCAATACATTTAATGCTGCTTATCCCAGAAATAAGCAGTGGATTTTCCCCAAGTCAAATTAATAATGGTCTATGGACTTTTCCTTCAGGAAGCCACCCAGACCCTTTTTAAACCCTGCTAAGCTAACCGCCTTTACCACATTCTCTGGCAACAAACTCCAGAGTTTAATTACATGTTGAGTGAAGAAAACGTTTCTCCGATTTGTTTTAAATTTACTACTTTGTAGCTTCATTGCATGCCCCCTAGTCCTAGTATTTTTGAAAAGCGTAGATGCTTCACATCTACCCGTTCCACTCCACTCATTATTTTATAGACCTCTATCATATCTCCTCTCACCCGTCTCTTCTCCAAGCTGAAGAGCCCTAGATGCTTCAGCCTTTCCTCATAGGGAAGTTGTCCCATCCCCTTTATCATTTTTGTCGCCCTTCTCTGTACCTTTTCTAATTCCACTATATCTTTTTTGAGATGCGGTGACCAGAATTGTACACAATATTTGAGGTGTGGTCACACCATGGACCGATACAAAGGCATTATAACGTCCTCACTTTTGTTTTCCATTCTTTTCCTAATAATACGGAACATTCTCTTTGTTTTCTTAGCCGCTGCAGTACACTGAGCAGACGATTTCAACGTATCATCAACAACGCCGCCGCCGAGATCCCTTTCTTGGTCAGTGATTCCTAACGTGAAACCTTGCATTATGTAGCTATAGTTTGGGTTCCTCTTTCCCACATGCATCACTGCACTTGCTCATATTAAACGTCATCTGCCATTTAGATGCCCAGTCTCCCAGTCTTGTAAGGTCCTCTTGTAATTTTTCACAATCCTCTTGAATAACTTTGTCTCATCAGCAAATATAATTACCTCACTAGTTATTCCCATCTCTAGCTCATTTATAAATATGTTAAAAAGGCAGCGGTTCTAGCACAGACCCTTGAGGAACTCCACTATCTACCCTTCTCCATTGAGAATACTGAGCATTTAACTCTACTCTATGTTTTCTATCCTTTAACCAGTTTTTAATCCTTTTTTTTCGAGTATGGGTTGAGGAAGTCCATGTGTTAGGCATGCCCAAGTCCCGCCTTCGCTACACCACTGACACGCCCCTGAACTTTGGTCGTCCCTGTGACGGAAAGCAGTTGGGGACGCCCAAAATCGGCCCAAAATCGGCTTTAAACCCTGTGAGAAGGACACCCATCTTCCGATTTGTGTCAAAAGATGAGCATCCTTCTCTTTCAAAAATAAGCCTGCTGGTCTACTACGGTCTCTTTTGCAACCTCACTATTGGGATACCCTATCTTCCCTGTTTTGGTGATATCTTTAAAAGATACCTTATTCCAAACCATGCGCTTTTGAGCGACTGTCGGCCTTCCCCCAGTCTCTAGTTTAAAAGCTGCTTTATCTTCTTTTTTAAATGCCGATACCAGCAGCCTGGTCCCACCCTGGATAAGGTGGAGCCCAGCCTTTCGGAATAGGCTCCCCCTTCCTCAGAATGTTGCCCGGTTCCTAACAAATCTAAAACCCTCCTCCCTGCACCATCATCTCACCCACGCATTGAGACTCTGGAGTTCTGCCTGTCTCTTGGGCCCTGCATGTGGAACGGGTAACACTTTAGAAAATCCTACCCTAGAGGTTCTGGATTTGAGCTTTCTACCTAAGAGCCTAAATTTAGCTTCCAGAACCTCTCTCCCACATTTTCCTATGTCATTGGTACCCACATATACCAAGACAGCCGGCTCCTCCCCAGCACCAACTAAAATGCTATCTAGGTGTCACGTGAGGTCTGCCACTTTCGCATCAGGGAGGCAAGTGACCAAGCGATCCTCATGTCCACCAGCCACCCAGCTATGTACATGCCTAATGATCAAATCATCCACTACAACAGCTGTCCTAACCCTTCCCATCTGGGCAGTAGCTCCTGGAGACACATCCTCAGTGTGAGAGGATATTGCATTCCCTGGTATGCTGGTCCTGTCTACAGGATTACTTCCAGCCTCACCAGGGTGATACTGTCCTTTTAGGAGGCCTTCTTCCTCCAAGGCAGCAGAGGGGCTGCTAGATTGGAGGTGGGACTTCTCCACTACGTCCCTGTAGGCCTCCTCTATGTACTTGTCTCCCTCAGCTCTTCCAAGTCTGCCATTCTAGCCTCAATGTTCTATTACATATAGTGTTGACATTGTAAGTAGAATACTATTCCATACTTTGTATTGTTATTTGAATATTTTAACTGCTGTGATTGCCTATTCATCATGTTTTGTCTTTTCTTACTGTATACCGCCTTGAGTGAATTCCTTCAAAAGGGCGGTAAATAAATCCTAATAAATAAATGTGCACACAACACACCCATAAATACAAGCACCCAACTATATAGTTTCCCTTTGTTTCTATGCACCTATTTTTTCTGCACAATTTTACCTGAGTGCACAAAATGTTGTTCTACACATGCAAGTCCCATATAAAATTATACCTTCAGAGGTAATTCAATACTATGTTTTGACAATCAGTATACATATTTCTTTGATGTGTAGGTCAGTTATGGCATTATCAATGACACTATGACTTTGTACTGACAGGAAGAAATCTACCTAGGGAGTATCCTTGGCTCTTCTGTTGAAAATATACACAGACTTTTACATATTTTAGAACCTCTTTACATTTATGTTAATTGCAGTATCAGAGCTGTTCTACCAATTTTCTTTGATACTAAAGTAAGGTATCTTGTCCTTAAATATAGTCCTGTTTTCTTGGCTGAAAATGATATTTTGTTCCTATGCTATACATGTATTTGAGTTTTAATATAGACTGACTTTGTCTTTTGTTTGGAGAGCATCAATTTTGAATTAGATTGTTGCAAAATGTTCTGGGTCATAAAAGTGAGAATCTGAATCAGGTTTACCGAGGTTTTCTTTTCCATACTTTAGATGATGATTTTTATGATAAGGTTGACAAGTCTCAATGCTGTACTGTGGACCTGTGAGCTAAACTTTTGAACATATAGAAAGCAGTGTTGTTCAAAGTCCTAGGTCAAAGTATTTAAGTAAAAGTAAAAATAAATGTATATTTTAATACTTAAGTAAAAGTAAAAGTACAGTGAAGAATACATTTAAAAATGTACTTAAGTGAAAGTAAAAAAGTTATTGCCTAATATAATACTTTTGAGTAAAAAAAGTAAAAGTACCACAACTACAATGAACACAACTATTTTTAATGTTTTTATCTCAACAACTTTATTGCCCTACAATTCAATCCACTTTGCTTTTATTAAAGTTACAATTTTAAATGTTTGTCATTCATGTGAGTGTGTTTGTGAATCATTAATTCAGCACAGCTGGAAACATGTTCAACAATTGCACTAGCAAAAATTGGATTGTTCAGTCTGATAAAATGTTTCTTCAAATCAGGCCAGGTTGCAGTTTTATTGATGTCTTCTGACTAGGTCTGCAAACGTTGATCAAGAGAATCTCTGAAACACTTGACTTCTGTACAGCAAAGAATACTTTATCATCATTATTGTCATAATCATCTGCATTAGAAGTAGTGCTTTCTAATTCATCACTTGCATCTTCATCATCATTATCATTGTCATGTTGTCCAATTACAAAGAAGGCTTTCACAAAGTTGGAATCATTGTCTGCTGTTGTTCTAACAATTTTTTGTCTGATGGCAAACTCTAAATATCTTCAAGAACTGATACTAGAACATCAAATGTGTGGGAACCCTTCAGTCTTAAGGCCAGATAAAGAGATTTCCTCTCTAAAGGCTCTATCAGTCCAATGGACAGTCACCCCAATGGGATGACCATCAGTGATAAAGACATATGTCTGTTCATCAAGAATTGCTAAAAGCTTTAGCTTCATCTCTGCTTTAAAGTGACCCAACTCATCACTGTACTGTTCTGGAGACCAGTAAACAATTCAACAAACATAGGCAACTCACCTGTTCTCATAGGCTGTGTTCTCTGAACAGCAAAATTTAAGATGAGATGATCTACTGTTTGTGTGATAAGGTTTGCAACAGCAAAATCTTGTATCTGGTTTTAAGTGCATAAGTAATATAAGTACATAAGCATCGCCATGCTGGGACAGACCAAGGGTCCATCAAGCCCAACACCTTGTCTCAGACAGCGGCCAAATGAACAAACAATTTGTCCCACCCATCCCAGAAATAATGGATTATTCCCACATCCATTCAATAACATTCTATGGCCTTTTCCTCCAGGAAGCCGTCCAACCCTTTTTTAAAGTCCGCTAAGTCAACCGCCTTAACCACTTTTCCGGCAATGAATTCCGGAGTCTAACTACGCGTTGAGTGAAGAAACATTTCCTCCAATTTGTTTTAAATTTACTACACTGCAGCTTCATCGCATGCCCCCTTGTCCTAGTATTTTTGGAAAGCATAAACAGACGCTTCACATTGACCCATTCCATTCCACTCATTATCTTATAGACCTCTATCATATCTCCCCTCAGCCGCCTTTTCTCCAAGCTGAAGAGCCCCAGCCTCTTCAGCCTTTCCTCATACGGAAGTCGTCCCATCCCCATTTTGTTCTTGATAATTGTCTCTACCATTTTGCCCGGCACTGATGTCAGACTCACCGGTCTATAATTTCCAGGATCTCCTCTGGAACCTTTTGGTATTTCATTTGGTTTACTGTGGAATTGTCATTTACATCTCACTTCTGCTATTACATTTTACTTTTAACTGCAAGCATCAGATGTAACTGAGTAAAGGTAGTAAAAATTGGCAAAATTATTACTTAGGTAAAAGTAAAAGTAACAAATTTTATCCTGTACTTCTTTACAAGTAAAACTAACAAACTGTTGCTTAAGTACAGTAACTAGTTACATTTACTTAGTTACTATACAACACTGATAGAAAGCACAAAAAAGGAGAAAACTCATACCAGGAGTTTATCAGAGTGAGTGAGGGTAAATTCAACAACTTGATGATTGTTTTACTTGGGTTGTTTAGTGAGGATGGAGGATTATGTTTGAAAGTGTGAATGGACGAATGTAGTGGCAATAGGGAGTATGGGAGAGTAAGGAAGGAAAGTCTGTATGAGTGAGGATGTCATCGCCAATGGGAAGAATATTTAATTTTATAAGGAGAGGGTTATTATGATTATGACAAAGTTTGGAAGAGCAGGCTAGTTCAGCTCCTTTATCTGGATATAGTTATTGCCAGTGTTGTTAGACTGCTACCCCCTGATTCTGCAAAGGTTTCCAAAAATTGTGCATGCAAATTTAGGGCCCTGTTTACTAAGCTGCACTGTAGGTGCATTAACATCTTTAGCACACGCTAAAAATTAATGCACACTAATGCTAGAGACACACTTATATTGCTATGGGTGTCTCTAGCATTAGCACATGATAATTTTTAGCATGCGCTAAAAACATTAGCATGCCTACAGCGTGGCTTAGTAAACACTTAGGCATGTTCCCAATTTGCATGTACAATTAAATTCAATAGCAAAGCCAATTAGTGACAATAATTGGCTTTTTAACAAGCAGTTATTGGCACTGATTAGATTTAATTGGGACCAATGTCTGTAAAGTTAGGTACGGGATCCGCGTCTAAAATTTATGCGTGTTCCAAAAAAGGGGGGTGCAGATATGGGACTGTTATGGGCATTTCAGAGTGGAACCGGGGCAATGCTTCAAGTTACATGCATAATTACAGATTAATGGTGCTCTGTGCATAAATTTAGATGGGGGCATTTTCACCACATTTTCATTGGTGACAACGGCTCTGCCTAAATTTATGTGTGACTTTATGCTTACATATGTATTTTATAAACCAAACCAAACTTTAGATGTGGCTTATGGAATACCACTTAAGTAGGTTTTTTTGGCACTGATTTTTTAGGCGCCATTTATAGAATTTACCCCGTAGTGAGTATCTGATACTTGAACTTACTTTAAAGAAATTTTGCATTATGCATTGTTCTCTTACTCTTGTGTGTGCTTTTCTGCAAACATCAGTAAAGATATTTGAAAAAAAAAAAAGAAAGAAAGCACAGAAAGAGGTGTGATGTACCATCTGGAGCAGATGTTAGGGTTTTACTGAGGGCAAAACGTTTCAGTTTGTTTTTGGTGTGTTTGGACCTTTTATCCAATTTTTGTACACTTTTTTGGTTTTATTTTTCATACTTTTGTTTTAATTTTAAAACATCGATGCTCTTTAAAAAATTTTAATGTGCATTTTAAATGAGTTTAGCATGCGCTAATTAAAAAAAAAGTAATGATCTGAATGTGCGTTAATGAATGCACATCCCTTAGTAAATCTTAATTTGATTATGCTCTCTCTCTTTCTCTCTGCTTCCTTACTTCTCTGCAGAGTTTGACGCCCAACCCTCATCCTTTTACAACTCTTTAGAGTCCCCCATTGTACAGCTACTTGTAATTTACTTGTACATTTGTGCAAATATCGTCCTTAACTCTTTTTGCATTGACCTGAAGCAGGGGGCATATCTCTTGAAAAATAGCCCTAGATGTTCTAATTTATTCCAATGAAGGTAACACCTGCAACTTATTTGTTAATCTTTATTTCTGCTTCTCCAAGTAAACAAACACAGCAAATACCAATCACTGCTCTCTCATTCAGAAGAATATAGGGAAAAGAATCATTTATTGCCTGGTCAGTAAAATCCAACACCCCTTTCTATAATGAGCCCAAGAAGGAGCCTACGTTTTCTCTTTAAAATTAGACTATGTGCCCTAATAGGAAAAAGATGCATTCATGGGCTTATCACAGCCAGAGAAAAGAGAAGCATACAGGGACCATAGAGAATTTTAAAGATTTATTTATGATGTATTACTATAATTTTTAATTTAGACATGCAAATTTTTTAATTTGCACTGACTGCTTTGCCTTAATGGTTTTGATTAATACTTGGAGGTAGTGTTTGTGAAAGAGATTTATACTGTGATTCATCTGCAAAATAATCAAATCATTACCAGCTAATGACAAAGCTGTGAAAAATGATACTGTGTAACTCCCAGCTATAGCAGAGCATGTGGAAGTATCCCAGCTTTCTAACAAATATGGACTTGTGCTTAATAACTGCTGGGAAGTTTGCTTCAGGTCCACTTGAATTTGGCAGCAGAAATCATTGATCTTAATAAAGCTGTCTGATAAAAGTAGTGGTGATTAACTTCCCTGAACTCTCCTTTCTACATGCCAAGCCTACCCCCGCCCCCCTCCCCCCCCCCATAGCAGGGATCAGATTGTGCTGCACTTAATGCTTATCTCTATCTCTATTTAAACTCACCCCTAATACAGCAAAGTATATATATTTCAGGTCAATAATTGCTGGTAATACTATTAATTATAGGGTAGATATTCAATGGGAATTTATTTGGTCATCCACTAATATTCAGTGACAGTTAAGCAGACAGTGCCACTAAATATTGCCTGTGACCACTGTAGTACCAGTGCTTTTTTTGTGCCGGTACGCAATGGTACGGCATACCGGCACCTTTTTTTGCCCCCCCCCCCCCGGCGACCCCCCCCCCCCCCCCCCGGCGAGTCCTGCACTTCCTCTCAGTCACCTACTTACTTTTTTTTTAAAGACTCAGCAGCGTGCACAGTGCAGGCAGCGATTGAAAGAGGCTGTCAGCATCGGAGCTTCCCTCTGCGAGTTCCACCTATGTTGTTTCAACTTCTTGTTTCTGCATAGACGGGACTCGCAGAGGGAAGCTCCAAAGCGGACAGCCTCTTTCAATCGCTGCCTGCACCGTTCGTGCTGCTGAGTCTGATGCTGGCAGGCAGTGGAGAAGGAGGACGGGCTGGGAGGAGGATGGACTGGAAGAAGAATCGCTGGACATGGGAGAGGGGAGGGCAGGGGAGAGAGGAGAATCACTGGGCATAGATGGGAGGGGAGGGCAGGGAAGAGAGAATTGCTGGACATGGATGGGAGGGGAGGGGAGGGCAGGGGAGAAAGGAGAAATGCTGGACATGGATGGGAGAGGAGTACAGGGGAGAGAGGAGAATCACTGGACATGGAAAAGAGGAGAATTGCTGGACATGGATGGGAGGGGAGGGCAGGGGAGAGAGGAGAATCGCTGGACATGGGAGGGGAGGGCAGGGAAGAGAGAATTGCTGGACATGGATAGGAGGGGAGGGCAGGGAAGGGAGAATCGCTGGACATGGATGGGAGGGCAGGGGAGAGAGGAGAATCACTGGACATGGAAAAGAGGAGAATCTCTGGACATGGACAGGAGGGGAGGGCAGGGGAGAGAGGAGAATCGCTGGACATGGATGGAGAGGAGAACAGGAGATATAGGAGAATTGCTGGACATGGATGGATGGAGGAGTTGGCGGGGAGACAGGAGAAATGCTGGACTTGGGTGGAGGAGAGGGGAGAGAGAATTATTGCTTTATACTTAAACAGGGGAGAGAAGAGAAAAGAAAATCTGGACATGGATGGAGGGAAGGAGAGAGAAGAAGTGCTGGATATGGATGGAGGGGTGGAAAGAAAAAAGAAGATGCACATGGATGGAGATGAGGGAAAGAGAAGAAAGGAAAAAAACTGCACATGGATGGAGAAAATAGGCAAAAGCTGGATCCATGTTATACCTCCTCCAGTCAATTCCATGGAGGAGGACCCAGCTTTTACTTATGGATGTATGGCAAGAAATGAAGAAGAAAGGAGGAAAGTGAAGAAATAAATGGAAAGGAAGCTCTGGAAACAGAGTTAAGGGAACAGATAGAGAGCAGCAGAATCAGAGACTGGGATGGATAGAAAAACAAAGTCACCATACAACAAAGGTAGAAAAAAAATCATTTTATTTTCATTTTAGTGTTCAAAATTTGTCTTATTTTGCACTGGGTAAACTGGAGCTGTAACAGCTTACAGAAATTATTTCTGATGAAAAAAATCACGTTATTTTTTTCTCCTATACTACTATAACATTTTCAATGATGTCTGTTTATATGCGCCATAGCTGGTATAAGGGGTGTGGCTAATGTGGGTGTGGCTATCATAGGGGTGGGGCCATATGTGGTGACCCCGCCTGTAATGAGTACCGGCACCTTTTTTTCTACAAAAAAAGCACTGTGTAGTACTATCAGGTTAGTAGAGGTACAGTCCAAGAACAGAGATGGGGCAGAACCAGAACATCCAGCAATATTCAGCCTACTACCCTGTTAACTAATTGGGTAAAGTTAGGACAGCAAAATGGTTGTCCTAAGTTTACCTGATTAGCTATCTTGGTAGTGGACTGAATATTGACTTGTGGTTGTCAACCCTTCTTTCAAAACCCCTAAGAACTTTCCTCCTTCCTGAACCCACAAGAACACTTCCCTTTCAATCCTCCCATATGAGCATCCTTCCTTTCCACCTTCTTTACTTTCTACTAGTGCTTCTTCCTCAATATCCCCCACAAGATCATCTTCCTTCCCAAACTCTAAAACAAGAGTTTCCCCCCTCCTGAGCCCCCCACAAGAGCCTTCTCCCATGATCTTCTTCTTCCTGAAGACCTTCATCCACCTGGTTTAAAAGTCCTTGACAGTCTAGGGTAGGGCAGACAGGAGCGATCTCCAGTTGCTCTTGCCTATGCTGAATCTGGGTTCAAAATGGTGGCCATTGGTCTTAGATGCCATTTTGGACCCAGAGCTGGCATGGGCAGGAGTGACAGGGAATTACTCCTGCCCACTTTATACAGGACCTCAGACACTCTTAAGGGAGTCCTTGGGGTCCTACAAGGGCATAGGGAGACCTTCAAGAGATGCAGAGCTCTAGGGGGAAAGCTCTTATGGGAGGGGTTTGCGGGAAGCTTTTGTGGGAGTTTCAGGATAAAGGATGTTGCTCATAAGAGATTATGGAGATTATAGGAATGACTAATACAACATGGGTATTAGACAAGTAAATGCTAGGTTAAGAATTAAAAGCAGCCTCAAAAAGGTGTTTTTTTTTAGTCTAGATTTGAATAGAGCCATAGATAGAGCATGATGTATGTAATAACAAGATGGAAGGAATGGAGTATGGAGTAAGCAGTAGAGGAGAAGAGCACAGATAAGATGAATGGATTTTCTGAGGAGGGGTGAAGGGAGAGCTAAGAAAGGAGAGAAAGTGAGGAGCTGCAGAATGAATACAGTTGTAGGTTATTTATTTATTGGGATTTATTGACCGCCTTTATAAAGAGATTCACCCTAAGCAGTATACAGCAGGTACAGTTTGTAAGTTTTATATTAATTTTGTTAAGAGCATAACAGTAAAAATGACCAAATATAAACAAATACAATAAATGAGGTAAACTTGAGACCAGCAAATTAAAACCTCATAGGATTACTATGAACCAGAATGAAAAATATACATTTAACAGCACTTAAATTCAAATAACAGAGATATCATGCAATATCAATAAGAGAAGTTTGATTTGTATGTGGAAACTGATAGGGAGCCAACTAAGGGGTCCTTTTACAAAGGTGCGCTAGCATTTTTAGCATCCACTAAAAATAATTGTGCACTAAACGCTAGAGATGACTATAGGAAAACCTGAAGAAAAAGTAGAAGGATCTGTGGAGTAGAGCCTGGAGGGAAGATCTATTCAGAAAGCTCTCACTCTACAACATTAGCAAAATTCGCCCCTTCCTCTCTGAGCACACCACCCGAACTCTCATCCACTCTCTCATTACCTCTCGCCTTGACTACTGCAACCTACTCCTCACCGGCCTCCCACTTAGCCACCTATCCCCCTTCAGTCCATCCAGAACTCTGCCGCACGTCTTATCTTCCGCCTTGACTGATATACTCATACCACCCCTCTCCTCAAATCACTTCACTGGCTTCCGATCAGATACCGCATTCAGTTCAAGCTTCTCCTACTAACCTACAAATGCACTCGATCTGCAGCCCCTCCTTACCTCTCTACCCTCATCTCCCCTTACGTCCCTACCCGTAACCTCCGCTCTCAAGACAAATCCCTCCTTTCAGTATCCTTCTCCACCACCACCAACTCCAGGCTCCGCCCTTTCTGCCTCGCCTCACCCCATGCTTGGAACAAACTCCCTGAGCCCATACGCCAGGCCCCCTCCCTACCCATCTTCAAATCATTGCTCAAAGCCCACCTCTTCAATGTCACTTTCGGCACCTAATCACAACACCTCTACTCAGGAAATCTAGACTACCCCAACTTGACATTTCGTCCTTTAGATTGTAAGCTCTTCTGAGCAGGGACCGTCCTTAGTTATTAATTTGTACAGCGCTGCATAACCCTAGTAGCGCTCTAGAAATGTTAAGTAGTAGTAGTAGTAGTAGAAAGCAACAGGGACCTTGCAGCAACGTGACCCTGACAGCCCTGGAGAGAGAGATGCTGGCCATAGTTGGACCTGCAACTGTGGTAGGTGTTGGTGGTCGAGACATCACCTGTAATTGCAGAGGTAAGACTGCATATCTTAGATAGGGGTTTGTCTATACCAGAGCTATACTTCAGCCACTACAGATCAGTAAGGAGCACAGACACCTTTTGTGCAGGCTCAAAAAAAATCTCTTTACAACCTCTTTATAGTTCTCAGAGAATTCTTGAATTCAGATACAGTTTTCATCTCCCCTACTTCCACTGGCCTAGTGGTTAGTGCAGCGGACTTTGATCCTGGGGAACTGGGCTTGATTCCCACTGCAGCTCCTTGTGATTGTGGGCAAGTCACGTAACCCTCCATTGTCCCAGGTACAAAGTAAGTACCTGTGTATATGTAAACTGCTTTGAATGTAGTTGCAAAAATACCACAGAAAGGCAGTATATCAAGTCCCATTTCCCTTTCTGTGAAGAAGTATTTTCTCAGGTTACTCCTGTCTATCCCCTTTCACCTTCATCTTATGCCCCCTCATTCCAGAGCTTCCTTTCAACTGAAAGAGACTTTTGAAAAAAAAAAGTGCCATATTCAATAATTCATGTTGCCCCTCAACATTCTAACCTTCATATTTATGAGTAAAAAGACATGTGCATTTCTTTTAATGCCAAACTCATATGAATATAATCATTGGTCCAACAAAAATGTATTCATAATCTTCGTACAGAAAAATTCAATTCAGAATGCTATGAAATATATTTTTTGCTTACCTGAATTCTCTTTACAAAATTGGCTTGCTTTGCTTAAAACATTATGTGAAGGTACAAATGAAAACACATGGTCAAACTTTACTTCTGCTTTAGGGCTCAAGAAAACTTTTCTGCCTTTTAAACAGAATCGTATGGTTACTACATGCCAAATACATCTTGGTTACAACATTTTCAAAACAGCCACTCAGAATTCAATATCTAAATCCACTCTATTAGGATTTAAATTATTCACGGAATGTAAAATGCACTAGACAATCACCCCACTGTGATCCCAGGGGTACATGTTCAATTATCGCCAAAATAGCAGATCACTTGAGTCATATGCAAGTGCAACCCCCTCTGAAAAATGCCTCCCCCCATGGAAAATTGGAGGCGGGTGGGAGGAATTTCCAAGGGGTTACAAGAGTGTGGGGCTGGTAGAACTAGCCTGGTGGGTGATGACAGAGGGAGCTCGGCCTCTTAAGGTGGGGTGAGAAGTAAATAAAAAGAGTTACGAGTAGGAGATTGTGGTCTTTGGTTGCCCAGCCCCCACCGAGACCTGAGGAACTGAGGGGGAATCCCAGAGGGAATCTAGTGAAATCCTGGGGAAGGTTGGACCTGGTTTAACCCCTGGCTGTTGGTAGAATCTTTCCATCAAGGAGTCAAGAGGAGAGGAGTGCCTGGTGGGCAGGACAGTAGTGGGTGCGAAGGAGCCTCACTACCAAGAGAGGGAAAAGTGCAGCCCTTCAGGAGAATACTTGGACCGGGATGGGGTGGGACAATCTGTTGTTGAACATTAACTGGACCTGATTCTGTCTTGTGCACCCAAACCAGTAGAAATGAGGATTGTTTATGAACTGTTGATGGTTTGAAGTTACTTGCTGAGACTGATGGTTATTATTTAAGAGGAATGTATCCCCAGGGTGGGAGTGTCCTTTGGCCTACTGGCACCAGTCTGTGCCCAGCTCAAATGAAGAACAATCTGTTTTGTGGACCCTGGTCCCAGGTGCCTGACCTGGGTAGCTTAGCCGGCGGCCCGGACTGAGGGGTAAACCAGGGTTGCATAAGCAATGTTAGGAAGAGGCGTGCGTCAGAGAACAGAAAAGATGAAATGGAACCTCAATACTGGAAAATTTCCCAGTAACGTCAGTATGAAGAAATGTAAAAAAACAGTTTTTCAAGTATTAGTCAGAGCATATTTATTTGACTCTTTGGCTGTAGCTATTGTTTTTAATGGTCTGTCTATGACAACAGTTTCAAACCACAAAACACATTGAATGCCTTGCTTAGGTGAATGAAACATTACTACTACTACTATTTAGCATTTCTATAGCGCTACAAGGCATACGCAGCGCTGCACAAACACAGAAGAAAGACAGTCCCTGCTCAAAGAGCTTATAATCTAATAGACAAAAAATAAAGTAAGCAAATCAAATCAATTAATGTGTACAGGAAGGAGGAGAGGAGGGTAGGTGGAGGCGAGTGGTTACAAGTGGTTACGAGTCAAAAGCAATGTTAAAGAGGTGGGCTTTCAGTCTAGATTTAAAGGTGGCCAAGGATGGGGCAAGACGTAGGGGCTCAGGAAATTTATTCCAGGCGTAGGGTGCAGCGAGACAGAAGGCACGAAGTCTAGAGTTGGCAGTAGTGGAGAAGGGAACAGATAAAAAGGATATTCTGTCTGCATGTTATGGTGTTCAAAACTATGTATCATTGCCCATCTTGAGTATATTTACCTAAAACAAGCCAGTCTTTTGTAAAATATGGGCACATCATATTCTTATAGTATTTCACTTAAATTGGGCCAGTACAAGGGTATTGTTTGCTCTAAGTAAACTTTCAGTTTTGTGGCTCCTTCAATGAACTTGTAAATTTGTAGATTCTCATCCAAGAATTGGGAAATTAACCAGAATAATTACAAGAATCACTCCAGTAGCAACACCACCCCCTATAATGATAAAAAAGTATCTCTGTGGAAACAAGAGAGTGGTATAACTATGATCACATCAGGCAGCAGCAGTTGAAGTGGAACACATCAAGTCAAAAGTGGGAAAGAGTACAACCAAAAGTAACAATTATTTCATTCTATTCTATTCTTATGTTCCACAAAAAGCCTCATGAGTTCTGTGCGGATCGCAAAAAGAAAACCAGGCATACCTGGAAATATACATAAAATTTCTCCTGCATTACAATATCTACCAATATTTATATCCACAGCTTAAAACAAATATTTCTTAAACAACCAAGTTTTTAATCCTCTCTGAAATAATGGGTAACTATCATATTGCTGAATAAATTACAGCCCAAGCCACTAACACTAGAGGAGGAAAACGGTTTTTTTCTATTATCCTTTTTATTGTGTGTTGTGTTGTGTTGTGTTGTGGTGGTGTGTGTGTGTGTGTTTCATTTTCAGTATAAAACAGTCCAGTAGCAGCAGAGTGGCACTGAAAGAATTTCAGCAGAGAACTTGACTGCCTGGATCACGAAGGGTAGGCAGTAGGGCAACTGAAGAAGCAGTGAGGCATATGGGAGGAAGAAGCTTTTTTTGTTTGTTTTGGCATTTGAAGCTAATAAAACCTACTGCAAAAAAAAAAAAAAAAAAAAATCTGGACAGCAGCCACTAGTGGCTACTGGCACAACTACAGCAAGACACTGAGGGGAAAGAATATGAGCATCCTTTCTTTAAAGGAGATGAGCACTCAATCTTCCTCCCAGTTGCAGGGAAATTGAGGGATACCAAGAAGAGGGAGATTTGTGTTTAGGAACATCAGCTTTCCCACCAGGCTTAGCACTACCCATGAACAATGTAGGCTCATGTTATCCCTACCATTGAGAATATCTGCTCATTCAGTAACCTGGTTGGTGGGCAGGAAAAGAAATGCTGGTCAGTCTTGGTCAGATCTTGTCAGACAGTGGACTTGTGCCCAGTATATTAATGAGTCTGTAGTTATGGCCTCAATGGGATATGAAGTTTGTGCAGAGGACTGATGCTAATCTCAGCCACCTACTGCTGTAGCTGTAGCCTATGTCAATAAAGATGATCTTCTTGTACCCACTAGGGACTGGCAGATGAAGGTGGGGTATCAAGTGGTAGAAGACAAGCTGATTCTCATTCCATCACTACTGCATGCCAGAATATCTACTCTTTCCCTTGCTATGTCCCAACTGCCCCTCTGTCTTTGATGCCCCTTTTTATCCACCTTAGTCACCAGATTATTCCTTCATTAAATCCAGATGTTCTAAGGAAGAGCAATAATCTCTATCACCTTTGAGCAGTGCACTTTTTCTAGTGAAAAAGGTGCCGGTACTCAGATGCTAGGCCACCCTTCAGGGGTGGGGGTAATCACTGAGGGACCCTCCCCACAATAGCCAGGCCCCCTGCAAACAGTCACAGAACCTATGACAAGGCAGAATTGGTGTGTAGAGCCTGAGCTCTTTCATTAAAACTTGAGGTCCATGGGTCAATTTTAGCAGACAATGGAAAAGGTGCCGGTACTCAGTACCCCCAAGTACCCCCTCAAAAAAAGCCCTGCCTTTGAGTCATGCAGGGTGGATAGCATAACACCATTACTCAGGCAATTCAAAATGTCTCCATACCTCTAGTGTTTCATAGAACTCCTTTTCTCTTTCCTTGAGGGCTGCTGCTGGAACTGGGGCTGAAAGTGCACTACAAGATGAAAGGCCAAGACATCCTTTATGCTGTCTGCTCTCTGCTTTACTTTTGAGGTGCTCTTGGCCCTCTCGGAATCACTTACTACTTCCTTCTTGGCTCTTATTGCCCAGTCCCCTTTCAGCTTTAAAAATTTCAATATCTGAGGACTCTGGAAATTCCTCATATGATGATTCATCAAATTCTGCGTCTGCCAATACCCAGTGAATATATTTATCAGCGGAGAACAGCATGCAGTTCCTACTGTGCTCTGTTAGCAATGGCTTTACTAACTGCAAGACTTCTACGCCCCCCCTAACACCCGCCCTATCTCTGCATTCTTTTATCCTTTTGCGAAGATAAGGCAGATAACTGCTCTTTTCCATTTCACAGGTAATCAATAGAAAAAAAAAATAAAATAAAACATAGAAAAGAAAATAAGATGATACCTTCTTTATTGGACTAACTTAATACTTTTTTGATTAGCTTTTGAAGGTAACCCTTCTTCATCAGATCAGAAATAGGCAAATGTTGATAAATAACAGTATATATAAGTGAAACATCAAAGCATTCCAATGACAGTCTCACAGGATGAGGGTGGGGTGGGTTAGGTGAGAGACAGGGAGAGCTGGGTGGATGAGGGATAGGGAGATATGCATGGTGATAAGAGGGTGACAAAGCAGTAGAATTTTATTGTTTATAATGGACTAGAAAACCCAGATCTTTGTTAAGTCCTGTCTGGTAGGTGTCAAAATATTTAATCATTCTGACTTCAAAGGTCTTGCATTCCTGGATTGTCTTAAAGTTTCCTTTTAGTGTTCTCACCATAAAATCATTGATACAGTGTTCTGCTTTTGTAAAGTGCTGCCCCACAGAGGTGACATCCTGGTTGGCACTGGCATTTTTCATATGATGTCTATGTAAATAAGGGGCCCTTTTACTAAGGTGCGCTGAAAAGTGGCTTGCGGTAGTGTAGGCACAGGTTTTGTGCGTGCGCTGATCCATTTTTCTGCGCGCCTATAAAAAAAGCCCTTTTTAATTTTTGCCAAAAATGGACGTGTGTCAAAATCAAAATTGTCACGCGTCCATTTTGGGTCTGCGACCTTACCACCAGCCATTGACCTAGTGGTAAACTCTCACTCAGTAACCAGGTGGTAATGACCTACATGGACCAAATGCCACTTGGCGTGTGTCCGATACGCGTATCAGAAAATAAAAATTATTTTTCAGCCACGTGTATCGGATGTGCACAAAAAATGAACTTATCGTAAGAGCCACACGGCAACCGTGTGGTAACTCCATTTTGGTGCATGTTGGGCGTGCATAGAGCCTTATGCAGCTTAGTAAAAGGTCCCCTAAATCTCTTCTTTAGCATCTGGCTTGTTTCTCCGATATAGCCAAGGACTTGAGGAGGTAAGACACAGAGGAGGCAAGTCAGGAAATGTAAAGATCAAAAGGTTCAGACTGAGGCAAACACATAAAGGTAACAAAGCACTCAGCAACTCTCCACTATTTCTCTCAAATGACCACTTACAGCTCTCCACTTTCCAACTCAGCAAATGGGTTTAAAGACGGTTAGATAGTAAGCTCTTTTGAGCAGGGACTGTCTCTTTATGTCCAGTGTACAGCGCTGCGTATGTCTAGTAGCACTATAAAAATGATAAATAGTAGTAGTAGACCTTACCCTAGATGCTTTTAAAGCAGCTCTAATCCTGGATGTTTTACTTCCCACCCCCTAGGAAGTCATTTTGCTATCCGTTATGGGCAGAATATGTTCATCATGGAACACTACCCATGTCACACCCCTCTGGGAATGTTTTCTTTTAAGTGACTTAAATGATTTTTTGTTGTTTAATTATACACTTTAGATGTTTTTCTGCAAGAAAAACAAATATCTGCCTGTTATACCATTTTTAGGGACATTTTTCTGTTTTGAAAACGAGCCCCTTAATCTTTCAGTATCTTTTTTGGGGGGAGCTGGTTCATTCAGAAATAGAGTCCCTAGCATGGACTCCTGAGGTTTAAATACTACATTAGCACAGACAAGAACTAGGATTGCTCAAGGTAAGGTTTAATGTCATTGTACCTCCAAGGAGTGCATCCAGCATAAAATACACAAAAGGATTACTGAAAGAAAAGAGCCCAGTCAGAAAACAGGAACTAAGATTAATAGAATGGGCTGGCAAAAGCAGACTTCAAAGAGGCAGAATAGCTCCATCTGGAAGTCAGCGGCTTTCCAACCTGAAGGTCACAGGTTTTAAGGCTGGCTGGTGCCTGCTAGCTATTACCATTTGGGAAAAGACTGAAATTTAAGGACACTGGAAAGAAACCTGTCATTTCTGGGTTTATTCCTGTTGCTTTGGGTTTTTCATTTCAAACAAATGCGCATCGTTACTATTTTCCATTATAGAATAGGCTAGGTTCCTACCACTCGCTCTCCGGACATCTAATTGGAGATGCCCAGTTATAGAATTGACCCATAGTGCAAGTCATAATACTGGCTCTGTCCATTTAGTTTAGGCCTGCTATTCAACAAGCCTATCTTAGAGGGTCTTTTACTAAAGATTAGCTTGAGTTATCTGCAGCAGGGCCCATTTTATTCCCTTGGGCCCTGCTGTAGATAACTCAAGCTAAGCTTTAGTAAAAAAAACAAACAAACCCCAAACTCTAAAATATATGCATTATTTATTACATGGTTAAATATCACCACTAACTGGATTATATTCTAGCCCATCTGTGCCCCATCTCAAGACCAACTCACAAATATATGGATATTATTGAGACATTTAGGTGCTCTTTTATTAAAACTTAGCATTTACTAACAGACATTAGCATACACTAAGTGACCTTTAGGAATAAAATAGAACACGTGACAAGGGGCATAATCGCCCATCTCCATTGGCGTCTATCTCTGAGAACGGGGTACGTGAAGGGGCGGGACAGACTGTATTTTCAAAAAAATGGGTGTCCATCTTTTTTTTCGATAATACGGTTTGTGCCGGGCAAATGCATCGGATTTGTGTGGATTTGAGCTGGGCGGTATCGTTTTTCAGCAATAATGGAAACCGAAGGCGCCCAGCTCAAAAATGAACAAATCCAAGGCATTTGGTCATGGGAGGGGCCAGGATTCATAGTGCACTGGTCCCCCTCACATGCTAGGACACCAACCGGGCACCCTAGGGGGCACTTGTAACAATTTTAAAAAAATTAAAATACCTCCCAAGTCCATAGCTCCCTTCCCTTGGGTGCTGAGCCCTCCAAATCCCCCCCCAAAACCCACTACCCACAACTCTATACCATTACCATAGCACTTATGGCTGAAGGGGAGCACCTAGATGTGGAAACAGTGGGTTTTGGGGGCGGTTTGGAGGGCTCCCATTTACCACCACAAGTGTAACAGGTGGGGGGGGGGGGGTGGGCCTGGGTCCACCTGGGTGAAGTCCACTGCACCCACTAACAACTGCTCCAGGGACCTGCATACTGCTGTGATGGAGCTGGGTATGACATTTGAGGCTGGCATACAGGCTGGAAAAAAAGTTTTTAAAGTTGTGTCTTTTTGGTGGGAGGGGGTTAGTGACCACTGGGGGAGTCAGGGATGGTCATCCCCGATTCCCTCCGGAGGTCATCTGGTCATTTAGGGCATTTTTTGGGACTTGTTCGTGAAAAAAAAAAGGGTCCCAAAAAAGTGACCCAAATTCACGCTAAAAACGCCTTTCTTTTTTCGATTATCGGCCGAGGATGCCCATCTCTCCTCGGCCGATAAACACACCCCAGTCCCGCCTTCACCATGCCTCTGACATGCCCCCATCAACTTTTGCCGTTTCCGCGACAGATTGCATTTGAAGACGCCCAAAATCGGCTTTCGATTATACCGATTTGGGCGCCCATGGGAGAAAGACGCCCATCTCCCGATTTGGGTCGAAATATGGGTGTCTTTCTCTTTCAAAAATAAGCTGGATAGCATTTTGAGCATGCTAAGTTTTAGTAAAAGGGCCCCTCAATGTAAATAATCCATTATTATCTGTATTAAAAAAAAAAACAATGAGGGATTTATGCATTGCCTAGTCAGGGACCAACACAAAAAATTCCTTTCAATATTGGCCCAAATGTAAATTATAAAAAGGCATAAAACAGCAGCATAAGCAAAGTTTTAAAGGGGATCCAACATGGCCATGTTGTCTCAGGGTTTCAATCTCATTTTTATTTTATTTTATAGATTGTTTTATTTTGAACCTCCTCTGTTTTTTGTGTACATTGATTTATATATAATCAATTGATTTATATATAACTGTATCTAGTATGCTGAAAAGTGTCCCATTGTTACTATATTACATTCATGCAAATATACCAGTGTTGTCTTTGATATATTTCCTTAATAGACACACTAAGCATTTTATAAGACCCCGTACTGTGTGCAAATCTGAGGATAAATGCTATCATTCTTTTAGTTGAGTTTATGTTATTCTTACATATGTATATCTATACATCTATATATTTATACATTTATATCTGTCTATCTATCATTTATCTAGATAGATATAGATATAGATACTTATTGGGGGCTGAGTTCACTGAATTCAAAAAAAGGTTTTAAGTTTCTCTGTTCTTGTTAAAAGAATGGTTATGCTATTTTTTGCTTTTGAGGCCCGTTTACTACCGTATAGAATGTTTTTAAGAACATAAGAACAATCATACTAGTTCGGACCTAAGGTCTCTCTAGCCCAGTATCCTGCTTCCAATAGAGGTCAATCCAGGTCACAAGTACCTGGTAGAATCCCATGCTACTGACCCCAGGATAACTAGTGGCTTTCCCCTTGTGTACCTTATTAGCAGTTTATCGACTTTTCCTTTAGAAAAATCTTTTTTAAACCCAGATACACTAACACTTATTACATTTTATATACTGCCTTTAGGAAAGACCAACAAAGTGATTTACAAGCAACATATATTAGGAAAAGTAAAGAAACTTCAGTACAAATAATAGTAAAGAGAAAAAGAAACTAGGATAAAGAAAGAAGAATTGAGCAAAGAAAATTACTGGAAAACATAGAGGGGGTCCTTTTAAAAAGCTGCAGTAAAATGTGGTCCCCAGTACTGTGGGCGTGTGAAATAGCCACACACTGAGGCCACTTCTTACTGCAGGTGGATGTTCCATTATTTTAAATGCAATTCAGAAATGGCCATGCACTAATAAAAATATTGGTGAATGGTTTACTGCCTGAGACCATGAAGCGATGGCTGATAACTGCCGGGTATATAGAAGTACATAAGTATTGCCATACTGGGAAAGACCAAAGGTCCATCAAGACCAGCATCCTGTTTCCAACAGTGGCCAATCCAGGTCACATATACCTGGCAAGATCCCAAAAAAGTACAAAACATTTTATACTGCTTATCCCAGAAATAGTGGATTTTCCCTAAGTCCAATTTAATAATGGTATATGAACTTTTCCTTTAGGAATCCGTCCAAAACTTTTTAAAACTCTGCTAAGCTAACCGCCTTTACCACATTTTCTGGCAATGAATTCCAGAGTTTAATTACACATTGAGTGAAGAAAACTTTTCTTCGATTCGTTTTAAATGTACTGCATTGTACCTTCATCGCATGCCCCCTAGTCCTAGTATTTTTGGAAAGCGTAAACAGATGCTTCACATCTACCCATTCAACTCCACTCATTATTTTATAGACCTCTATCATATGCCTATATTGTGCCTCCGTGCTAGAAAATAGTCCTAATGTGGCTTAGTAAAAGGGCACACAGTGTGCTAAATCAACTAGGATCCTGATTGCTTTTATCACATCCTCTTGCAATGAGTCCTAGAGCATAACTATTTGTTGAGTAAAAATGTATTTTCTCTTATTTGTTTTAAAGGTTTACCATGTAAATTCATGGTGTGCCCCCTAATCTTTGTACTTTTTGAAAGAGCAATCGATTCATGTTTACCTGTTCTACTCCATTTGGGATTTTGTAGACCTATATCATATCCCCCCTCAGTCATCTCTTTTCCAAGCTGAAGATCCCTAAACCCTTAAGGGCCAATATTCAAAGTGATTTAAATTGGCAGAGCCTCTCCTGCCTGCTTAAATCACTTCTTGCTGCTTAAGTAGGGATATTCAGTGGCACTTAACCAGAGAATGCTACTGAATATCCCCGCAGACTGCCCATCTAAAAAGCGGGCAGGTCAGGGGATGTTCTGGGGGCAGCACTGGGGAGGAGTCCCAGGTTATGCGGGTACCAGTAATATCCAGTGCTGGCACATGCATAGCTAAGGGGCATAATTTATGACAGCTCAAAAGTTGTCCTAAATAAGGCTGCTTAGCTATGTGGGTGCCAGCTCTGAATATTGGTTGGCACCCTCATAACTTTTTTCCTTTAAAAAACAAAACCCCAGAGCCCCCTCCCACTCCTCCCTCTGATAATTTCCCTTCTTTTCCTCCGCCCTCCCCCAGCCTGCATCAAGACCCTCCCCCCTATAAGACCTCCCCCTAGCTGTGCAGGTAGGCCCCCAGGCCTACCTGTATCCCTGGTGTTCCAGCGGGGTTGTTGGGGGCAGGAGCACGCAATACCTTTCTAAAATGGCTGCTGCAACCTCTACATGAAGTACTGTGAGCTGTCGCGAGAGGTCGTGGCAGCCATTTTAGAGAGGTGCTGCAAGGGGAACGAGTGAGGGGGCTGTGCTTATGCCCTGAACGACCCTGCTATTCCAGCAGAGATACAGGTATGCCCAGTGGAAGGCCTACCTGCACAGCTGGGGGTGCAGGGAGTCTTCAAGGGGGGGTCTTCATGTGGGCTGGGAGAGGGGGAGGGAAAGAGCATTGTCAGAGGAAAAAAAAAGTTATATGTGCCTGTTCTGATATTCAGCTGGAGCTACACAACTTTTGTGCGGCCCCAGCTGAATATCATCTGGACCCGCATAAGCTCCAGGTGGCCAGGTCATCCAAAAGTATCCCTAATATTCAGTGCTGGTGCCCGAACATGGCCCGACACTGAATATTGGGGGATAATTTAGCCGGCGACAATCAGTGTTTAAAAAACCGCTGACCGCCACCGGCTGAATATCGTGGGGTTAAGCTTTTCCTTATATGAGAGGATCTCCATCCCCTTAATAATTTTGGTTGCCCTTCTTTGCTGCTTAAGTAGGGATATTCAGTGGCACTTATCTGCTATATCTATTTTGAGATACGATGACCAGAACTGCACAAAAAATTCAAAGTGAAATTGCCTCATGGAGCAATACAGAGACATTATGATATTCTTTTTTTGTTATCTATTCCATTGCTAATAATTCCTAACATTGCCAGACATTGAGCCGAAAATTTCAATGTATTGTCCATAATACACTTACCACATATTAACTGCAAAACCTAGTGTATGGTAAATGCAAGGCCTATGTGGTAAATGAAGAGGGTGTGCCCAGATGCTGCCCTGCATTTATCACACAGGCAAATATGTACCACATAGGACCTCATTACATGACTTGACAAATTGCCGAGGTGTGTAATATGGGTCACAGCACTGAAAAAGAAATACAGCTGACATCATAGTGCAATCCTTGTCACTGCTTTCCTAAGCACCCCCCAACCCAACACCCACATGATCCAATTTCCTCTTACTACTATTAATCATTTCTATAGCGCTACTAGACATATGCAGTGCTGTACACATTATGTACAGGTACTTTCTCTATCCCTAGGGGGCTCAGAATCTAAGCTTAGCAATAGTGAGAGAAGCCACTTACAGGAATGCTGAATACACAAAGCAAAGGTATCCAAAAAAGGCAGGCTGCCATTGAAATAACTCATGATCCAATACAAGGGCATAGGTAAATTAGGGGGTCTTTTACTAAAGATGAACTTGAGTTATCTGCAGCATGGCCCATAGGAATAAAATAGGACCTGCTCCAGATAACTCAAGCTAATCTTTAGTAAAAAAAAAAAAAAAAACCTTAATGAGTTGGGTGGGGGGGGGTGGGGGCTGTACTAATGTTAAAGAAGGAATTGAACCAAACAAAATAAATATTCAAGATGAAACAGATAGCAGCGTGGAATCCTTGTGGATAGAAATTCCATGAGTGATGGGAAAGAATATACTAGGGCTGTACTATTGTCTGCCAGGAAACAAGAAGGCAGATGATTCTAAACTCCAGAAAGGAAGACAAAAGAGTAGTTCAGTGATGGATGTATACAAACTTTATTAGTCAATTTGCATATAAAATAATGCCCGACACAGGTCGCGTCAGGGGCTACAAAATGGGTGAGGTGATTACATTTGTAGATGACACAAAACTTTAAAGTTGACAAAGTTACAGATTGTGAAAAATTGCAGGAAGACCTTAGGAAGCTGGAAGACTGGGCATCCAAATAGCAGATGAAATGTAATGTGGACAAATGAAAAGTGATGCACATTGGGAATAATAATCCGAATTATAGTTGCCTGATGCTAGAGTCCACTTTAGGAGTCAGCACTCAAGAAAAAGATCTAGGTGTCGTTGTAGACAATATGCTGAAATCTTCTGTCCGGTGTGCGGCAGTGGCCACAAAAGCAAACAGGATGCTAGGAATTATTAGGAAATGGATGCAAAATAAGATGAAGAATATTATAATGCCTCTGTATCACTTCATGGTATGACCTCAACTTGAGTATTGCATTCAATTCTGGACGCCGTATCTCAAAAAACATATAGCAGAATTAGAAAAGGTTCAAAGAAGAGTGACCAAAATGATAAAGGGGATGGAATTCTTCTCATATGAGGAAAGGCTAAAGAGGTTAGTGTTCTTCAGCTTGGAAAAGAGATGACTGAGAGGGGTTATGATTGAGGTGTATAAAATCCTGAGTGGTGCTAAACGGGTAGAAGCGAATCGATTGTTCACTCTTTCAAAAAAACACAAATACTAGGGTTCACTCAATGAAATTACATATAGGAGGAAATATTTTTTCATTCCAAGAATAGTTAAGCTCTGGAACTTGCTGCTGGAGGATGAAGTAACAGTGGTTAGCATATCTGGGTTTAAAAAGGATTTGGACAAGTTTCTGGAGGAAAAGACCATAAACTGTTATTGAGATGAATATGGGGTAAGCCACTGCTTGTCCTGGGATTGGTAGCATGGAATATTGCTACTCATTAGGGGGCCCATTTACTAAAATGTGAAAGCGTCTATGCATACCAAACTGGAGTTACTGCTTGGCTACCACGTGGCTTTTGCGGTAATTTCATTTTTGGTGTGTGTCCAATATGTGCACGCCAAGTAGCACTTGACGCGCGTAGGTCATCACCGTCCAGTTACCACATGAGTCTTTAATGCTAGGTCAATGACTGGCAGTAAGGTTGCAGACTGTTCCAGAGTGTGGGGCTACTTCAGAAAAGGCTCATTAGTAGGTGTCACCTCACATGATTTCCTTTGGAGAGGATGAGGATTGCTATGTTTCTTTGTATATTGCATTTCCTAAGCATCAGATGCAGAGGTTACCATTAACCCAGAATACCACTGCCTGTCTGGTATCATGGTCAGGTGTATGAAAGAAGATTCATCTGGTATTGGAGTCTGTACATTGGCTAATCTAATCTAAATCTGGACATTTCTATTCCGTTTTACCAATCGACTCAAGGCAAATCACAAATTAAGAGGAAAGCAAGAGCATACCTCCAATTACAATATCATTTCCTAATCACTTTCTTATTCTTACTCTCTAGTCTAAGTACCTGTTAAGTATTGTGTGAAAAGATAACATTTAACTGATCTCCTGAAAGTGTGATAACATGTGACATCTCGTATATAGCATGGTAATGTATTCCACAAACCAGGGTCATTACCTATCAAAGATTTTTGATAAGTAACACATTTTTGACAAGTTAATACTGACAGTATGTTTAATCTGATTTTCTGAGTGGAACATAGCTCCCTGGAAGGTGAGTATAGCCAGTCTGTCAGAGAATCAAATTTCAGATTGTCCTCCCAAATTTCTAAAATCATTAGTTGTAAAGCCCCTTCATGTTTGAATGTTCCTATTTCTGGCTATGTCCACTGTCAAGCCTTGAGGTCATTTCAGGTGGCTCTGTTGCATGCTTCTAATGGTATTAGATTGATCTCAACCTAGAAAAAATCCTTGCCATGTGCAGGGCCAGTTCTCCAGAAATATTACAAAGCTTGTTTTTTTACTACTGTTTTTAAAATGTATTTTATTTAATTGACGTATGTTATATTGTTTAATTTATGAAAATCACCTTGTAGCTATTGAACATGTGATAGTAGGAAGACACCAACTTCATGCACGGCGGATATTATTAGCATATTAGGGGTATGCAGATGAAAAAATATTGATTTGTTTAGTTTCCTGTGTCATTTAAGAATTTTTTGTTTAGTTCCAGGTTTTCTTTTTTTTTTTCATTTTGGGGCAATATCATTAATAGTGCACTCTATTGTTCAATATTACACATAAAAAAAGAACATTTGTTGTTCTTGCTATCATTTCAGTTAACAATAATATGAAACAACATTCAAAATGTCATTCACATTTCCCATGTTATTTGAATGCACATTCCTATGGCATATACATGATGTACAAACTCAAACTGTTGAAAACCCAAGAGGGTCCTGGGATGTACATTGACAAAAAGAAAATATGCAGATATTGAACTGACCCTGAGGCACCACACTTTTCAGTTTCCTCAGACTAGCTAAGAAGTATTTTGTGAGTTGTTTGTCAAAGAGGTGGAGATTTATCTCATCACTGTTCCTCCATTGTGTATTTTGCTCACACCTTTTTCAGTAGCAGCTTGAGGTGAGTTACATTCAGGTACATTGGGTATTTCTCTGTCCCTGGAGAGACTCACAATCTAATTTTGTACCTGAGGCAATAGAGGGTTAAGTGACATGCCCAAGATCACAAGGAGCAGCAGTGGGATTTGAACCGGCCACCTCTGGATATCAAGGGCCAGATGCATCAACCAAACGTTAAAAAACCTAAAATGTTAAAGTCCCTAACAAATTTTAAAAAACGAAGGATGCACCAAAAAAAAAGTCGCACATGTTCGGTGCGGTACTGTAAAGTACAATGCATCAAACCTGTGTAATCCCCATCGGTAATTGGCCCCTAACGCATGCGCAGAGCAGCCAAGCGTTATGCTGGCTGCTCTGCGCATGCCACAAATGTCAAAACTACAAAAAAAAAAAAAAACAAGCAAACAGGTTGCATGGATCGGGAGGGGGCAAAGGCGCTCATCAGGAGCATCCTTCACGGACGGCCTTGCCCCCGCCCCGTCCAAATTCGCCACTGCTCCCCGCTTCCCCCCCCCCCCCCGCTTCAAAACCAAAATCAAAATCAAAATCAAACTAACTTTTAAGGCTGCCCCGGCCCCCTCCCTTCCTGTCTCTTTCTCAGCCCTGCCTCCCGACATCCTCCGCCCTGTGCCCCACCCCCTCTGCCCCCTCCTGGGGTCGTCGCCGCCATTGCCCCCCTTCCACCAGGCCCCCCTCCTACCGGGCCCGTGCAGCGCCTCTGCCTCTGTGTGAAGGCGCTGCACGGGCAAGAAGAACAGCTCAGCTGATGCCTTCACTCAGTCTTCTCGTTTGCGCCTCTCTCCTCCTGGGCCTGCCCCCGTCTGATGTGGTTACTTACGTCAGACGGGGGCGGGCCCAGGAGGAGAGTGACGCGAACGAGAAGACTGGGCGAAGGCATCAGGTGAGCTGTTCTTCTTGCCCATGCAGCGCCTTCACACAGAGGCGCTGCATGGGCCCGGTAGGAGGGGGACCCGGTGGAGGGTGGGAATGGCGGCGACGACCCCAGGAGGGGGCAGAGGGGGCAGGGCACAGGGCGGAGGATGTCGGGAGGCAGGGCTGGGAAAGAGACAGGAAGGGAGGGGGGCCAGGGCAGCCTTAAAAGTTAGTTTGCTTTTTATTTTGGTTTTGGTTTTGAAGCCGGGGGGGGGGGGGGGAAGCGGGGAGCAGTGGCGAATTCGGACGGGGCGGGGCAAGGCCATCCGTGAAGGACGCTCCTGATGAGTGCCTTTGCCCCCTCCTGATCTATGCACTACTGCCCGGCTAGCGCATGTCAATTCTGAATCTGGCATGTGCCAAATCCCAGGGTAGAAAATAATTTTCTTTTTTTCTACCATGGGTCGCTTACCCAAGGGTAAAAAGCAGTTGGCGCACGCTGCATGCTTACCATGCTGGTAGCACATGAGACCTTACTGCTAGGTGAATGGGTGGTGGTAAGGTCTCAGGCTGAAAAAAGACTCAAGCTGGTTTCAATTTCAGCGCAAGTCCATTTTCTGGCCCCTTAAAAAAGGCCCTTTTTCCTAGACGTGGTAAAAAAATGGCCCAGTGCATGCCCAAAGGACTTGCTTGCACTACCGCAGAACACTTTTTACAGCGGTTTTGTAAACGGATCCCTCAGTATTTTTTGTCCCTTTGGAAAGTGATATTAGCAAAGAATATCTGGTTCTCTCACAGCTCCAGAAAACATAGATGTATATGTAACTTAAATGGCACATGTAACCGATTCATATGCATCCATTCCTGTGTACAATTTAGAACAGGCTCTACATTAAACTTAATTAGGCAACTACTGCTAGTCGCTAAGGTCTATATTGCACAAAAATGGAAAAGCGCTATCTTACCCTCCTAACACTTTTGGCTGGATAAAGTTTGCCGGGTAGCTGGATTGGAAAGGCTAGTTTGGCAACAAAACCGTCAGCCTTGGAGATGTGGAGGGGCGATCTATTTTGGCAGCGGCGCAACAGCTGACCAGAATTGTATTTTCAAAAAAGATGGCCATCCGGTTTAGCCCGGCCAAATGCCAGAGTTCGCCGGGTTTGAGATGGCCGGTTTTGTTTTTCAGCAATAATGGAAAAAAAATGCCGGCGATCTCAAACCCGGCGAAATCCAAGGCATTTGGTCGTGGGAGGAGCCAGCATTTGTAGTGCACTGGTCCCCCTGACATGCCAGGGGGCACTTCTAAAAATGTTTAAAAAATATACAAATACCTCCCAGGTGCATAGCACCCTTCCCTTGTGTGCTGAGTCCCCCAAATCCCCCCCCAAAACCCACTGCCCACAAGTGTGCACCATTACCCTAGCCCTAAGGGCTGAAGGGGGGCACCTACATGTGGGTACAGTGGGTTTTGGGGGGTTTGGGAGGGCTCAACATTGCCCACCACAAGTGTAACAGATGGGGGGGGGGGGGGTGGACCTGGGTCTGCCTGCCTGAAGTGCACTGCACCCATTAAAAACTGCTCCAGGGACTTGCATACTACTGTCAGGGAGCTGGGTCTGACATTTCAGGCTGGCAAAAAAGGTTTTTATTTTTATTTTTTAGTGTGGGAGGGGGGTTGGTGACCACTGGGGGAGTATGGGGAGGTCATCCCCCATTCCCTCTGGTGGTCATCTGGTGAGTTGGGGCACCTTTTTGAGGCTTGGTCGTGAAAATAAAAGGACCAAGTAAACCCGGCAAAATACTGATTAACGCTGCTTTTTTTTCCATTATCCGCGAAAGCCGGCCATCTGGTAGCCACGCCCATGCCTGCCCATGTCCCACCTTTGCTACGCCACTGACACGCCCCCTTGAACTTTCGCCGGCTCGGCGACAGGAAAGCAGCGATGCTGTCAAAAAAGCAGCTTTCGATTATACGGATTTCGCTGCTTTTGAGAGATCGCCGGCCAACTCCCGATTTATGTCGGAAGATGCCCGGCAATCACTTTCGAAAATAAGCCTGATACTTTTGGTCACCCCTTTTTTGGTCTTCTCCACCGTCTTGACTTATTTTGTTAGGATGGTTTAATCCTGACTACATTTATTATGCACACATTTTTTCCCTATATGCTATGATATAAACAGTTTGAGCACTGGGTCCTTAATGGATTGAGGTAACACTTCCCTCCCTGGTCTACTGGAAACTCTGTCTGGGATTTATATCTTGTTGCCACTGATTCATCTTTTCATGATATTCTCATTATTGGTTCCTTTAATTATGACAATGTTTGCTTTTATATTGCAGCCTTATTGCTAGACTTGTGTAGCTGATATACAAAGCTATTTGATTCCTGTATCAATATTCTGTTGTACTGTTCATTTCTTTGTTTCTAAAAACAATAAAAATGATTTGAAATACAAAAAAGAGAGAACATTTCATTTACAGTGTGCCTTATAATCTAATAACAGACTGACACGTTATCAAAAGTAGCAGATGAATCCAAAAAGATCAAGGAGTTTTGGCCTTACTTAGCTGCCGGTCATACCTTGTTCATAGCTGCCAGCAAAACTGTCTTAGTTCCAGAAAACGTACAAAAGGCTGATTGCATGAAATCACCTCCTCTAAATGATGTAACATCTAGTTATAAACCAACTTTTCAATGTACTTGCTGGGAAAAGGGAGATTATAGACAGGACAATACCTCCATAGTCTATTGAACCGAGACCTCACTCCCTTCTTCAGTAAGGATTTGATAATGGCTTGTTTTAAAGAACCTGGTAGTTGACCAAGATTTAAAGAACTTTTCACTATGCATGCCAATAATGAATTAATGCCCTCCTTAACCTGAACTAATAAACATGTAAGGACTGTACAGTTGGAAATGGACTGTAATAATATAAAAAAAATCATTGTCTCTAAAGCTGCTTCTCAACCCAGTCCTTGGAGTACACCCAGTCAGTCAGGTTTTTAGGATATCCATAATGAATACGCATAAAGAGATTTGTATGCACTGCCTTCACAGGATGCAAATCTATCTCATACATAGTCATTGTGGATATCCTGAAAATTCAATCAGATGGGTGTACCCTGGGGTCTGGGTTGATAAGTATTGAACTAGTTCATTAGCTGCAACCAAAGGATTGGTTGGATATTGTTTGTATCTTGACTAGACTGTTAGGTAATGCAACCCTTAGGGTGCCTTTCGCAAAGGCACATAAAGGCCTACATGGGTCCAGTGCATGCCAAATTGGCATTACGGCTCAGCTACTGCATGCCCTGGGCGGTAATTCCAAATGTGGTGTGTGCCAAAAACACTTGGCAACAAAATATTTTCTCTTTTCTACCAAAGGGCGCTAGTAAACGGCAGTTGGTACACGCTGCATGCTTACCACCTGGGTAGCATATGAGACCTTACCACTAGGTCAATGGATGGCAGCAAGGTCTGAGGCCAAAAATGGATGTGCACTGGTTTCAATTTTAGCACACACCCATTTTCTGGCCCCTTTAAAAAGGCCCTTTTCCTTAGATGTGGTAAAAAAATGGCCCAGCGCGCGCCCAAAAGACGTATTTGCACTACCGCACTTTTTATTGCAGCTTAGTAAAAGGGCCCCTCAGTGTGCAGTTAGCGCACAACAACACGCTAGGATCCCACATGGGACAGGCATGTGGGATCCCTTAGGATAAGGAGGAGTTAGTGGTTACTGAGGATGGACAGACTGGATGGGCCATTTGGCCCTTATCTGCCATCATGTTTCTAGGTTTCTACCACAAAATGCATTAAAGTGTTTTGTGTGGTATGTTCCCTGTTAATGCACTAATGACGTGAGGCCACAACCTGCAAAATAAAAATAAAGGAAATGCCCTACAAAGTGCCATGTTAGATCAGGGCCTAATGCAATGTGAAACTCCTGCATTAGAACGTGCTAAACCCAGATTTTACTGCACTTTAGTAAAAAAAGGACGCATTTGAGATATATATCTGTGACTAAATAAATGAAACTGTTAGCTAAGGGAAAATGGATGGAATTTGATATACCGCCTTTCTGTAGTTACAATCAAAGTGGTGTACATATTATATACAGGTACTTATTTGTACCTGGGGCACTGAATGGTTAAGTGACTTGCCCAGAGTCACAAGGAGCTATAGTGGGAATCAAACCAGGTACAGATCCAGGCTGTGGCCCCAGTTCTCCAAAAGCTAGGACAATGGATGACCAAATGGATGACCAAATGTTTTAAAAATAGGTCCAAACCCTTCCACTGGAAGCTGTGAATCTGGACTTAAATCAGAGAGACCTCAGAAAGAATATGAAACATCTTTAAAACTTTATTTATGCATTTATTATTTAATTAGTTTTGTGTGCCATCTCACTGAGTGAGCTCATCCATAATGCTTTACTAAATCATAAATAATGTAGGTACATTTTCCTAAGATGTGCTAAGAAATGGGCTTAGAACATTTTAATGCAGGACTTTCTTGTACACTAAACTGATTTCTAGCACATCCGTAAAATAAATAAGCCTTATTTATTATTGCAGGTCCTTTGCTAACTTTTGCAAAAATATTAATGAGGGAGCACTTACTTCCTCCTATTTAGGAGACACTAAGTGCTAAATTCAGTAAATGGCACCCAAAAACTGGCACAGAAAAAAATTATGGGCACTCAAAGATGAGCCAATTTCAGCACCCAAATTCGAGTGCCAGGAATTACGTCTGTAGAAATCAGGTATAATTACTGACATCCAGTTTGGGTGCAGATCTCCAACATTGTGTAACACTGTGCAAATTGTAGGGATGTCCCTGACCAGCCCATGCACCTCCCATTGCCACACCTCCTTTTGGGTGGCATGCTATGAGATTTGGGTGCACATTGTTATAGAATAGCGCATGGCAATATGTGCATGCAAATGTAAATTGGTGCCAATTAGCACCAAATTATTGGCACTAATTGGTTTTATTAGCCAATTGTGGAGTCCTTTTCCCAAGATACGCTAAAAAGTGGCCAGAGCTGCTGTCAATGTGTGGGTTTCCCGCATGCTGAAGCCATTTTTAGCACGGTTTCTTTAATGGCCATGTGCCAAATTCCCAATTAGCGCATGACCTTTACCACAGGGGCCATTAAAGACACCTATTTTGTTAGCAATAAGGCCTCCCATGCTAACCCTGTGACAATCGAGCAGCATGCGGCAATGTGCCCTTGCTACCCAATTAGCGCAGGGCAAGCCTACCCTCCACCCATACTCACACCTCCTGTGCTGAAAAAAAATATTGTTCAGCATGGATTTAGCATGTACTAAATCATAAATAATGTAGCTGCATTTTACTAAGATGTGCTAAGAAATGGGCTTAGAACATTTTAATTCAGGACTTTCTTATACACCAAACTGGGCACACTATTATAGGATGCCTCAGAGTGTCCTGTGGCAGTGCTTTTTGCCACATGGTAGGGACGCGCTAGTGTCTACCACGGCTTAGTAAAAGGGCCCCTTAGGAGCACATGTTGGATTGGTTTCCAATTTTGGGTGCCATATATAGAATCCAGGGGATAATGCTCCAATGTTAACCCTGTTTTATCCAGATAATGCATGCTAATGTGAATGCAATAGCTGTATAATGCTTCCATGCCCAATTTTTGCCCATTCCAATTAAGTAGACCTTTAACTTATAGTGTGGGGAATACTTCAATCTTCAACTCTGTGCATTTCCCAAACATGGCTTACTCACTTAACTTCATCAATCATCTATTTTCACAGCATAGCTACTAGTCATGAACATAAGCATTATTCTTGTTAAACGGGGATCTTCAGATTATCAAGAGCTTCCACCATACGGGAACTACGCCCCAAGATGTTAATGGTGTTCCTTACATCTTCATTGATCAACCCGTGAGAAATGTTTTTTTTTCTTTTTTTCTAAAACACTTTTGTTCAATAGACTTTTCATAAACTTTAAATACTTAACTTAAAGCGATTAACAGCAGCGATTTTTCATCCAGCTCAAACCTCTGCCGACATGGCCAGGTTTCGTTATATTTCTTCAGGGAAGAGGCTTGCATCTCTGTATTCACTTCCGTGTATCAGAAAAAATGGCAGCCTGAAGAAGTATAACGAAACCTGGCCATGTCGGCAGAGGTTTGGACTGGAAGAAAAATCGCTGCTGTTATTCGCTTTAAGTTAAGTAAAGTATTTAAAGTTTATGAAAAGTCTATTGAAAAAAAGTGTTTTAGAAAAAAAGAAAAAAAAAACTTTTCTCACAGGTTGATCAATGAAGATGTAAGGAACACCATTAACATCTTGGGGCGTAGTTCCCGTATGGTGGAAGCTCTTGATAATCTGAAGATCCCCGTTTAACAAAAATAATGCTTATGTTCATGACTAGTGCTGTGAAAATAGATGATTGATGACGTTAAGTTAGTAAGCAGTGTTTGGGAAATGCACAGAGTTGACAATTTTTGCCCATGGCACATGCCCTTCTGAAAAAAATTATATGAAATAAATAAAGCACAATTAATGCATGCTGACAGGCAAATTACCACAAAATGCTTTATTGTGTTTTGCATTGTCTTTTTTTCATGCATTAAGGGCCAGATTCTATATATGGCGCCATAAAAATCGACCCTGAACCCCCTCCCATCTAGGTGTATTCTATAAACTATGTCTAAAGTTAGAAATATAGAATATGCCTAGCGTTCATCCACATGACGAAATTTAATCACAAGCAAAACTTGGTGTAAAAGCCGGTGACTACGTTAGGAGGATGTGTTCTATATCAGCATGCATAGATTTTAGAAACACCCATGACCCACCTGTTCCACGCCCATGGCCATGCCCTCTTTTCGGTTCTGCATCTTAGAATTTACACACAGACTTTTACAGAATATGCTTAGCAGGTTCTCCGTGTAAACATTAATTAATGCCAATTAGTGTCAGTAACTGCCTGTGAAGTGGCAATTATTAGCGCTAATTGGCTTGTTAAGATAATAAAGTTGCACGCGCAAAGCAGAATATGACCTGATTTGTGTTCGCAAATCCGGTCACACTATATACAATCCAGGCGTAATTGTGCATCAGCACTTTAGTAAAAGGGCCCCATTATAAGATAGAAAAATCAAGATTTCAAAGAATAAGAGACCTAAAAATCTCCTCTCCAATCCAAACTTGACATAAACAAATCAAATACTTTCAAAAAATGCAGTAATACAAAATAATCAGGCTAAACTAAACATATCTCTTCAACAGATAAAACCTCACCAGAAAACCATGATAAAATAACAATAAAATCATCAGTAATGGAAAGAGCAGCATTTTCAGATTCCTATGAAAGAACAGTAAATTACACTCACTTCTCAAAGCAAGAGGTAACCTATTTCACTTCACTGAGTTCAAAACACTAAAACCCTTCGATCGCCAGGAAGCTTTTTAAAATTTACCGGGTCAAGGAACAACAGGCAAGTTTCTTTGATGTGATCTCAAAGATTGATAAGGGACATAAAACACCAATCTGTTCTTCAAATATATTTGTCTGTCTTATGTGACAGGATATTTTGACACTGGATTTAGGTCTACTTAAACTATTTAAATTCATTTTTGTATAACCTATTGTGCTCTCTACATTTTATTTCCTAGCCCAGAAGAAAGGTGAAAAGGTATTGAGAGCTGTAAAGAAAGCAGACATGCTCTAATGGAACACAAGAAGGTGAAAATGAGTGAGAAAGGAAAGGGATTTGATATGCTGCCTTTCTTTGTTTACAGTCAAAAAGCAGTTTAAACTATTATATACAGATACTTATTTTGTACCTGGGCAATGGAGGGTTAAGTGACTTGAAACAAATGAAGAAAACCTGCATTTGACTGGTGAGATACAGAACAAGATATAGCTGGGGTAAAGCAGGGGCTTAGCCAGATGGACAATTTTGGGTGGGCCTGAGACCAAGGGGGGTGGGCATGGAATTCGCCCCCCCCCCCGGTCACCCTTCAGTTTGCTCCTGGTTTGACCCCTCCCTGCCTAGAAACACCAAATATGAAATACTTGAACTGGTGGAGATCCCCAAACCCTACCAACTGAAGATTTCCTCCTCCTCCTCGAGCAGCCAGCACTCTTCCAAACGGCAGCTGCCAGCACTAACCTTAAACTGATGGTGCTGCCAGTAGGCTGTGCATGCTTAGTGCTTTTGCAAAAACTGAGCATGTGCAGAAGGGCCAGTCTCAGAATGAGCTCAAGGCAAATGCTGCTGGCTGCCCAAGGAGAGAAAATCTTCAGCTAGCAAGGTTTGGGGATCCCCACCAGCCACAACCAGTGTGTCACAATTTTGGGTGGGTCTGAGTCCAAAGTGGGTGGGCCCTGGCCCACCCAGGCCCACCTTTGGCTACGCCACTGGGGTAAAGGGGAGATGGGATTGAGGGCAAGGTATGTATGCTTATACAGGAGATTGTCACTTGTTTCAGTATCAGGATTTCCCTCTACATACCCCCATGGTTGCTAAGGCCCTCCTAAGGAGTAACTTGAGCTACACCCTCTCCAAAGGATATCACTCCATGTGAGACTGTAGGGGTATTTTCCTGCTCTCTCACTTTTGCTGGTCAGAGGCCTGGTAAGCCTGAGCATCTTTTCCTGATCTAATATGGATTCTGCATCTGAGACCTGGATACATTAGAAACCAGCTTTCTACAGAGTAAAACTACTTCTTGGCTGCTGCTGACTTCATTCAAGGACATGTGTTTACTTCAGCCTAGCTTCTACCTTATCTCCTGGGATGGTGTATAGGAGCATGCCTTATAGAGACAGAAAGGGGCTTTTTCGATATGACGTCTAAGTCTGACTTTGGACTACTCCAGGGACCTGAGTATAACATCTGAGGCTGGCATAGAGACTGGCAAGTAATGTATTTCATCATATTTTTGGGGGGTGGGAGGGGGTTAGTGACCACTACGGGACTAAGGGGAGGTCATCTCTGATTCCCTCCAGTGGCAATCTGGGTATTTATGGTACCTTTTTGTGCCTTATTTGTTATAAAAACAGGTGTAGCTCAAAACACCTAAGTTTAAGTCCTGGATGATTTTGTTTTGTTCCAGTATGGCTGAAAAACATCTAAGTCTTAGGAATGCCCAAGTCCTGTGAGAAAAACGTCTAAATGCTGCTTTATGCCACTTTTTAGACTTTTTCTGTTTTGCAAATGAGCCCAAGAGTCTCTGGGAGCATCTGTGAACCATGGATGGGAGTTTGCTACCATCAGACTTGTGACTGATAAGAGATTCTTTGTTGGAATCACAAGGCCTCTCATTGTCATGATCGTGAATTCTGCTGGACAGAAGTACAGAGTTTGTGATTGGTCCATATGTGTCACCTGGACCAAGAGGGATGCCAATGTTGGACAAGACAGAAAGAAAGAAAGAAGATTAGAAGAGAAGAAGATTTGATGGTGAACAGATCTCGTTTAGAGGAGATAGAGAGACTAATTTGCTCCCAAAACTTGTGAACTGAATTCTGTGCTGAGCATGGCACAAAACAGTTCAAAAGCAGCTCTTTGGCTTTCTATGAACTGAGTAACCAGCTGCACAGAGCAGGGTCTGTGGACATTTTCCTGATGTACGAGGCCTCGCAGAGTGAAGTGACCTGCTGGAGCCTAGAAGAGAAGCCTATTAATCCCCCCCCCCCCCCCCTGGACTGAACCTATGGGACCTCAAGGGTGAGCTTGCAGTAATTTTTCATCTTATAGCTCAGGGTTAGTTAGCTTTTGGTTTGCCTGCAACTCACTGGTTATAACAGAACCTGTGGTCTTTAGCCTAATACTGCTGCTACTGGTAATCTTTTCTCAGGATATATTATAATTGTATAATTACTCATACATACATTTCCATATATCTATTGGTGTAATAATCAGTATATTTTGGATAGCTACAGAATTTTGTAACTTGCTTTGCATTTTGCCATATTGTTATTTTTATAACTATAATAAATAATATATTTCTATTTTGGCATTATTCCTTTCATTGGGACTCAGGCTTACACGAACCAATTCGGTACTGATCATCGTCTTTTGCCAAACAAGTCCAGAGTAATTATTGCATAAATGATTTTCTGCTTACCTAAATACCTCTATAACACTTGCCAATGAACTTTCTCCCATACTCTGGAATGCACTCACTGAAAGGCTTTGGTCAATGCAAGACTATCTCTACTTCTCTTCCCCCAAGCTTTTAATGGAAGAAGCAACTGATTTACTAGTCTCACCCACACAAGAAATAACACCAGATGCAAATAGTGCTGTAGCAGGACTTGCTTATCCACTCTTACTCTGGCAGAGATCATTTTCATGTACCTTTCTGACTCCTCTTACCTTCTATATAACTCCTGTTACTCTGTCATATCTCCACCTTCACTTACACTCTATGCTGTGTAATAATCTCTTTAGAATTCTATATTGTGTTAATATTGTAAGTAGCGTGGAGGGGCATAATCGAACGGCGCCGGCCAAATAGCTGGCCGACCGTCTTTGGGGCTGGTGCCGTGAGTGGGCGGAGCCAACCGTATTTTTGAAAAAGATGGCCAGCCATCTTTTTCTTCGCTAATATGGTTGGGCCCGGCCAAATGTCAGAGTTCGCCGGGTTTGAGATGGCCAGCATCGGTTTTTTGCCATAATGGAAAATAATACCGGCAATCTCAAACCCGGCGAAATCCAAGGCATTTGGTCGTGGGAGGAGCCAGCATTTGTAGTGCACTGGCCCCCCTCACATGCCAGGACACCAAACGGGCACCCTAGGGGGCACTTCTAAAAATAAAAAAATAAAAATAGCTCCCAGGTGCATAGCTCCCTTCCCTTGGTTGTTTAGCTCCCCAAATCCCCCCCCCCCAAAAAACCCACTCCTCACAACTCTACACCATTACTATAACCCTAAGGGGTGAAGGGGGGCACCTACATGTGGGTACAGTGGGTTTTGGGCGGGTTTTGGAGGGTTCCCATTTAGCACCACAAGTGTAACAGGTGGGGAGGTTGGGCCTGGGCACTGCACCCTCTAAAAACGGCTCCAGGGACTTGCATACTGCTATCAGGGAGCTGGATATGACATTTTATTTGGGTGGGAGGGGGTTGGTGACCACTGGGGGATTAAGGGGAGGTCATCCCCGATTCCCTCCGGTGGTCATTTGGTCAGTTGGGGCTCCTTTTTGAAACTTGGTCGTGAAAAAAATGGGACCAAGTAAAACCGGCGAAATGCTGGTCAAGCTTTTTTTTTCCCATTATCAGGGGAAGCCAACCATCTCATGAGCACGCCCCTGCCCCGCCCCCGTCCTGCCCCCGTCCCGCCTTCACTACCCTACCGACATGCCCCCTTGATGTTTCGCCGGCTCTGCGATGGAAAGCAGTTGAACCTGGCCAAACTCGGCTTTCAATTATACCGATTTGGCCGGGTTCAGGAGATCGCCGGCGATCTCCCGATTTGTGTCGGAAGATGGCTGGCAATCACTTTCGAAAATGAGCTGGATAGTATGCTATATTATGTACTGTTATTTGAATATTTTTTTCAGTTGATAATGTCTATTGCCTGTTTTCAGATTGATGTTGTATACTGCCTTGTGTGAATTTCTTCAAAAAGGCAGTACAGAAATCCTAGCAAATAAATCAAATCAATCAATCAATAAGTATATGCCTGCACATACACATTTATCTTTGCCATTGTAGAAACATAAAATATAAAACATGCATTTTCCCAGCACTGTCACAGAGACTCATATGCCCTGGTTTAATTTGGCTTTTCTGAGGGGGAGGATGACAAAAACACGGGGGGGGGGGGGGGGTTAAGGAATAAACTCCCCTAATCCCTTCAATGCAGTGCTGCTCAATAGGAACAGTTTGCCAAAACTTAATCTTGCTTGGTAGCAGGTATAACTCCAGACTTCGATCTATTAGGACATAGACATTTAGGGCCCCTTTTACTAAGAGCCCAATGCGGGCTTACTGCTCGCTAAACAGGAAGTACCACCAGGATACCGTAGCAGCCCGGCGGTACTTCCCACCCCTAGCATGCTGTCATATCCATTGCGGAGTGTACCCAGCGGTAATTGAGCAGTGCTGCGCGCTGCCTGGTTACCACTGGGTTAGCTCGGGAACCCTTGCCACACCTCAGTGGGTGGCGGTAAGGGATCCCCCCAAAATGGCCATATGGCAAGTGCTTTACTTGCTGCACGACCATTTCCTGCAGGAAAGAGAGACTTCCCTTTTACCCGCTGCAGTAAAAGGGGGCCTCAGCACGCATGAACAACATGAGCCGACGCCAACACAGGCCCACTTTTGCTGCAGCTTGGTAAAAGGTAGTCTCCTGTTGAAATGAGAAATAAATGTCTATTAACATGTCATGCCCTTGTCCTGCCCAAAACACACCCAGACTACACCCCTTTACCATTTCCACATACCTGAATTTGAAACGTTTATATCCCAGCTTTGTAAAACTGGGACTTGAGATATTTATGCAAGATAAATGTTTAAGTGCCAGTTTCTGCATGTCTCAAACGTGGCAAGTCTTTCTAAAATAGCTGTCTGAATCACATTAGAAAGACATGAAATATTTTGGTCCAATATTGTGGCAACCATAGCAGGATCTACGTGGAACATGATGGCATCACATTTACTTTAAAAAAATGTTGATACTTCTCTTTCTTTAATTATGTGGGCAAAATAAATGTGAGAAACTGAAAATTAATCAGTAATAATGTACTTCACATTTCTATTCAGAAGCTTCCTATTGAAATGGCTGTCTTCAATTTCTGCAAGGCAGGTTTACACTTGCTCTGTTCAGGTACTGGGCATATTAAGACTCTGGTTCACACCCTGGGTTTGGAGAATCATTTCAATAGTATATAATAATAATAATAACCAGTCAAGCCAGCACTTTTTGTCTGATCGGATCTACTTTATGATAACAATAACAGTATTTCTAGTTCAACTTGTTTGCTGAGCAAGGTACTTATGACTACACTTAGTTTTCAAGTTGCAGCTATGTATGTAGCACTAGCTATTTTTGCATTCACTCAATCAATAGAAGTCTACAATTGGACAATCCCTTTAGCAGCAGCATGTTCTTAATAGCAGTGCTCTAATAGAAATACTGTGAAAGGAAAACAAAAGCACAGATGGGGATTTTTTTTTCTTTTGTTAACTGGAAAAGAATCAAACAGCCCACAATGACCTACTGTCAAGCTTCACAGGAAACCCCTGGTACCCTTAGTTCAAGAATGAGTCATAACATAAAACAAGTGTCGATCAGGTACCTTTACGATCAGTCATCAGTCCTTTTACTTTTAGCATGGGTTCTTTCTTCCTCTTACCTTTTGTCTCTATGCTATCAACAATCCTCAGCTCCTAAAACTGTAAACAGTGCTATATTTCGGAAGCCCATATGTCTATTCTCTAGTGATTTTAAAAAATTTGCATTTTCTATACAGAGGTCTTTCATCTATTTACTGCTTACAGTCCCCCATCAAGACTCACCTCTACCTTGCCGAGTCAAAGCCTCACTAAGAACCCTGTTCACAAAGTTTCTCTAGCGTTTTTAGCATCCGCTAACAGTGTAGACACCCATGGAAATATTATTGGCATCTACATGGTTAGCACACACTAATTTTTAGCGTGTGCTAAAAACACTAGCACGCTTTTGTAAACAGGGCCCTAAACCTTTAGAAGCATCTGTGTTTTTCATTTTGCTTTTGATCATCATCTCTCTTGCCTCTTATGTGTGACACAGGGATGTGATCAGATGCTTATACAAGGACCCTAGCTTCATTTATTTATTTAAGAGCATTAACTACCTGTTACTCCAGAAAAAAAAAACAAAGTTCACAGTGGTTTATATAATTTTAAAGCAAAACCTTTAAATGCAAAACAGTAACACATGGTGTACAACACACACACACACACACACACACACACACTCAAATAAATAAGAAAGTAATCAATGACAAACACCCCTCTGTAAGATACAACCCTTACGTCTGTATTTATTCAATTGCCTTTCATCACATAGTTGTAAATTACAAGTAAAGTTATTATAATCACAGGAGATATGACAGTTTTTGTTAGTAAGGGAGATCTAGAAATGGTGAGCAGGTTAGGTCCAGACAGGTTTCCCTCAGGTCAATGGAAGATAAAGGCGGGGTGATCATATTCCTTCTGACTCCATGTGCTAACATTTAGAAGGTGATTACTTCATAAATATTTACAATAATGTCATAAATACATCTATGTGTGCATATCTGCATAAAACGCCATAATTCCACCTGAGCACTATTCTATTAATAGGTGCATATGTTACATAGTACATTTTTAACAGATTGAGGCTTACATATAGGCAGAGTCTGGGTGGAGCCTGAATAGGTCTCACGATACTGCACGTAATTTATAGAATGCTATAAACAACATGTGTATCTCTGGCATAAGCGCCTGAGCCTAACCACATACACATGTATATACCTTGTTATGCTAGGATTCTATAAAGGAAAGTAGGCATTGGGCTTACTGCTGCTTAGCAAAAGGAGCCCTTAATCAGAACCCTTATCCACACTCTTATCACCTCTCGTCTTGATTATTGTAACCCGCTTCTCACCAGCCTCCCCTCTTAGCCATCTCTCTCTTCTTCGATCAGCCCAAAACTCTGCTGCGCGACTCATCTTCCGCCAAAGTCGCTATGCTCACGTTATTCCCCCTCCTTAAGTCACTTCACTGGCTCCCTATCCGTTTCCGTATTCAGTTCAAGCTTCTCTTATTAACCTATAAGTGTATTCACTCTGCTGCTCCCCAGTACCTCTCCACTCTCGTCTCTCCCTACGCCCCCCCCCCTCGGGTACTCCGTTCTGTAGATAAATCTCTCTTATCCGTCCCCTTCTCCTCTACTGCTAATTCTAGACTCCGTTCCTTTTGTCTTGCTGCACCTCACGCCTGGAATAGACTTCTTGAGCCTGTGCGTCTAGCCCCGTCCTTGGCCGTTTTCAATTCCAAACTTAAAGCCCACCTCTTTACCACTGCTTTTGACTCCTAACCACTTCTCACTTGCCCTGTCCTTAACCTCACCTATTATTCCCTTACCCTTAATTGTTCTGTCTGTTTACCTGTCTTATCTAGATTGTAAGCTCTTTGAACAGGGACTGTCTTTTTGTGTTTGGTATACAGCGCTGCGTATGCCTTGTAGTGCTATAGAAATGATAAGTAGTAGTAGTAGTAGTAGTAATGTTGAAGCCTGCCCTTGCAGATCAGCAACGCGGCCGCGCAGGCTTCTGTTTCTGTGAGTCTGACGTCCTGACGTCAGACTCACAGAAACAGAAGCCTGCGCGGCTGCGTTGCTGATCTGCAAGGGCAGGCTTCTAGATGGAATGTTGCTAGTGGAGGAGTAGCCCAGTGGTTAGTGCAGTGGAACATGGAATGTTGCTACTATTTGAGATTCTGGAATGTTGCTATTACTTGAGATTCTACATGGAATGTTGCTACTTTTGGAGATTCTGGAATGTTGCTGTACTCGGTGGCTGCAGGGCAGACTTGGTGCTCGAGGGAGTGCAGAGTGATGACCGACCGCTGCATTTCAGTACTTCAGCGGTTCTAGGTGCTGGGGCCAGGGAGACATGTCTTTGGCACACAAGCAATTAGTGTGCATGCGCAGAGCTGAGAGAGGTCCCCATGAGGGGAGGAAGAGCATTAGAGCAGGCTCAAAGATATTTGTGGTGTGAAAGTGCCAGGTTAAGGCATACCCTAGTGGAGGAGTAGCCTAGTGGTTAGTGCAGCAGACCTTGGTCCTGGGGAACTGGGTTCAGTTCCCACTATAGCTCCTTGTGACTCTGGGCAAGTCACTTAACCCTCTATTGCCCCAGGTACTAATAAGTACCTGTATATTTTTATTTATTTTATTTTTGTTACATTTGTACCCCGCGCTTTCCCACTCATGGCAGGCTCAATGCGGCTTACATGGGGCAATGGAGAGTTAAGTGACTTGCCCAGAGTCACGAGGAGCTGCCTGTGCCTGAAGTGGGAATCGAACTCAGTTCCTCAGTTCCCTAGGACCAAAGTCCACCACCCTAACCACTAGGCCACTCCTCCACTCCTCCACTCCACTATGTAAATCACTTTGAACATAGTTGCAAAAACCACAGAAAGGCAGTATAGCAAGTCTCAATTCCCTTTCCCTGATTGGCCAACTGGCCCATCAACAGAGGTGGGAAGAGAGAGATAGTTCCTAGATGTCAAGGACACAAAAAACACCCAAGGTAACGGTCATGATTGGTGCAAGCATACTCAGCAACAAGTGGGGGTGGGGGTGGAGAAAGGTATTATGTGGGCGGGTGTATTGGTTGTGTACATGGATCAGAGCTAAGAAGAGTGGTTGATTATTATTTATTTTCTTTGTTTTAAAAAAGTTGATGATTAGAGGTATGTATCTTTTAAAAGGGATATGTTTGTTTCTGCAATGTCTGAAGATGTGGCATGTGCAGGGCTTGGAAATTTCACGCGCATGAACCTGGAAGAACCTGTGATGTCACCAGAAAATTCAGCTGTGGGGAACAGTTGGAAAGACCTGGAGAGAGACAGAGGCAAGTGTGATTGCAGTCTAAGTTTTAGACAAAATTTAGGGGGAAAAGAGGTCAGAGGTCTCTAATTTTAAGATTTTCAGTAGTCTGGGAGAATAACAGCCTTATTTTCAAAAGTGATGGGCACCCATATTTCAACCCAAATTGGGAGATGGGCGCCCATCTCGCAAAGGCACCCAAGTCGGTATAATTGAAAGCCGATTTTGTGCGTCTTCAACTGCAATCTGTCGCGGAAATGGGCAAAGTTGACGGGGACGTGTCGGAGGCGTGGTGAAGGCGGGACTGGGGCGTGTTTATCGGCCGAGGACAGATGGGCGCCTTCGGCCGATAATCGAAAAAAAAGGGTGGCAGAAGTGAGAATTTGGGTCGCTTTTACTGGACCCTTTTTTTTCACGACCCAAGTCCCAAAAAAGTGCCCCAACTGGCAAGATGACCACCAGAGAGAATCGGGGATGACCTCCCCTGACTCCCCCAGTGGTCACTAACCCCCTCTCACCACAAAAAAAGAACTTTAAAAACTTTTTTTGACAGCCTGTATGCGAGCCTCAAATGTCATACCCAGCTCCATGACAGCAGTATGCAGGTCCCTTGGAGCAGTTGTTAGTGAGTTCAGTGGACATCAGGCAGGCAGACCCAGGCCCATCCCCCCTTACCTGTTCCACTTGTGCAGGTTAATGTTGAGCCCTCCAAAAAAAAACCAAAACCACATGTAGTTGGCCCCCTGCACCCCTTAGAGCTATGGTAATGGTGTAGACTTGTGGGCAGTGGGTTTTGGGAGGGATTTGGGAGGCTCAGCACACAAGGGAAAGGTACTATGCACCTGGGAACTATTTTAATTTTTTTTTAATTTGTAAAAGTGCCCCCTAGGGTGCCCAGTTGGTGTCCTGGCATGTGAGGGGGACCAGTGCACTATGAATCCTGGCCCCTCCCATGACCCAATGCCTTGGATTTGTTCGATTTTGAGCTGGGCGCCTTCGGTTTCCATTATCGCTGAAAACCGATAGTGTCCAGCTGAAAAACGAACAAATCCTAGGCATTTGCCCCGCACAACCCGTATTATTGAAAAAAAGATGGGCGCCATCTTTTTTTGAAAATACGGTTTGTCCCGCCCCTTCGCATGGCCGCCCACGGAGATGGGCGCCCATGGAGATGGGCACCCACTTTCGATAATGCCCCTCCACGAGTACTGATTCTATGAGCAAGAGGAAGGAAAACTTCTGTCTTTAGGGAGTGAGAAAAACATTGGAAACTTGAAGTTTATTCCAGTTGATGTCAAAGCTCTGAAAAGGGTCTGAAGAGCTTCAGACTTTACAGAATCAATATTCTCCTGAGGGACATGACAAGGGATTATTAGAGAAAGCTATTTATTTCATGATTTTGCTTTAAAGAGAAGCTGGAGTCTTGAGATGCTGGGTTTAAAAAGAGCTTTAAGAAACCTGATTCTGGGGAAGTGTAACTTCTGGGAAGAACTGTATTTTTAAAAGTAATTTCTGAGTTTTCCTTGAATTTCTTGAGTGAAAGGGAAAATCAGAGCAGAAAGCAGTTTAGAATGTTCAATACTGCATAGAAGCTAAATTGATCCATAGATTGAAGCAGCTTCAAAATGCTGAGGGCTGCAATAGGGCTCAGTGCTGGAAGCAGCTTAGCATGTCCAGTGCTTCAAATCGAACCCATCAGAAATCACCAATGTAATAAAGAACAGCGTAAGCATAATGGATTCCTGGGCAACGGCATTCAAATTAAAACTCAACAAACACACTGTCTCATTCTTTCATACCAATATAGCACAAACAAAATCACAGCCATACATATCCCGGAATACACTCTTCCAATCTCAGACAACCTGAAAATCCTCGGCATTATCACAGACAGCAACTTAACTCTAGAGAACCAAGCCACTGCCACTACAAAGAAAATGTTCCACACAACGTGGAAACTCAAACGGGTAAAACAATGGCAGCCAGACTTATCTACGGAAAAACAAGGTTTGAAAGCGCAAACCCCCTTCACGAAAAACTGCACTGGCTACCAATCAAAGAACGTATTGCCTTCAAGATTTGTACTTTGGCTCACAAAATAATCCATGGCCTAGCTCTGGGCTACATGACTGAACTAATTGACTTACCAATTAGAAACACAATTGAATCAGCAAGAACGTACCTAAACCTTCACTTCCCAAGATGCAAGGGACTGAAGTATAAATCAACATATGCGTCCAGTTTTTCCTACATATGCATACAGCTCTGGAAACCACAATTAACCATCTAAACTTCAAAAAAAACCTAAAGACTCACCTTTTCAAAAAAGCATACCCCACAGAACTGACATAAACACCGAATAATGAAACAAAACAATTAAACAAGGAAACGGACAATACTCAATCCCGTGTCGCATAATCCCACCCTTGCAATTTGCATGAGACAAACCACACCAAATGTAATTAATTGTACTATCCATTTGTTCACATGGAGTCTGTAACCACCTCTCAGGAACTATGTAAGCTACATTGAGCCTACAAATAGGTGGAAAAATGTGGGATACAAGTGCAATAAATAAATAAATAAAATAAGAAGCAGCTTGGAATCTGAGCAGGGCTGGAGACTGCCTAGAGCCTGAAAGAGCCCGAGACTTACCATTTTGCTGAATTTATGATCTCTTAAGGAAAAAAGGTTTGTGTGCTGCACTGGTGTGATTGAGCATTGTTGAAAGTGAATTACTTAGAGAGCATTATTGGTTTTGGGACATTAGAGCAGGGACAAATAATTATATTTTGTTTTCCTAATTAGTTAGCATTCATGGCCATACTGCCCAAGAGGATACTGACTAAGCTACACACACAGGGAGCCAAGGTCTTGCTCCTTTGATTTTGTTGAGAAGGTTAGTAGGTCATGAGAACACCTTATCGGAAGAGATTCCAAGGAGGAGATCCGGAGACTGGTCCAGCTGCTGAGGAACCCATGGTATCCACTGCAAGAAAGCACCGGAGCCGGTGAAGATTTTTATTTTGTTGTGTACACTCAGTTCTTTTTATTTAAATACCAGTTTTTGGGTTGTATTTTAATGGACATTGGGCCAGGGCAGCGGGATACTCAGCTGAAAAGCTATAGTTGGGTCATTCCTTCCAGAAACACAAATGCTGGTTATTTTTGAAGACTTTTGTTGAAGTAAAGTTGTTTTATACTTACTAGAGTATCTATAGGATCTGTAAGGAAAGAGAAGAGTTTTAGTGACACATTTAGTGATGAGCGGAGCAGTGGACGGCGCTCCCAGCCAGCACGCTGACCGATTCCGCTGCCGCCCCCCAGGGTGGGGAGGGGCGGCAAAACCTCTCCTCAGGAGCGACCATGTGGGGCTAGGCGGGCGCTGCTCATACACCCAGCCTTTGCCTCCCCACCCACACACTGTGCCAGACGGGGCTGCCCAGTTGGAGTGCAAGGCGCGGAGATGCACGACTGCCAGGACCAAGTCGACGGAGCTGCGTGACGAGAAGAACGCGAACGGCGTGGCATAGGTGTCCCTGAAAAGGACTCCTGGTCCCAGCACACATCAGCAGTGGCGGCTGGGGGCTACTACCTGCCCCCGACTCCTCCCTCCAGCCACCAATGCGGTGATCGAAGCTGCGGATCCCCCAAGCGACTTCCACCTGTTCAACTACCTTCTCTCCTCTACAACACAGCCGTCCCTCTTCTGCCTTCTACCTCCAACCACTAATACAGCTCTCAGAACTACGGAGCCTCTGCACCCTGGGGCAACACTCCTCAACATCTAACTGTGAGTAAACTATCAACATTTACTTCAATAAACAAAACCTCAGAAAGAAAGAGCCTTCTGCTGCGTTCTGGTATACTAAGGACTACTTCAAGTCACCAAGACTTTTCAGTGGAAATAACCAGCTAACAGGAGACAAATTGAAGAAGAACCCTATCCTAGAACTATTCCCCCTATGCACCTCCTTTGCTCACCAACATTACAAATGACCCAGAGCAACCACCGATCTCAATAGCTCATAGGCAAGCCGAATATACATAAAATACACAAGTCTAGCACACAAGATTCCTTCACAAACAACAAAGTTCAATCACGCACCTTATCAACCACGGCCATTAGCAGCCCAAAGCGTATCGATACCATAATGAACACCAGCAATATACTTGTAGCAATCTACGTATCTCTGATCCACCTAACACTAACCACACCACTCGCAGAAAACAATATCATACCCATACTACATACTCATCAAAGACAAATCAGATACACCACACCTCATCAAACTGACAACAACCAAAACAAAGGAAGAGCACCAACATGCGGACAACCTCAACATAAAGGAAAGAAAGGTCAGAATAAACCCACACTAACAAAGAAACGACAACTGACCAAAATCCGCACAACACCAAACAAAGGAGACCCATGCCAAATAATCCAAGTGGGTTACATCAACGCCAGATCCGTAGTAAATAAGACAGCTTTAATAACAGACTGGATCATGTCAGAAAATCTTGATCTACTTTTCATCAACGAAACCTGGATCCATGATCAAAACGACCCTATAATCCTTAACCTATGTCCTCCAGGATACAAAATCACCCACTGGACCAGAAAGGATAAGAGAGGCGGAGGCATAGCACTAATATACCGATCCTACTTTACCACCAAAACCACTACCAAGTCCATAACAATCCAACTTGAACTTGCCTCAATCAGAATCCACCACAAAACTCTGCTTGATCATCTATACTGTGTCTTGTTTTATAGACCACAAAGTAATTGGAATGAAAGCCAGCCAAACTTCATGGACTTCATCTCAAACACTTGTGTAACCAACTCCAACATACTAGTATTAGGAGACATCAACCTTCACCTAGAAGATCTAAACTCTACCAATGCACGTGAATGGATCCTCAGAAGTTTAGCGGAGATTGGGTGGCAGAGCCGGTGGTGGGGGGCAGGGCTGGTGGTTGGGAGACGGGGCTAGTGCTGGGCAGACTTCTACGGTCTGTGCTGTGAAAATGGCAGATACTAATCAAGGTCAGGTATACACAAAAGGTAGCACATATGAGTTTATCTTGTAGAGCAGACTGGATGGACCGTGCAGGTCTTTCTCTGCCGTCATCTACTATGAATGCAAGGAATATGAATGAGATTTCAAATGGCCACCCATGCAAGCAACCCATGTCAAAGGACACACACTCGACCTCATCTCACACAAACTGTCCACAAACCAGAATCTAATAATAACAGAAACTAAATGGACAGAAACACAATGGACCGACCACTACAACCTAAACCTATCCCTAAAATGGCGGAAAAAGGGTCTACACCATATACAAGAACACACAACCTACAGCACTAGAGACCAAATAGACCCGGAAACATTCTGACAAATGATATACAATAACGAATGGATAGCACAAACGGACTCCGTATACTACCTCTCTGAATGGGATAAATGATGCAAAAGCATACTGGACAAAATAGCACCCTTATGAACAAGAACCTCATGCAGGCATAACTCGCTACCGTGGTTCAATGAAGAACTGAAAACACTAAAAACACAGTTCAGGCAACTCGAACGAGCATGGAAAAAAATAAAAGATGAACACACACTCAACGCATGGAAACAAATACAAAGGAAATACAAATACGCAATAAGAAAGACCAAAAGGTGGATCCCCAAATCCTGTATGCAGGGTACAGCTCAACAGTAGCCCCCAAATATTCTGCGGACCTTGATAATTTACATTTATGTGCAATAAAAACTTGATTTACCTGTAAAGCCTGTAGAAGCCTCTTATTGCCTGTTACTTGTGTGGAGGTCTCACTCACTCAACAAATCAACACTGATTGATTTTAGCGGCAGTGGTGTCAAGGGTAGAAGTGTGCTTTACTTAAGGGGAAATCATCTTATCCCGACACTGTGACCTTTAGCTAACTTGCCTATTGCAGGGAAGCAAAGCAGCGCTGAAACCTAGGGGGCGCTACACTACCATTGAGTGAACCTGGCAAAATGCCCTGGGCTGACCAATGGTAGGGGCCACCTGCAGTGGTAAACCCTCCCTCACTCTTCACCTTTCACAACTCCAGCATCCATCTATATCTATGCCACCACCCTCCACAGGACCAACATTTCTAGAGGTCCCACTCCCACCCCTCACAGGACCAACATTTCTACAACTCCCTCCTATGCAAGACTGACATCTTTCTAAACCCCCTTTTCACACCCCCCCCCCCCTCTCCCCTGCAGTCCTCAAAGTGCACCAAATTTCACCAGCAGAGATAACACCTGAAACAGACTGTTTCTGCCTAGCCCCACCAGGGCCTTTCCAGTGCCACCTCCCACCTCTGATGTAACTTCCTGTGAGTGGGACACTGCACAGGAAAGGCCCTGGCTGAGACAGTCTGTTTCAGTCTTTATCTCTGCCAGTGACATGCAGTGCATTTTGAGGGGATATGTGAAAAGGGGGATTAGAGAGATGGTGGTCCTGTGGGGTAGGAATTGGAGTTAGAGATGTAACCAGTATGGAAAAGATTAAATGTTTAATTACCTGGCCCCTGGGAGCTATGGGGAAACTCCAGGATGTGTTGGGGTTCAGGCGTGTCCGTCGTGGGTCCGTCACGAGATCGCGCATACCGCGTGATTCTGGACCGCCCTTAGTGAAGGGGATGCCGGACATAGTGGGCAGGAAAAGCCCTGGGCTTCTTGAAGCTGGTAGGAGCCCGGGGAACGCTGCAGAAGCATCAGTGACGTTGGCGTGTGTGCTGATGTCATCAGTGACATCAGCGGCGCATGCGCGGTGCCGTGAATGAGTCCGATGGCTCCGGTGTTGTCCCAGAGCATCAGGGACCATTGTGCCAGCACTGTTTTGTAAAAAATATTAAAAGGGGACTTGTGTTGACCCATAGAAGGGTCGGATTATAAAAATATATATGCAGGTGAAAGCAGGGGTTGCACGCAATTGCGCATGCGCGAGGCACACGTATGTAGCGTATTTATAATTAAATTTGGCCCGGAGACTGCTGGGAAGTGCAGGGGGCATTTGGAGGCGTCCTTGGTTGCTATGGTGACCCGAAACGGTGCGAATTCTGTCACATGCGCAGTACCATTAAGGGAGACCTGCACTGACACTTGGAAATTTTAAAAGTATTAAAAATACATTTTTTAAGTATTTGCATGAGTTTTAATGATGGAATTCAGGTCCTGGGAGCTTATACTTGCTTGCTTTGAGGTTACTGAAGCTTAGATTTTATGCAAATTAGTCCGATTTTATGAAGTTCCATTTTGGCTATTTGGAGGTCAACTTTAATGGAATTTGTTTATAGAATAAACGTTAGGGCATTGCTCTGATCTATGTCATGTAATTAAAATCCAAAAATGAAGGTTTTATATACTGTTTTTAACCAAAAATGCACAATGGAATGTCAGTATGGAAATCTGTTCTCAAAAGGAGCTTTCTGATTGGCTGCACTGCTCTAGTAAGGGACCTGACTAGTGACAGTTAGAGAGAGAGAGAGCAACAGAAGACTTTGATAAGAGAAGACCTGCTTCTTGATGCGTCTGTGTGAGAGGTCTGAAAGGAAAGAATATAAGAGAAAGTTTGAGTGAAATAATAAAAGAGTGATTGACAATGGGTTAACTGAGAGTACTGAGATTATATAGAGGTTTGTACTGAATTTCAGAGGTTCTGATTTCTCACCTGAGAAAGAAAGCTTGTGCTTCATAGGCTGATTTAGAAATAATTGATAGTAGTAAATGTTAAAAATAGTTTGAAAACTATTAAAAAAATATGTGATTCTGAAAAGTGCTGGAAAGCATTAAATATTAATAGCTCTTTAGTGGGTTGAGGTAACTGAAATAGGAATTGATATGATATTGTCTCTGAAGATATCCTCTGAGTTTGAAGATATTTTAAAGGTATTTATTGGAAACCAATAAATTAATATTTGAAGTTTGAATTAGTCAGATAATTGGGCCCATAATTGGAGTGGAGGAGTGTCCTAGTGGTTAGGGTGGTGGATTTTGGTCCTGAGGAACTGAGTTTGATTCCCACTTCAGGCAGAGGCAGCACCTTGTGACTCTGGGCAAATCACTTAACCCTCCATTGCCCCATGTAAGCTGCATTGAGCCTGCTATGAGTGGGAAAGCATGGGGTACAAATGTAATAAAATAAATAATTAAATTATCTGATATCAGAAAAGATTTAATTTGAACAAAACCTCTTAGTGCTGTGTGAATCTAGTGTAATTGTGTGTGAGAGTGATATGAACAGCTGTGATCCTCAAGAATTCAGCAAATTCCTGGAAGGGGAACTGTTCTTTCCAAAGTTAGGGTTAGGAATTAAGTCTATTAGAATAAGGCAGGAAAATTAAATTTATTTTATTTTATTGATATTAGAATATCCAGTCCAGGCTCCTGTGACAGGTAGGTTCATCTATAGATACACACACTACATGAAGGCAAATTCTTTCCTTTTATTTTATTTTTAAGAATAAGTTTAGGGAGAAGACCAAGATAAAGACAACCAAGACAGATGAAATTTTCCTAAAGTTAAGAAAGCTGGAATTCAAGCTAAGTACTGAGGAAAAATTTAATTCAAGAAGACTCTGAAACTGAGACTGTACACTTACATTATTACTCATACTTACCTTCAGGAACTGAGAACCTGACAAGAAAAAGAAAAATTAAATTAGTTTAATTACTTATTGATAAGACAATTGATCTGTGATATTATTACTTATTGCTTTCCTTAAAAGTAATTCCTATAGAAGGAAAGAAAATTGGAAGTATTAAGTAAAAGTTTATGTGCAATACTTACTTGTAGTTGTTGGTAATCCTATTGATTTCTATAAGAAAGAAAAATATTTTGGACTGTAAAACTGGATCCAGGAGAGATTTTAACTATTTATTACATTTAAGGTTTTAATGGCTTTTTTTTTTGTTACATTTGTACCCTGTGCTTTCCCACTCATGGCAGGCTCAATGGGGCAATGGAGGGTTAAGTGACTTGCCCAGAGTCACAAGGAGCTGCCTGTGCCGGGAATTGAACTCAGTTCCTCAGTTCCCCAAGACCAAAGTCCACCACCCTAACCACTAGGCTACTCCTCCACCACTTCTATAAAATTCTTAGTGCAATATGATCATTTATTTGCACTTTAATAACTAATTTATATTTACCAGAGTTTGTGCCTTGAATTTATGTAAATTAAATTGATTCTCTTTACAGAAATCAAATCATACCTTAACCTGTCCTTATGAGGAGAGGTTAAGAAGGCTAGGACTCTTTAGCCTGGAGAAAAGGCGGCTGAGGGGTGATATGATAGAGGTCTACAAAATTTTGAGTGGGGTAGAACAGACAGATGTGAAGCGTTTGTTTACACTTTCTAACAATAATAGAACTAGGGGGACACAAGATGAAATTAGAATGTGGTAGGTTTAAAACAAATTGGAGAAAGTTTTTCTTTACTCAGCGCGTGGTTAGACTCTGGAACTCATTGCCGGAGAAGGTAGTGACGGCAGCTGGCCTTGCTGAGTTTAAAGGGGGTCTGGACAGATTCCTGATGGAAAAGTCCATTGATTGTTATTAAATTTTGGGATTTTGCCAGGTTCTTGGGACCTGGATTGGCTGCTGTCGGAGACGGAGTGCTGGGCTTGATGGACCTTTGGTCTTTTCCCAGCGTGGCAGTGCTTATGTACTTATGTACTTATTTTCATCCAGTATCACCTTTCTAAGGATGATGTTTTCTTATGTTCACTCTGTATTCTGTGGGCTAAATACAGTTTAGGCCTCGGCATACACGACTACAAATAAAAAAAAAAAAGGTTAATTGGACGAACTGTGTGAAGCTTACAGAGCAGGTGACAGAGAGATTCTGGGCCCATATGAAGGTGGAGGGAGAGGGGAGGGATGTGGGTTAGAGAGATTCTGGGCCTACACTGGAGGGGGTATTTGGAGAAAAGCCAAACCTGCCCTAGGGGAGGGGGCTTGAGAGATACCAAACCCACATGGGAGGGGAAGCAGTGGCAATGAGACAGATACAAGGATGCTGGAACTGAGGAGGAGGAAATCAGAGTCAAGAGAGAGGAAGACCTGGAACAAAGATGAGGGGGGAGAAATGCCAGACCTGTGGGGGAGGCAAGAGAGATGGGTGAGAAATGCTGGACCTGAGGAAGAAGAGAGGAGGAGAGAAAGGCTGAACCAGGGGTGGGGGGTGCAGGAGGCAGGGAAGAGAGGGGAGAAGCTGGGCATGAGAAGGGACAGGGAAATAAAGGGACTAATGCTGGACAAAAGCCATAGCGGAGAGGTTAAATGAATTATTTGCTTAGGTCTTCACCGAGGAAGATTTGGGTGGGATACCAGTCCCGGAAATGGTATTCGAAGCTGACGAGTTGGAGAAACTTAATGAATCCTCTGTAAATCTGGAGGATGTAATGAGGCAGTTCTACAAACTGAAGAGCAGCAAATCTCCTGGAGCGGATGATATTCATCCCAGAGTACTGATAGAACTGAAAAATGAGCTTGCGGAGCTATTATTAGTAATATTTAATTTATCCTTAAAATCAAGCATCGTACTGGAAGATTGGAGGGTGGTCAATATAATGCCGATTTTTAAAAAAAGGTTCCAAAGAAGATCCGGGAAATTATAGACCGGTGAGTCTGACGTCGGTGCCGGGCAAAATGGTAGAGACTATTATAAAGAACAAAATTACAGAGCATATTCAAAAGCATGGAATAATGAGACTTGGAGGGGCATAATCGAACGTCGCCGGCCAAATAGATCACTGGCGATCTATGTTGGCGGCGGCGCTACAGCTGGCCGGAACCGTATTACCGAAAAAGATGGCCGGCCATCTTTTTTTTTCGATAATACGGTTTAGCCCGGCCAAATGCCTTGGAGTTCGCCGGGTTTGAAATGGCCGGGTTTGTTTTCAGCGATAATGGCTTGTGCAGCATATGGATGTACAAAGAAGAAGTATAGTTTGATGATTATAGTACTAATTCGTTCTACATTTTAAATCAGTGTCATTTGGAGGGGCTGGCTATGGGACTCCCCCTGTATTCATGCAGAGATGTTTTCACCTAGTAAAGGGCCACCAAATGACCAAAACAGACATCAGATGCAGATGTGATTCCATGTGCCCCAAATGAAAGAAGAGTTTAATTCTACTTCCATTTAAATTCAATATATTCCATCTTTATAACACCAGGCTTCCCAAAGGCAAATTACAGAAACAGATGAACAGTTAAGATCAAGAAACAGGATATTCTCACTGAACTTTCTCCAACTGTATTGTATAGAACAGCTTAGGACAATAAGCACAAAATATAGAGATTATAACTGCTGTTTCTACCAGCTATAATAATTTTTAAGCTGTTTTAGTGATGTTCCATTTTTATTTCATGCTATTTAAATCTAGATATGGGAAGCTTTCAAATAAATTAAAAAGCTGTCAAATAAGTAAAAAAAGAAAGCAAAATCGTTTGTCCTCCACCTTTTAAGGCTTATCCAACTGGAACAGCTTTAGACTTTTTACAGATGGACACGCATTTATTTTTAATAATCTCACACAGCACATACTATGGAACGGTCCCCGGACCCTTCTTACCTTACCCCCTACACAACACCACATCGGTCCATCAAGCACCAAATAAAACAGTAACCGGGCCTGGAGATCCAGTTGGAAGCGCCTGCCTTCCCCACCCCATCAAGAGCAGCACAACCCGGTGATCACAAATAGGTCCATCACCCAATCTGCAGTGCCCACCCCTACCACTCAGGTCACTACTTACAAGAAAGGCCCGAATGCGCATCTTGATGTTCCTCCTCCTGCTCCCCGTGCTTTTGCTGAGGTTCGAGTTCGACATGTTCGGCGGCTTTGGAGGGGGGAAAGGTAGGGAGAGGAGGCGGCCGTGTACAACTCCGCGCGTCTTTTGAAAGGGAAAAGGAGCTAACTGAAGCCCAGGGAAGAAGAGGCAACGATGCAGGAAGCACTTTAAAAAAAAAGGTTGGCACTGTGGAGGAGGACCAGGGCTGCAGGCTGCATGTGGATGAGAGACAGGCTCATTTTCAAAGCACTTAGCCTCCCAAAGTTCCATAGAAACCTATGGAACTTAGCCTCCCAAAGTGCTTTGAAAATATGCCTCAGAGTGAGCCACAGCATAAAGGCTGTGTGTACTCACACTGTTAATCAGGATAAATTGGGCGGGCCTGAGCTTAGATTGGGTGGGCCTGGGCCCACCCAGGCCCACCCGTAGCTACGCCCCTGCCAGAAACAGGAAGTTACCACTTGCCAACAGCAGTTCGCAGAGGGGAACATCCCTGCTCCTACCTTTTCCTTGCTGCTACTGCAGCTGTCGTAGCTGTGATGAAGACAAGCAGCAGACCACTGCAGGAGCTTCAGACCACCTGAAATGAATGATCCACTGAGAGGGGGAGAGAACAGGGCGACAAGAAGCGACAATGCAGAGTACAGGGGAGGCGGGCAGAGACGGAGCAATGTAGAGTATGGGGGAGGAGGAAAGAGATGGGGTAAAGCTGGATATGGGGGTAGGGAGAGACAGAGCAGTGCAGGCTATGGGGAGGGGAAAAGATGGGACAATGAAGGATATAGGGGTGGGGAAAGAGAGCAATGCATAATATGATGGAGAAGAGATGTGGCAATGCAGAATATGGACGGTGAGGACAGACAGTGAAATGCAGAATATGGGTGTGGATGGGGAAATACAGGATATAAGGGGAGACAAGGCAATACATCCAGGGATGTTGGTTTTGTTTTTGTGGTAGTGGTGGTGGGGGGAGTGACGGAGTGATAATAGATGGTTGGTCGGGTGGGATCAAGAGACAGGGAAATGCTGCATGGTGAAAGTGTGTGAGGGAAGAGATGGGTGAAACTGGATGGTGAGGGGGAAGAGAGAGATGGGTCAATAGTGGATGATGGAGAGAGAGGAGCAATGCTAGATGGTTGGGGAAGAAAGAGAAATGTATGATGCTGGATGGTAGGGGAAGCAGTGGCATTCCCGGGGGGGGGGGGGGGGGGCGGTGGGTGTGGTCCGCTCCAGGAGCACGCCGCTGGGGGGGTGCCACACGCCTGTCAGCTCCGCTCGTTCCATGCTCCCTCTGCCCTGGAACAGGTTACTTCCTGTTCCGGGCAGAGGGAGCATGGAATGAGTGAAGCCGACAGGCGCGCAGGACCCCCCCCAGCAGATAAAAATGCACCCAGGTGGGGTCGTTTTGCCAGGGGGAGGTGTCATTTTGCCGGGGGGGGGGGGGTGCTGCACCCAGGGGGGCGCATTGGCAATCCGCCCCGGGTGTCAGCCACCCTAGGAACGCCACTGAGGGGAAGGTAGGGACAGATGTTGGAAATGAGTGATTGAAGAAAGAAAAAAAAAAAGAATGGAGATGGTGGACATGAAGAGAGGGTAGGAGAAGAGAAGACAGGGGAAATGTACATGGCAAGGAACAGAAGAGAAGGGAGGAGATGCTGCCATGGATGGAGGGAAAGGGAAGAGCTGGAGAGTAGATAGATTTGAGAAGGAGGCAGAAAAATGGAAGAAAGTTGTATGTGAAAGATAGATATAGGGCAGGGAGTGAAGAAGAAAGGAGGAGAGAAAAGAAATAGTGAATGGACAGGGGGGCCTGAGCACAGAGAGAGAGAGAGAGAGAGAGAGAGAGAGAGAGAAGCAGAACCAGAAACAGGGAACAAGATGATTAGACAAATAAAATCACCAGATAACAAAGCTAAAAAAAAAAGATTTTATTTTCAGTTAGTAATTGAAACACGTCAGTTCTGAGAAATTACTTCTGCAGTCTATATTTTGCACTGTACAGGAGGAAATGTGAGGGGGGACGCTTTATGCGATTAATCATGCGATTAAATTTTTTTTTATTGATGTGCAGCCATAAATTATACATAAATATCTAGGGCAGAAAATTTAGAAACTGAAGGGCTGGGAAAGTTAACTGGACAACTTTATATGGTCATCTTGACATCAGTATTCAGCTGAAGATAGCCAATCAATGCCAGCCAAATGAAGGTATCTGTTGAACTTTTTAAGACATTAATCCAGCATGACCAGAGTTTCCAGGTAACTTTATCCATGTTGAACATCAGCACTGTCCAGCTACAGACAAACCACACCCTTGGACTACCCCTCCACACTGCCTCTTTGATGATGGCAAAATTTTGCATGCTGTCAAGTTGGCCAGACAAAATGTAAGTGGCCAGTGTGGGGGGAGGGGATGAATTTCAAAAGTAAATGTTTGGGTAAACTCACAAAGTTTTCTAGACTTATCATTTAAATACAGTGTGTGCTTTATCATTTTTTGAAATTCAGAATTGATCAAACATAAGTACTTTATGCTACAATTAAATAAAAGGTATGTGTACTGTACGTCCCTGTGATTTATGCATGATAGAATTCATTTGCTTCATGCTCTAATAACTCCCATATTAATAACTAAAGACTGTATCCCTTTATAGATATTCTGGTTATATAACATCTGCAAATTCTTTCTTTCATACTTTTTAAATCACATTTATTAACAGTCATAAAATTTGAAGGATCTTGCTGAAGAAGAAATAATTTTCATTATAAGGAATCATAAAATATTAATAAAAAATTGTCATATGCACATCAACGTTCATTAAATACCCAGAATAGAATGAACTGTGTTTAGTTGCAGGAAAATAGACTGACAGTACTCAGTGAAGCCTATATACTAAAGGACAAGTGCAGGTGAAAGCCACTTATTTTGCACTTGGAATAGTGAACTATGATGCTAAAAGAATCCCTGAGGATATTTGTGGGCGTCATCAGGGGAAGCCGATTGGGCAGTCACATTCTGTTACTGGGAAGCAAGTTGGACAAGCAAGCCGAGTATTTTTCATCAAATGAGCAAGTGGAGCATTTCTACTAAAAGAACTTCCGCATATTACTGAAGACCCATCTCTTTAATAAAGCGTACCACAAAGATCAACAATTGTGAATATACATAACTCACACATCTATATTCAGAACTGTTTTATAATATCTGCTTGTATACTATTACTCTGTTTGTTTATTATCATCATGCTGACCAAGATCCTGCAATACTAAATGTTTAACTACTAGCATTCTTCCACTACTCATGATGTATTGTAAGCCACTTTGAGCCTGCAAAGAGGTGGGATAAGATGGGATACAAATGCAACAAACAAACAAATAAATAAATAAAAAATTCTTTGAAAAAAACATCTAAAGATAAGTTCACGTTTTTCAGCATTGTGCACTATATTATTTGCTAGCACTTTTTGATTTAGGCAATAGCACTTACACTTGTGATTAAGAGTTAGCCCTATGAAAGATGTGCTATGCCACTGGGCAAAACCAATGATATTGCCTTAAAATAGGTGGACGTTTCTGAGGGTACTCTTTTAACAAAAGCAATGAGAGATTTTTAAATTCACATCATGAGTATTAAGTTCACATCATAAGTATTAAAAAGTTCTTTACCTTATTTTGCAGTTAGCCTGCTTTATATAGCGTTGATATTTGGTTCTTTGTATCAGGCAGTACCGTACCGTACCGACAGCTGCTAGCGGGGCTTTGTAAAAAGGGGGGGGGGGGGGGTTAGTTTTACCCTGGCAATATGATGATTATGCCTTTTTACCCCTTTTTCTGTTATTTTAATCCTATTTTTTACCCTATTTAAGATTTTAGACTTGTCTACTACTCCTGGTTTTGCTACATTTATTCATTTGTTTTATTGTTTTATTGTTACCTGTTATATAACAATGTTAGAAGGTATGGTGTTCCTCTGTTTGTAGCTGGATGTATTCTGATTAGATCCTGAGCTGGAGCTCTATTTTCTTATTGCTTGTGTCTTCCATTTGGATCATTATTGTGCCACGTCTTTAGACTTAACACTCCACAGGTTTGTAGTGATTTTTTTAACCTATACTTTGCTGTGAGATTGGAACATTACAGAATTAGGTGGTCCACTCTGTACATTTATTTATTTATTTATTAGTAGCATTTGTATCCCACATTTTCCCACCAATTTGCAGGCTCAATGTGGCTTACATTTGCCGTAATGGCGGTTGCCATTTCAAGGTAACAAAATTACAAGTGGTGTTACGTTAAGGTGCATACATACATGGTAACATACATGGTACATAGCATATATGGAACTGATCATGGTGTGTGTATATATATATATATATATATATATATATATATATATATATATATATATATATATATACAGTGGGGGAAATAAGTATTTGATCCCTTGCTGATTTTGTAAGTTTGCCCACTGACAAAGACATGAGCAGCCCATAATTGAAGGGTGGGTTATTGGTAACAGTGAGAGATAGCACATCACAAATTAAATCCGGAAAATCACATTGTGGAAAGTATATGAATTTATTTGCATTCTGCAGAGGGAAATAAGTATTTGATCCCCCACCAACCAGTAAGAGATCTGGCCCCTACAGACCAGGTAGATGCTCCAAATCAACTCGTTACCTGCATGACAGACAGCTGTCGGCATTGGTCACCTGTATGAAAGACACCTGTCCACAGACTCAGTGAATCAGTCAGACTCTAACCTCTACAAAATGGCCAAGAGCAAGGAGCTGTCTAAGGATGTCAGGGACAAGATCATACACCTGCACAAGGCTGGAATGGGCTACAAAACCATCAGTAAGACGCTGGGCGAGAAGGAGACAACTGTTGGTGCCATAGTAAGAAAATGGAAGAAGTACAAAATGACTGTCAATCGACAAAGATCTGGGGCTCCACGCAAAATCTCACCTCGTGGGGTATCCTTGATCATGAGGAAGGTTAGAAATCAGCCTACAACTACAAGGGGGGAACTTGTCAATGATCTCAAGGCAGCTGGGACCACTGTCACCACGAAAACCATTAGTAACACATTACGACATAACGGATTGCAATCCTGCAGTGCCCGCAAGGTCCCCCTGCTCCGGAAGGCACATGTGACGGCCCGTCTGAAGTTTGCCAGTGAACACCTGGATGATGCCGAGAGTGATTGGGAGAAGGTGCTGTGGTCAGATGAGACAAAAATTGAGCTCTTTGGCATGAACTCAACTCGCCGTGTTTGGAGGAAGAGAAATGCTGCCTATGACCCAAAGAACACCATCCCCACTGTCAAGCATGGAGGTGGAAATGTTATGTTTTGGGGGTGTTTCTCTGCTAAGGGCACAGGACTACTTCACCGCATCAATGGGAGAATGGATGGGGCCATGTACCGTACAATTCTGAGTGACAACCTCCTTCCCTCCGCCAGGGCCTTAAAAATGGGTCGTGGCTGGGTCTTCCAGCACGACAATGACCCAAAACATACAGCCAAGGCAACAAAGGAGTGGCTCAGGAAGAAGCACATTAGGATCATGGAGTGGCCTAGCCAGTCACCAGACCTTAATCCCATTGAAAACTTATGGAGGGAGCTGAAGATGCGAGTTGCCAAGCGACAGCCCAGAACTCTTAATGATTTAAAGATGATCTGCAAAGAGGAGTGGACCAAAATTCCTCCTGACATGTGTGCAAACCTCATCATCAACTACAGAAGACGTCTGACCGCTGTGCTTGCCAACAAGGGTTTTGCCACCAAGTATTAGGTCTTGTTTGCCAGAGGGATTAAATACTTATTTCCCTCTGCAGAATGCAAATAAATTCATATACTTTCCACAATGTGATTTTCCGGATTTAATTTGTGATGTGCTATCTCTCACTGTTACCAATAACCTACCCTTCAATTATGGGCTGCTCATGTCTTTGTCAGTGGGCAAACTTACAAAATCAGCAAGGGATCAAATACTTATTTCCCCCACTGTGTATATATATATACCATGTGCATACATACATGGTAAAGAAGAATACATTAAGGTATAACATGTAGGTTACGTTGGTTGAACATACATTCGGTCTCTGACTGTAGAGCGACCCTATTTGGCATAAGGTTTAAAGTGGTAGTGCTTGATCATAAATGAGAAGAAGGTTACATTACTTTTTACATTACTTTTTATTATTATTATTATTATTTACATATGTTTAGAAAAGGATGTTTAAGTTGTCTGTAAAATAAGCTGTTTACATAAACCTGAACATAACATTTTCAGTTTATTCTTCTTCCCTATATGATTTGATTTTAATCTATATTTTATAAGTTTTGTTATTTGTAACATTCTTTATGTGATATTAATTTGCTGTTTCCTGCTTTTTAATTAGTGTTTGTGACTCCTGAGGCAGGTGGTCTGTCCACCGAAACACGGTCCCACGTTGGGTCCTCTGCATGATGTATGCTCAGTAAAGATTTAAATTTCATCAAGCTTTTGCTGGAAGTCATTTGGTTGCCCTCTTCTTTTTCCTAGTTTCTTGGACTTGCCGTAGAGGTTAGTTTTCCTGATTTGTTTATCTTAATAGCTTCCCACTCTGGCCTCACTTTGCCTCTGTACTGCCTCAGGTCTATAATGATTTTAAATAGCATTATCCAGATAGTGCTGCTGATAACTGATGGATGGTCCAGGTCAGCAACACTTATCTGGGTCACATAGAGGGGCATAATCGAACGAAAATGTCTATCTCCATGGGCGTTTACCTCCGAGAACGGGTCCGTGAAGGGGCGGACCGAACCGTATTTTTGCAAAAAATAGACGTCCATGTTTTATTCGACAATTTGTGAGCTGGGCATTTTTGTTTTTCAGCGATAATGGAAAATGAAAGTGCCCAGCTCAAAAACGAATAAATCCAAGGCAATTGTTCGTGGGAGGGGCCAGGATTCGTAGTGCACTGGTCCCCCTCACATGCCAGGACACCAACCGGGCACCCTAGGGGGCACTTTTACAAAAACAAGAAAAAATGTAAAAGAGCTCCCAGGTGCATAGCACCCTTCCCTTGTGTGTTGAGCCCCCCAAATCCCCCTCAAAACCCACTGCCCACAAGTCTACATCATTACTATAGCCCTAAGGGGTGAAGGGGGGCACCTGCATGTGGGTACAGTGGGTTTGGGGGGGTTGGACGACTAATAAGCATTAAGCAGCACAATTGTAACAGGTAGGGGGGGATGGGCCTGGGTCCACCTGCCTGAAGTCCACTGCACCCCCTAACAACTGCTCCAGGGACCTGCATACTGCTGCCAGGGAGGTGGGTATGACATTTGATGGTGAAAATAAAAAGTTGTGAAACATCATTTTTTTGTGGTGGGAGGGGGTTAGTGACCACTGGGGGAGTCAGGGGAGGTCATCCCCGATTCCCTCTTGGGGTAATCTGGTCATTTAGGGCACTTTTTGGGGCCTTATTTGTGAAAAAACAGGGTCCAGGAAAAGTGCCCTAAATTCTAGCTACAAACACATACTTTTTTTCCATTATCGGCGAAAGGCGCCCATCTCTGTTCGGGTGATAACCATGCCCCAGTCCCGCCTTCACCCCGCCTCCGACACGCCCCCGTCCACTTTGTACGCTTCCGCGATGGAGTGCAGTTGAAAACGTCCAAGTTCGGCTTTCGATTATACCGCGTTATTCGTTTTTGTGAGATAAACGTCCATCTCCCGATTTAGGTCGGAACTTGGGCGTTTTTCTCGTTCGATTATAAGCAGGATATGCTACTACTCAGAGAAGTGTTTCAGAATATTGGTCTGATAATATAGAGAAAAGGAAACAAGATAATGAAACACAACTGTTCATAAATTGAAACAGCCAGCAATAGACTGGTTTAACCTTGAAATGTACTAGAGCTGTAGGAAGAGGCATGCAAAGGGACATTCCACTTTATTGTGTCCCTTTTATCATAAGCCTTTGGGTCAGTCCACATCCTCTTGCTAAACTGTGCAATATTGGGCTGAATATTGAGGTAAGGTGGAGATAAAGGCAGGTACCAAGCTCAATGTAGACCTACAGTAGTCTTTAGGAAGAATACAGGAAGAAGGCTTCCCTCTGTTTTCTGTAACTTGACTCTTTGTGCAGTATCAGGTCTTGACTCTTCCCAAACATACTTTATTCTGGCAGTCTTGCCATAACACGAGGACTAGTGGCAAGTTTAGAGTAGAAATGATCTGATGGTTACTAATGGAGCCTACTTTTCTGCCTGGGTTGTCCATTTGTTATTTCTTACTCTACTGTCATGAATTATACTCAACCTGTAATATTCTCCCTTTAAGTATATGCTATTGTTGAAAAACAAATGGCAAAATGCGATGAATGAGGCTATTTTCAGTTCATTACTATCACTTTTCAATATCTTTATATTATACTAGTAAAAAAGGCCCGTTTCTGACACAAATGAAACGGGCGCTAGCAAGGTTTTCCTCGGCTCCCCTGCAGCCACCCATGTCCAGTGAACCTCCTCTCTCCCCTGCCCCCTCTCCAGCCACCCATGTCCAGCGACCCTCCTCTGGACATGGATCAGCTGTGAGGCATGTTTTTTTTTCTCTCCGGGTTCTGAAGTTGACATCATAATGGCTACGGTGATGTCAGCCTGATCTACGGAGTCTAGCAGACCAACTCGGAATGAGCCACGGTCCCAGGCAGCAAGTCAGAACGTTGGAGGAGAGAATTAGTATATAGGATTGGTCTAGGAAAACAAGCCTATCAATTTGGTTGGCCAGACACAGCAGATCTACCCCAAGGAGAAAGAAGAAAGAAGCAGGAGTCACAACCTATTAGACAGTTTTTATGTTGTTCTGACAAGTAGCCACATTGAGCCTGCCCATGGGCGGGAATATTGTGGGATATAAATGTCATAAATAAATAAAATAAAACCAGCATAATTTTGTTTTCAGTTTTTTTCCTGTATTTCAGAGGGGGAAAAGTGGCAGCTTCCCAACAGTGGACCCCTTTTACCAAGTTGTACTTCCATTCTCACATTCCAAATTATGGCATGGTGTCGACAGCTGCACCAGAGGAAGCAACAGAGACCAGATAATAGCTTCTGCCACTACAAAGGGTAACCCAGTTAGGTAGGCTTTGGTTGTCCTTAAGCTTCTGTGCATTGTGTCTTACCATTCACCTTTTAAAATGGCCTTGCTCCTCTCAGTTTACAGTTTAAAATGAGACATGGTTGGATTGCTAGATGACAGAGAAGTAAAAGGGGCACTCAGGGAAGACAAGGCTATAGTGGAGAGATTAAATAAATTCTTTGCTTTGGTCTTCACTGAGGAAGATGTGGGAGAGATGCCAGTGCCAGGAATGGTATTAAATGCTGATGAGTCAAAGAAACTGAATCAAATCTCTGTAAACCTGGAAGATGTAATGGGGCAATTTGACAAACTGAAGAGTAGCAAATTGCCTTGCCCAGATGGTATTCATCCCAGAGTACTGATAGAATTGAAAGATGAATTTGCAGAACTATTGTTAGTAATAAATAATTTATCTTTAAAGTCAAGCATTGTACCAGAAGATTGGAGGGTGGCCAATGTAACACCAATTTGTAAAATGGGTTCCAAAGCTCATTTGGAAAATTATAGACCAGTGAGCCTGACATTGGTGCTGGCAAAATGATAAAGACTATTATAAGGGAAATTTTGCCTCACCAATCTACTACATTTCTTTGAAGGGGTAAACAAACATGTAGATAAAAGTGAGCTGGTTGATGTTGTGTATCTGTATTTTCAAAAGACATTTGGCAACGTACCTCATGAAAGACTCCTGAGGAAATTAAAAAGTCATGGGATAGGAAGTATCAGCATACAATGTGTATAGTGCTGCGTATGTCTAGTAGCGCTATAGAAATGATTAGTAGTAGTAGTAGTAAGTAATCTCCTATTGTGGCTTAAAATCCACTGTAGTTTATGCCCTGCTTACTATCTTTAAACTGTTACATTTCTGATGTTTTATTGTTTACCAGTATCTTGTATACTACTCATACTATCTTAAAACGTAATTTTCTAATATTTCATTGTTAGCGCTGGTCTTGGTAGAAACCAGAGATTTATATGTGTCTCTCCTACTTTAAAAGTTACTTTGTATTAGCCTCCTGCCCCTCCCCCACCTTTTCTCTACAGCAGTCACCTGGTCTTGGAGGCAGGTTTTTGTTGCAAAGCAGTGGTGTAGTAAGATGGTTTAACATAGCACTGGTGCTAGGTTTCACAGCTAATACATTCTACAGAGCTTTGGTTGTTTAGGCCCTCCCACCATGCTCCTCAACCCACTCACCCCAAGGTTGACACTTCCTATATAGTTTGCCTAATCCACTGTCTATCTCCAACACTTAATTCTCTCCAAATTGTAGCCATTTTTGAGAACAAATCATTTCTGATGGCAGTGACTCTTCAGCTTTCTGCTTTTTTACAGGTGCTTTTCCTGTTTTAGATTAAAAGGATCTTTTTTTAATAGATATAGATATACTATAAGTAACACTACTACTACTACTACTACTACTACTACTATTTAGCATTTCTAAAGCGCTACAAGGCGTAAGCAGCACTGCACAAACATAGAAGAAAGACAGTCCCTGCTCAAAGAGCTTACAATCTAACACAGGTTTGTTACTTTTATATACCTCTAACAGAAGGATATTAGTTTACCTTCTTTTTTTCTTTAAACTTGTTCATCAACTTACTATAGGATTTTCCTTTTACCCCCACTTCAAAAGGAGGAAAAAGTCATGATCTTTATACTCTATAGTGATCTGCCCTATTGGCACTGTTTACAGTAGTAGTATTGTTGGAAGCATAATCAATAAATCATTGTCACTTAACTGTTACCTATTAATTGAGATCAGTTTTATTTCTGGGTCTCTACTTTGTAAGATTAATCCCTTGAATTAGGCCTACAACCAAATACACTACACATCAGATACAGAAAAAAATATCTAAAGCTTGAAAGGATAGGTTAAATCACAATATATCCCAATAATAGGCAAAGAAGAACATTGAACTACAGGCACAGAGTAAATCTGAACAGGTTCTTAGATCTCACAGTAAAACTATCTGCTTCCTGCAACTTACAGGACAGGTGAAGGAAAAAATAGGGTTGGGACTTTGGTAGGCCTTTTTCTTTTCTTTTATCCACAGGTACAAAGAGTTCCTACACTTGAAGTATGGCAAAGAAATATCATGCCCCTGAAGCTGCTGCTCTCATTACAGCTTCTGCCTCTGTCCAATCTGAATGCTTAGTCGAAGGCAAGGATCTGGTTTCTTGTGGCAAATGTATGCACATTGAATCCTTTATGAAAAAAAGTGCAAGTGGAGTGGAGGAGTGGCCTAGTGGTTAGGGTGGTGGACTTTGGTCCTGGGGAACTGAGGAACTGAGTTTGATTCTCACTTCAGGCACAGGCAGGTCCTTGTGACTCTGGGCAAGTCACTTAACCCTCCATTGCCCCATGTAAGCCGCATTGAGCCTGCCATGAGTGAGAAGCGCGGGGTACAAAATGTAAAAAAAAAAAAAAAACTAAGAGAAGAGGTTGCAAAACTAAGAAGTATCTGTGACAACCAGCCAGAAATCCATCCTGGAGATGCATGTTGAAACATTGGGGATCTCCAGAAAAGGAAGAGGAGATCTTGACAGAAAGAGGACAGCAGGACACAGGTCATCAGATCCTGTAAAATCAACCCCCCAACTCCATCTTCTGTTGAACTGAAGAATCAGTTCACAGTCCTGGAGGTCAAAGAGCTGAAAACATCTTGAGAACAGGATGAAACTACAAACAAAAATCCCAAAGCAGATGGATCAGTGGCCAATAAGAAGCAAACGGTAGTGATGGTTGGTGATTCTCTTCTGATGGGTACAGAGGCACCCAGCTGCCAATCAAACATGATGTCCAGGGAGGTGTGCTGTCTGCCTGGTGCCAAAATTCATGATGTAGCAGAAAGTTTGCTGAGACTTATCAAGCTGACTGACTGTTATTCTATGCTGCTCATCCATTTATTTATTTTGCATTTGTATCCCACGTTTTCCCACCTATTTGCAGGCTCAATGTGGCTTACATAGTTTTGTTATGACATTGTTATTACAGGGTGTCAGATACAATTAATAATGTGCACAAATGATACAGCTAGGTATCCTACTGAATTTGTGGCTCTGGGTCAGAGGGTAAAGCACCTAGCTGCACAGACAGTGTTCTCATCAATCTTTAGTTATTAATAACCCTCAGAAAGGTAAGACATCAAATACCTACGGCAGTTTCCCTTCATAGAAAAGGGAAAACAGAGTAACATCTGTAGATCCTTGTATACCAATGCCCGTAGTATGAGAAACATATTTCTAGATCTAGAGGCTACAATGATAGAAGCCGACTTGGATTTAGTGGCGGTCACATAGATATGGTTCACAGAGAACTATGACTGGGATATAGTTATACCTGGCTATAATCTATTCATGAAGGACAGGATAGGAAAAAAGGGTGGAAGAGTGGAATTATATGTTCAAAGTAACATTAAAGTGACATAATTGCAGGACATATAAGGAAAGAAGAAGCACTGTGGGTTAAACTGGAAAGAGGGAAAAGGAAATGTATTTACATTGGTGTAATACACAGGTCACCTTCCCAGTCAGATGAAATGGACAGAGACATTAACTGAAGACATTTATTTACAAGATAGCTAGGAAAGGAGAAGTACTACTAGTAGGTGATTTTTAATATGACAGACATGAATTGGAATGTCCCTGCTGAGGGGTTGTCTAGAAGTAAAGGGAACTGGGATTCCCTACAGGAAGAATTGTTTCAGCAGTGGGTAATGGAACTAATCTGGGATGGAGCTATTCTAGATCTGGTGCTTACAAACTGGGGGACTGTTTCTGATGTTACGGTGAGAGATTATTTGGCGTCTAGTGATCAGCAAATGGAGTGGTTCTAAAGCGGAAAATTGTGAGATTTCTCAAACTGAATGGGATGTGGGACAAGAGACAGCATGGCTTCACTAGAGGCAGGTCTTGTCAGACAAATCTGATTGATTTCTTTGACTGGACGACCACACAGTTGGATGTGGGAGGTGCGCTAGATGTGGTGTAGTTGGATTTTAGCAAAGCACAAGCAACTGATAAATAAACTGAATGCCCTCTGCACTGTACCTAAAGTGACTGACTGGTTTAAAAAGTGGTTAAATGGAAGGAGACAGAGGGTAGTGGTAAAGGGAGGTGGATGGATGCTTAGAATGGCATGGAAGTAGTAGAGACAAGGACTGTGTCAGAATTTAAGAAAGCATGGGACAGGCACATGGGATTCCTTAGGAAAAGGAGGAGTTAGTGATTACTGGGGATGGGCACACTTGATGGGCTATTTGCTGTCATGTTTCTACGTTTCTAAAAACTGGTTAAAAGAAATCAGAGAGCAGGGTTAAATGGTCAGTGTTCTCAATGGATAAGGGTAGATAGTGGAGTTCCACAGGGGTCTATGCTGGGACCACAGCTTTTTAACATATTTATAAATGATCTAGAGATGGGAATAACTAGTGAGGTAATTACATTTCCTGATGACACAAATTTTAGTTATTCAAAGTTGTTAAATCACAAGAGGATTGTGAAAAATTGCTAGAGGACCTTATGAGACTGGGAGACTGAGGCTTCCAAATGGCAATGACATTTAATTTGAGCAAGTACAAATTGATGCATGTGGGAAAGAGGAACCCAAACTATAGCTATGAGATGCAAGGTTCCATGTTAGGAGTCACCAACCAGGAAGAGGATCTAGGTGTCATCGTTTATGATACTTTGAAACCCTCTGCTCAATATGCAGTGGTGGCTAAGAAAGCAAATAGAATGTTAGGTATTATTAGGAAAAGAATGGAAAGCAAAAATGAGTGTTATAATGCCTTTGTATTGCTCTATGTTGCAACCGCATCTCAAATACTGTGTGCAATTCTGGTCACTGCATCTAAAAAAAGATATAGAAGAATTAGAAAAGGTACAGAGAAGGACAATGAAAATGATAAAGGGGATGGGACTACTTCCCTATAAGGAAAGGCTAAAGCAGCTAGGGCTCTTCAGCTTGGAGAAGAGACGGCTGAGGGGAAATATGATAGAGATCTATAAAATAATGAGTGGAATGGAATAGGTGGACATGAATCACTTATTTACTCTTTCCAAAAATACTAGGACTAGGGGGCATGCAATGAAACTGTTAAGTAGTTAATTTAAAACAAATCAGAGAAAATATTTCTTCACTCAATGTGTAATTAAACTCTGGAATTTGTTGCCAGAGAATGTGATAAAAGCAGTTAGCTTAGCAGGGTTTAAAAAAGGGTTGGATAACTTCCTAAAAGAAAAGTCCAAAAGCCATTATTAAGATGGGTTTAGGGAAAGCCCACTGCTTATTTCTAGGATTAGTAGCATAAAATCTATTTTACTGTTTTGGGATTTTGCCAGGTATTTGTAACCTGGATCGGCCACTATTGGAAATAGGTTGCTGGGCTTGATGGACCTTCAGTCTGTCCCAGTATGGCAACACTTAAGTTCTTAATTCATATCTTTTTCTATACAATGTATATATATCTAGACTTTCTGCAACAGAATAAGCCATGCTGTCTTTCATTTTTACATTTATATGTGAATATTTTCACTTTAAAGTTCAACTATCACTTTTTCATCTGATTCTTTAGAATCAACATGTGACTTTAATGCTCTATTCATTGCATCCCTTTTGAAACTAACTTCTAGAACATTAAGAGGAATTAGTCAAAGCACACTTAATAGCTTGCATAGAAATATGAAGAATTTTTCTGTATTTTTGTTTATTTGAAGTAGGTCTTCAGACAGCTTAGTGCCGCAAGGATCAATGCTTTGTTGCAGGGATCAGTCCTTGGTCTGGTTCTTTTTAACATTTCTGGAAGTGATAATGCAGAAGGGCTCTTGGAGAAGGTTTGCCCCCTTGCTGAACATATCAAAATCAACAGCAGATTAGAAAGCCTGGAAGGTGTGGACAGGGCCGCCGAGGGACTGGGCTGGGCCCGGGGCAAGGCTGCCCCTGGGGCCCCGCCCCTGCCCCAACCCCCGAGGTAGCTGCCGCCACTCTCCCCGAGGTCGCCACCACCGCTCCCCTCCTCTGTCCGCCACCTGGCCGGGCCCCCTGCATTGAAATCACAGCACCTCTCACCTCCGTGTGAAAGCGCTGCAGGCAGCAGCAAATCACCTCCCTTCGGGCCTCCTCCTCTCCCTGTGTCCTACCCTCGCGGAAGTTATGTCATACGAGGGCGGGACACAGGGAGGGAAGGAGGCCCGAAGGGAGGCGATCTGCTGCTGCCTGCAGCGTTTTCACATGGAGGTGAGAGGCGCTGTGATTTCATTGCAGGGGGCCCGGCCCAGTGGCAGACGGTCGATGACTGAGGGTGGGTGGGACTGCGGCCCTGGGTGTGGATAACATAAAGAGGGATTTTGTGAAGCCTGAGGAATAGTTCTCACATTTCAAATCATCCCATTGTGCCAGCATCAGCACAGAGTAGCAGATGGAAAGGCACAAGCTCCTACTGCTATCCTGAGGATTTCTCTGCAACTGTAGATGGTGGTGTTTGGTTAGGGGTGGGGGGAATTGGTCACCTAATCTCCTTTATAGAATAGGCTCCTATCAAATGCCCACTTATAGAAGTGCCCTGCAAGTGACCAACATTCAAGGCAATTATGTGTAGCCTATCCATGTATTTTCAGAAAATATACTAATAAATATAGGGCAATTTCATTCGCTGAATGGTTCGATATTATCTGTATGTGAACTGGGTTAGTTTTTTGTCCTGTGCTCACTCCGAGCCTATCTGAATAGCAGTGATATTCAGCTGCTATCCAGATGAGCTATACATTTAGTTTAGTCACCAACTATATGGATAAAGTTAAATGCCTGTGTCAGCATTTCACATACACTGGTGACTATGCTGGCTTAAAATTTACTCCTATCTGCATGATTCATATTGCAAGACTGGCCAAAAGGTGAGTATGCAAAAGCAATAGCTGGCTCAGGGCATCATAGCCCCATGAGATAGCCCTAGAGAGAAAAGAGGGGGGAATTGAGATGCCTCTGTCTGTGCCTTTCTCTCTCTCTGCTTTTTTTTTTCCCCTAGAGGGGCATAATCAAACGCGAACGCCCATTTGTAAAAACGTCCATCTCCGAGAACGGGTCCGTGAAGGGGCGGGCCGAACTGTATTTTCGAAAAAAATGGACGTCCATCTTTTTTTTTCGAAAATACATTGGATTAGGGCATTTTTTGACCTGGGCGTTTTTGTTTTTTAGCGATAATCGAAACCGAAGCGTCCCAGCTCAAAAACGACCAAATCCAAGGCATTTGGTCGTGGGAGGGGCCAGCATTCGTAGTGCACTGGTCCCCCTGAGATGCCTCTATGCCAGCCTCAAATATCATACCTAGCTCCATGACAGTAGTATGCAGGTCCCCAGAGCAATTTTACTTTAGTTGGTGCTGCGCGGGACCCATGCAGAGAGGAAAAATCTGAAGAAAAAAAAAACAAGCAAGCAAGTGCAGTCAGGGACGTCCAAATTAAAAGATAGTAAAAGGGGGGGAATTGAACCAGCAACCTTTTGATTACAAGCTCAGTGCTCTAGCCAGTGCACCACTGATTAGACGTCCTTCGCTTTTCATTCAGTCCCTCAAAGTTTCTGTCAGCCAATCACAGCTCATTTAGCTGACATCTGTGTCAGCTAAACAGCGGTGATTGACTGACAGAAACTTGAAGGGACTTAATGGAAAGGGAAGGACATCTGAGCCCCTGAATAATGTGGTTCACTGGCTAGAGCACTGCGCTTGTAATCAGAAGGTTGCTGGTTCAATTCCCCCTTTTACTATCCTGGTAATTTAGACGTCCCTGACTGCACTTGCTTGTTTTTTTTTTTCTTCTGATTTTTCCTCTCTGCATGGGTCCCGCACAGCACTAACTAAACTAAAATTACTTCGGGGACCTGCATACTGCTGTCATGGAGCTGGGGATGACATTTGAGGCTGACTTACAAGTTGGGAAAAAAGTGTTTAACATTTGTTTTTTTTTTGGTGGGAGGGGGTTAGTGACCACTGGGGGAGTCAGGGGAGGTCATCCCCGGTTCCCTCCGGTGGTCATCTGGTCATTTAGGGCACTTTTTTGGGACCTGTTCGTGAAAAAAAACGGGTCCAACAAAAGTGACCTAAATTCTCTCTGAAAAGGCCCTTCTTTTTTCCATTATCGGCCGAGCACGCACATCTCTGCTCAGCCGATAACCACGCCTCAGTCCCGCCTTCACCACGCCTCCGGCACGCCCCCGTCAACTTTATGCGTTCCCGCGACGGAGTGCAGTTGGAAACGCCCAAAATCGGCTTTTGATTATACCGATTTGGGCACCCACAAGAGAAAGACGTCCATCTCCCAATTTAGGTCGGAATTTGGACGTTTTTTTCTTTCGAAAATAAGCCTCCTAGCGTTTAAGGTATCATTTCAAAACATTGTGCCTTGGTGTGCTCTTCCAGGAACAGTACATGGGGAAATGGTTGCTGTACCTCCTAAGCTCAATTACCAAGTGTCCTCAGGATAATACTTCCTAGGCTAACACATGTTATGCACACAACTACCTGACGAGACCTTGGAGTACTGATGCCATTTAGAATGTTGACAACCCTATTGAACCCCTTCCACTGAATACCAGTGCCAGAACCTTTCATCATCATCAGTGCATTGTGTTGTTTGTTACCTTGGGTTTTTGTAGTTCAAATGCATTCTACAAAAAACAGGGCCATGCATTTGGGCTAGAAAAATCTGAGGGAGTAGAATAGTATAGGGGGTGAAGAACTTCTGTGCAGAAAAAGAGGAGCAGGACTTGGGGATGCCCATATGTGATGATCTTAAGGTGGCCAACAGGTAGAAACAGCAATGGAAAAAACTAGAAGGTTGTTTGGATGAACAGGGAGAGGAATGACCAGCAGGAAAAAGTAGGAGACAATGCATCTATATAGTATCTGACGAGACCTCATTTAGAGTACTATGTGCAGTTCTGGAGACCACACCTTGAAAAAGATATAAACAGGATGGAATTGGATAATAAAATAGTCAGTGGCAGTACCTACCTTTGTTGCCACTTGGGGCGGAGCACCCCCCTTCTCCAGGTGGAGCACCCTTCCTCCATGCTCACAAGGGGGTGACTGAGCAGTCACGCAGCTATTGGCTCTGCCGGTCCCCTGAGCCGAGTCAGAGGGGGCAGGGGACTGGCACCCCCTTGCTGGCAGCACCTAGGGCGGAGCACCCTACCCTCAGTACGCTAGAGGCAAGTGGTCTTCATCATAAGGCATATGGGGCCAGACTGGCAGGTGAGGGAAGATATAATAGAGATATTTAAATTCCTCTGTGGCTTAAAGGCAAAGGAGGCGAGTTTCAATTGAAAGGAAGCTCTGGAATGAGATTGGCTTAGGATGAAGGTGAAAGGGGACAGATTCAGGAGTAACTTAAGGAAATACTTTTCCATGGAAAAGGTGGTGAATGCATGGAATAGTTTCCCTGTGGAGGTGATAGAGACAAAGACTATATCTGAATTCAAGAATGCTTGGGACAGGTACATAGGATCTCTAAGTGGATGGTATGGATGGGCAGACTGGATGGGCCATATGGTCTGTTTCTCTTATGTTGCCAAGGAAGGCGTATTTTGGTGTTCTGCTACATAGAAAATAGTTTGCATAGATTAAAAATGTGATCTATTTGCGTTGTTTTTTTATTCCTTCCAAAACATGACCCATGATTGTTTAGTCCAGATAGAGCTAGAGCAGGGACACACCTAGCTAGTCACGTTTTAAGGATATCCACAATGAATATACATGAGATAGACCTGCATGCAAATGGGTCTCTTGCATATTTATTGTGAATATACTGAAAACCTGAATGGCTGGGTTGAGAACCCCTGATCTAGAGCTATGTCTATTGTATAACCCAGGTGTAATTGATTGAAGAAAGGCAATTTTCAGTAAATTTACCCAGGAAAATAGCTTTGATAATTGCCCTCCTCATTAGTTTACTTTATCATACAGAGTTAATAGTGGAAATAACAGCAGACAAATACAAATAAACAAGAACTATTCTTATTTCTGTATGCTTTCTTTGGTGCTTCTGAAGTGCGACAGGTTGCACATTATTTTACGTGTGCAATTTTATTTGCATTTTGATGGTAGTGGATAGAAAGAGGGTAGACAAAATGATCTGTCTCATTTTTTTTTCTATTCTAAATTTAATTGCTAACAATTTACCCTTCTCTCACATCATTAAAGAAATCAGACAGTGACATTATTTCAGATCAGCTTCCAATGTGAGTCACTGTAGATTGCTGATGGTGACCTTCTTCCTTCTTGTGCCTCTGAGCATGTTCGTAGTGGAAAGGTCATGAATGATTAACAATGGGTGGGCGGAACTGGGAAAGAAAAATAAACTCCCACTAACACCAACAAAGAGGAGAAGCTAAAAAGAAAATACTGAAAATGAAGAATATTTACATAGCAAAGGAAAAGGTGAAAAGGGTGCATTCTAAATAAAGTATTAGTAAGTGAGATTCATATTCTTGAAAAGGAATTAAATTATTCACCCTTAGGTCACTTTATTTTGTGGTCCCTCTGATTTGCGTAGATTCTTTTTATCAGCCTACCACAGAGTATTATCACAGTTTCTTTGGAAATGTTAGTTGAAACTGAAACTAAATTGTGAGGTCAAAAACAGAAGACATGAAATGCAATTAACTAAAATGCTTATATACAGTCCTCATAATTCTATAAAAGTTGCCAAAAATTGAGTGCACAAATTTGAGCGTGCACCATTTAATTGAATAATGAGCTAATTAGTGCCAATAATTGACTTTTTTAAACAACAATTATTGGCACTCAGATTTAGAACATATGAACATAAGAGTAGTCATACTGGGTCAGACCAATGGTCCATCTGGTCCAGTATCCTGTTTTGCTATGACCCATCCATCAACAAATAAATAAGTAAATAGATAAATAAGTAAATAAATATATAGAGGAGGAGAGGGAGAATGAAAGCGCAAGGGGGGAAGGAGGGGGCTGGAGAGAGAAAGAGAGAGGGTTCCTTTTCACCTGAAGAATGGAGGGAAGGGAAAAACTACAACTCCCAACAACACCTGAGTAGGACATACCATAGAAATGGGGACTTCCATTCCCAACAGCCCCCAGAGGTTGCTAGGAGAAGGACAAGAGGGGGGAATTGGGAAAACCTATCACAGAGAACTAGGCTAAGGGAAGAGGTTCTTAGCCTACCCAATCAGGGAGATGAGGAGCAGCTGAGCGGTGGGTGTGGTGAAGAACCCATGGACTGGCAAGGGGAAGAAAAGGGGAAGGAGGGAAGACAAGAGGAGCAGATGGATATATCTCCTCTGGCGAAACTGGGAGGCACCCAGGTGAAACAGCAGCTGGCTACATGGTATGAAGGCTTTTTGGAAAAAGGGAAAAGGTGGCTAGCCCAGAAGGGGAATTAAGAGAGCATGTTTACAACTGTTGGGTATTGGGGTGGTGGTCAGGAGGTAGTGCTGGCCAAGTTGGGTGGGACCCTTTTACACTCCCTATGGTGATTAAGACTGGAGGGAGAGGGGGAAAGGTAGTGCTCTGCTTAAACTGCTTTATATGAACTGCTGTTTTTTTTCCTTTGAACCCTTTGAACTGCTGTGTTTTGGGGAATTGCTTAGCATGAACTGCTTTATATGGACTGCTGGGATTTCTTCTTTGAACCCTTTGAACTGCTGTGTTTTGGGAATTCCTAGGCATATGTTGTGTTCTGGGAATTGCTAGGCATGAACTGCTTTATATGAACTGCTGGGATGCTTGAACTATTTTCTTTGGGTTAACTACTGTATTTTGGGAATCATTCCTTTTTGGAGTGCTGAACTTTGGACATTGGGGGCCAAGCCGCTTGGACAGCAGAGTCAGTACCTTATTTACTCGGTGGATACCATACTATCTGTTACCTGGAGGATTATCTTATATGTTTTGTGCCTAAATAAACTGCAAACTGTCTCTGTGATGAGCCGGACCTGTACTTAGAGGGCGAAGTAGGATGTGCCCAGGGGGATCTGAAGTGGGAGGCATCACTATATATATAAGAGAGAGAATTATTTATTTGTTTATTTTGTATTCTGGATGGGTCAGTGCAACACAATTTATGGACTGACAAATGTTATTTATTTATTTTTTAACAATTGGTAATGTCTCTGTTTTTGGCTTATTGTTTCTCTTCCTGTTTATGTTCATAGGGTTGTTTTGGTCTTTTCTTCCTGGTAATTAAATGGTTGACTAAGAGGGGCATTTTCGAAAGAAACGTCTAAGTCAGAATTTGGACGTTTTACAAAGATGTCCAAATTCCGAACCGGAAAGAAGGTCATTTTCGAAAACGATGGACGTCCATCTTTTGTGTTCGAAAATACCATGGATGTCCTGTGATTTGGACGTTTTGCAATTTGGATGTCTTTCATCTTCGACCATTTAATAAAAAAATGTCCAAGTGTAAAATGTCCAACGTCATGCCATTGGATCATAAGAGGAGCCAGCATTTTTAACAGACTTGTCCTCCTGACATCCCAGGACTGCAATCAGGCCCCCTAGAGGGCACTGCAATGGACTTCATAAAATGCTCCCAGGTACACATCTGACAATTGCTGCCTTACCTTGTGTGCTGAGCCTCCCCAAACCCACTACCCCCAAATGTACACCACTACCATAGCCCTTATGGGTGAAGGGGGCACCTATATGTGGGTACAGTAGGTTTCTGGTGAGTTTTGGAGGGCTCACAGTTTCCTCCACAAGTGTAACAGGTAGTGGGGGTATGGGCCTGGGTCATCCTGTCAGAAGTGCACTGCACCTACTACTAAACTACTCCAGGGACCTGCATGCTGCTGTCATGGACCTGAGTATGACATCTGAGGCTGGCAGAGAGGCTGGCACCACACTTTTTGGGAGTGGGGGGGGGGGTTAGTGATCACTGGGGGAGTAAGGGGAGGTCATCCGTGATTCCCTCCAGTGGTCATCTCATCAATGGGGCACCTTTTTGTGCCTTATTCCTAAGAAAAACAGGTCTAGATCAAAACACCTAAGTTTTAGTGCTGGACGTTTTTGCTTTGTTCCATTATGGCTGAAAGACATCCAAGTCTTAGGAACGCTCGAGTCTCACCTTGAACACGCCCCTGATACGCCCCCTTAAGATTTGGATGTCCTTATGACGGACTTCGGAGAAAGACGCCCAAAATGAGGTTCAATTATACCGATTTGGACGTTTCTGAGAGATGGACGTCCAAATGCTGACATGTCGCTTTTGGACGTCCATCTCTTTCGAAAATGAGCCTGTAAGTATACAAATATCATGTATACCTACTATTAGCAATTTTCACCTTTCATTAGCATCAACTGCAGTATCTACCTGTCTGTGGCCGTCTGTTTAGATGCTGCTGCACACAGAATACTGACAACACATTGCTAGGACTTAAGCATAGAAGAAGATTGCTAAACTCTGGACTGGATCTAGTACATTGTTTCTCTGTAGGTGTGCCAACACTGCCTGTCTCTTTCATACATCTGTTGTGACTTTGTACTCTGTATTAACATATATTAGTGTTTCTCAGCCTTGATCTGGAGGCACACCTTGCCAGTCAAGTTTTCAGGATAGCCACAATGAGCACGTATAGGATAGAGCTGTATACAGTGGAGGAGTAGCCTAGTGGTTAGTGCAGCAGACTTTGATCCTGGGGAACTGGTTTCGATTCCCACTGCAGCTCCATGTGACTGTGGGCAAGTCACTTAACCCTCCATTGCCCCAGGTACAAAATAAGTACCTGTATATATGTAAACCGCTTTGAATGTAGTTGCAAAATACCACAGAAAGGCAGTATATCAAGTCCCATTTCCCTTCCCTTCCCCTTCCAAAGTATGCAGATCTATTTCTTGCATATTCATTGGGGGAATCCTGAAAACCTAGTTGCTTTGGTGTACCTGTAACACAGGGTGATTGTCACTGAATGGTTGAATGATGTTTACAACTGTTTACTTTCATAGCAGTTCCACATTAGAATGTAAGTAAAAAAAATGGCAATAATGGGCTGGGACTGGGTCAACCGAAATGTAAGTAAGTGTTTTTGAGATTGCTTTAACAAACTCATACTTCCACCATGCTCCTTCTCATTCTTAGTTTTCTGATTGTCTTTTTAGAAATGCATGATTTAAATTTTTATGTCCTTTTCTCAATGCCATTTTTGCTCTTTTGCTATTTTCACATATATTTTCTAGCTCTCTCCATTCCCAACTCCAACCCGATGTATAGCTCAATCTTTTTTTTTTTTTCACAAAGAGCTGCTTCAAAAGGCAGGGGAGATCTGATTTAATAAGCTCAGAATTGGACAGATGTTGTCCTGCTGTGGGAATAACCAGAAGTAATTTCCATGATATTTCACTGTGAATGAGAGCGGAAAACCTTCTTATCCATGCTTGTGATATGTAGCTTGATATTCTGAGGATGCCCCCATCCCTGGATGTGTACTGGATTGCAAATACCAGAAGCCCTCATAATGAAGCAAGCTTGGATTTTTTTTGTCTGCTTTGATTGCTTCCTTAACAGGTTTATAATGAGTTCAGAACTATCTTTTATTGGTAATCAGAATTTGTAAAATAAATTATATATATATATGCCAAAAGTTGATGGAAGTTAAGCACACAAATTCAGGTATTCTCTAACATCGTGCCTAATTTCTGGGAATGCCCCTGATCAACCCATGCCTCACCTATAGTCACACCCCCATTTGAGTTGTGCAATTTGAAATTTAGGAGAGCATGTTTCAAAATAGGGCTTACACCTAACTGATGAATTAGATTACACATGCTTCTGTGGTCCACGCCCAAATTTGGGCACCCAAGTTTGGTCGATTTATACAGAATTGGGAGATATACATATATTGGGTTCAGGTTCTGTATATGGTTCATGGAAAATCCACATGGAAATCATTTTCACCTAAGCATATTCTATAAGATTTAGGCGCGCTATATAGAATATGCTTAGTTGATATCTCAGTGCTGATAAGTATGCGCATCCATTTACACTAGTGAAAATGTGGTGTAAACCTATGCACGTAGATTTACACGGAGCGGCATAATCGACCAGAAACGCCTATCTCCATGGGCGTTTATCTCCGAGAACGGGTCCGTGAAGGGGCGGAGTGAACCGTATTTTAAAAAAAAATAGACGCCCATGTGTTATTCGCCAAGGTGTGAGCTGGGCGTTTTTGCTTCTCAGCGATAATGGAAAATGAAATCGCCCAGCTCAAAAACGAATAAATCCAAGGCATTTGTTCGTGGGAGGGGCCAGGATTCATAGTGCACTGGTCCCCCTCACATGCCAGGACACCAACCGGGCACCCTAGGGGGCACTTTTACAAAAACAAAAAAAAAGGTAAAAGAGCTCCCAGGTGCATAGCACCCTTCCCTTGGGTGTTGAGCCCCCCAAATCCCCCTCAAAACCTACTGCCCACAAGTCTACACCATTACTATAGCCCTAAGAGGTGAAGGGGGGCACCTACATGTGGGTACAGTGAGTTTGGGGGGGTTGGACGACTAAGCATTAAGCAGCACAATTGTAACAGGTAGGGGGGGGATGGGCCTGGGTCCACCTGCCTGACGTCCACTGCACCCCCTAACAACTGCTCCAGGGACCTGCATACTGCTGCTTGGGAGGAGGGTATGACATTTGAGGGTGAAAGTAAAAAGTTGTGAAACATCATTTTTTTGTGGTGGGAGGGGGTTAGTGACCACTGGGGGAGTCAGGGGAGGTCATCCCCGACTCCCTCTGGGGGTCATCTGGTCATTTAGGGCACTTTTTGGGGCCTTATTCGTGAAAAAACAGGGTCCAGGAAAAGTGCCCTAAATTCTAGCTACAAACGTATCCATTATCGGCGAAAGGCGCCCATCTCTGTTCGGGTGATAACCACGCCCCAGTTCCGCCTTCACCACGCCTCCGACACGCCCCCGTCAACTTTGTCCGCATCCGCGACGGAGTGCAGTTGAAAGCGTCCAAAGTTCGGCTTTCGATTATACCGCTTTATTTGTTTTTGTGAGAAAAACGCCCATCTCCCGATTTAGGTCGGAACTTGGGCGTTTTTCTCGTTCGATTATAAGCAGGACAGTGTGACAAAACAGTGGGTTTTAAGCCTGTAAACTGTATTATTTCTTGAAGTGTAGTTCTCTAGTTTGGCCAGCAGGTGGTGCATGTTTATATTTAAAGCTGCTACAGAGAAATAACTGTTCCTTCTTTAGTTAACACAGATAAGAGGTAACCTTCAGTGATATGGCCAGCCAGTTTTAAAACTTTTTGTTCTGGGCTCTGATTGGCCCAAGAGCTCAAAATTCAGCTAGGATGTACTGGCTTTTTCTCCAGTGTTAGCCAGGGAGAAAAGAGAGAAGGATCTCTTTGCTGAGGCCCTATGAACAGTTATAGTTGATAACCTGTGAAAAGCTATATGTCTTGATCTCCCAGGTACTATTTAGACAGTAAACAAATGTTTAATTAGTTTTATAATTGATCCATATTTCATTTGCTTGTTATTGTTTTGCTGATTGCACCTTTTCTATTAATTGTTCTAATTTTTCATGACAATAAACATTTTTAGTTTATTTACTCTGCTTGTCTGGACTGACTAAGAATCCTGGTGGTTTATGTATTGGGTCTGTGATTGCTTTGTGGGAACTGTTGGACCACTGGGAGTGTGGCCCCCAGTAACCTAGAAATCACTGGGGATAATTTGAGAGTGGGAGACTTGCCCAGAGGCAGTTGGGACCCAGTCAGTGGGAGGAAGGTGCTAGTGTAAAGCATAAGTGGCAGGTGCAGGCAGACCTGAGCTGTGCTGCGGATAGACCCTCTAAGTGGCTGTGGGGGTAGCCCGGGCGGGTGACTAGGCATTTCATGACACGTGGACTGGGCCATATTATATAACAATGCACATAAATTTGGGATCACCCATGAAATGCCCGTTTCCCCACCCATAACCATGCCATTTTTTGGATGTGCGCATTAGAATTTTGGTGTGGTAAGTTACACGCGTAAATTCTAATTGTTACCACTTAGTGCTTATTATTGCTTATTAAGTGCTATTAACAATGCTGATTGGCTTGATAAGCCAATTAAGTTACGCACATTGTTATGGAATATGCTTAGATTTAAGAATGAAATGCTAGGCACGATATATAGAATCCTGAAGATTGTGGGCAATTTTCTTAAAATATGTGCTATGTGCCCATAATGCACACTTTTTCCTGATAGTAAATGCATGTGCGTACTATCTGCAAATAGTATGCACTCTTTAAGAAAAGTGCACAATAAGAGATCTAAGATTGTGGCAGGCTCAACATAACGGACGGGTCACTGTGTATTTTTTCCTCCCTCTTCTCAGTTGCCAGTTACTTCTGATCCAATGGACCAGCATCTGACCCACCCAAGAGCCTCAGTGGAAATTTGGAGTGGCGGGCCTGGCTTCATCAACACCATAGCCAGATGACTCGGTGCCCTCTCTCGGGTTGGATATCTCTTTAAACTCTGCAGCAAACTTCTAGGCTGATGTGGCTTGAAGACATAGTTGACCCTGAATTAGCAGCTCTCCAAGAGCTGAGAAGTCCGGTGAGTGCTTTTGGAGGACAGGGTGCTATTTCTGGTACAGCAATCAGTGGAGACCTGGGGGGAGAGCCTGTGTAGAGCTACCTCCTGGAGTGGATTCTGAGGGAGCTGAGAGTTTACCTCCTTTTGCTATGGAGAAAATAGTAGTCTTGTCTGAGACAAGATCTGCTTCACTGCCAGCTCTTACCCCCCCCCCCCCCCCCCCCCCCCCAATATTCAGCTGGTGGCATTCAGAGTTTTTTTAAATGCTGATTGTTGCCGGCTAAATTAACCCCCAATATTCGGTGCAAGGCCATGTATGGGCACCGGTACTGAATATTGAGGGCTAAATGTAGGTGGGCTGGCTGCCGGAGCTTATGTGGGCCTTGCCAACATTCAGCTGGGGCACATATAAGATTGTTATCTGGTTCCTGGCTGAATGTCAACTGGGACCTGTATAACTTTAAAAATCTAAACTGCTGCAATCCCCCTCCCAGCACCCCTCCTTCCTTCCCACTCTCCAGACCACACCAAATTTCAACCATCCCCCTCAATGTTGCCTTCCACCAGCTCCAACCCCAGCCCCAGCGCTCTAGGTAGGCCCCCTGACCTATCCCCCAAGGCTTACCTTCTATTCCCTGGTGTTCCAGAGGGCCATTGAGAGCATGAGCACAGCACCCAAGCTCCTATCCAAAGCGACTGGCCTCAGAAAATGGCTGCTGTGACCTCTCGTGGCAGCCTCATAGGACTGTGTAGTACTGCAAGCTTCCATGAGAGGATGCAGCAGCCATTTTGTGAGGTCGACTGCTAGGGGTAAGAGCGAGGGGCTGTGTCCCTGCCCAAATAATCCTCTGGACCACCAGGGAGTAGAATGTAGGCCTGGTTGGGGGGGGGGGGGCTACCTAGAGCACTGGAGTTGGGGTTTGGGGGGGCAACGACATGGGGTGTGGTTTAAACTTGGTGCGGGCTGGGAAGATGGTGGGAAGGAAGGAGGGGGCCAGGAGGGGGATCATGGCAGTTTAGATTTTTAAAATTATGTGGGCGCTGGCCTGATATTCATTGAAAGCACCAGCAACACTAAGCAGCCTAGTTTAGGATAGCTTTTGAGCTGTCATAAATTAGACCACTTAGTGGGTCTTTTACTAAAGCTTAGCTTGAGTTATCTGCAGCAGGGCCCATAGGAATAAAATGGGCCCCTTAGTGTTGTGAGAGCCGGCACTGAATATTGCCAGCACCTATATAACCCCAGGTTCCTCCTTAACACCACCCCTGACCTGCCCACTTTTTTGTGAGCAGTCAGAGGCCATTTTCAGCGGCTCTGGCCAGTTTAGTGCTGCTGAATATTGAGGGCTGAGCAGCCCAGGAGATTTAAATCGCTCTGAGTATCGAGCCATTACTGTTTTCTCATGTCAGAAATCAGCAACGTTTTCACTGGAAATGATTTGAGAAGCAATTCAAGCCTTGGGAACCAATGTTTGTTCTCAAGTAAGTGAACTTAACTTTTAAATTGCGGGAACAGAGGATTTTGAAGTTACAGTACAAGGATGTTAAAAAATGGAAAAATTGGGTCACGTAGAGGAAAAAAAAATCAATGTTATTTCTGCTTTAAGATTAATAACTGAAGCTTTGGCAAACTCTGTTCATGGCACTAATTTAAGAGATTTGGATTTTTCTAAATCACCTAGGATTTCTCAATAAGTATTTAATAGAAGTCTTAAAAATACTTTGTTGCCACCTATTGCTATGATGTACAATTTACCAAACACTACTGGAAAAGGAAGTTGTATATTGTCAAATTGTGGATATTTTGAATGTGATAGCATTGCAGGAAAAATCAGAGAGAGGATTTAGTTGCTGGGACAATACTAGTACAATTAGCCGTGGCTGTTGACCAGGACTGGCTACTTCATATGTACTATAGACACTGTTGGGTGCCTTTTTCAATTTTCACATTAGAATGTTCCAGGACATCTCCAAAGATACTTAAAAGCCAAAGAAGCAGTTCTTGTTATATCGGCTAGCAGTATTACAGCTGGGAGCAGTTTTTATATGAAGTTTCCATGCAAATGTATAGTTAAGTTCAAAGAAAGGACATTTATCTTCTTTGACCCCTCTCGCTGGTCTACATTTATTTCCACAAATAAGGTGGTTGTAACAACCATTGAATCTCCCTCAGCTGTGTCTTCATAATGCTATATCGTTATTATCCGAGCAATAGCTGATTCTGCTTAATTTTCTTTATAATATTCTGTAAGGTTTCCTATTGTTTTCTGATCCACAATGAATATGCATGAACTTGATTTACACACACTACCTCCATTATATGCAAATCTCTTCCATGCATATTTATTGTGGATATCCTGAAAACCTGACTGGCAAGGGGTAATCCAGGACTGGATTTAGGAAACGCTACTCTAAATGTTATATGTCTTATTTTATACCTATGGGCCACACGGCACTTAGCACATGCTAATGTCATGCACCAAGCTGTAGTACAAGGGTTATGCGTTGTTATAGAACTAGTGGGATCTGCATATAATTTATACATGGGGATTTATACCAGGTTTCTATTGATGTAAATGGTTGTGCCTAAATGTAATCTCAGTTCCTGGTGTTAAGCATGGCTTATAGAATAGCACTAAGCGCTACTTTTTTTAGGCACCATTTACAGAATCTAGTCCTTTTTGTCTAATTGCTATTTTTTACTTTTTTTTATTTTCAGCACTTGATATACTGCAAGGGATCCCTGAGGTGACCACCAGGCTTATTTTCAAAAGAGAAGGGCGCCCATCTTCCAACACAAATCGGAAGATGGGCGTCCTTCTCTCAGGGTCGGCCAAATCGGCGTAATTGAAAGCCGATTTTGGGTGCCCTCAACTGCTTTCCATCGCGGGGACGACCAAAGTTCCCGGGGGCATGTCGGAGGCATAGCGAAGGCGGGACTGGGGCACGCTTAACAGATGGGCGTCCTCGGCCGATAATGGAAAAAAGAAGGGTGTCCCCGACGAGCACTTGGCTGACTTTACTTGGTCCATTTTTTTTCATGACCAATCCTCAAAAAGGTGCCTGAACTGACCAGATGACCACCAAAGGGAATCGGGGATGACTCCCCTTACTTCCCTGGTAGTCACCAACACCCTAAAAAAAACTTCAAAAATATTTTTTGCCAGCCTCGAATGTCAAACCCTGCTCCCTGACAGCAGTATGCAGGTCCATGGAGCAGTTTTAGTGGGTGCAGTGCACTTCAGGCAGGCGGATCCAGGCCCAACCCCCCCTACCTGTTACACTTGTAGTGGTAAATGGGAGCCCTTTAAAACCCACTCGAAACCCACTGTACCCACATGTAGGTGCCCATCTTCACCCCTTATGGCTATGGTAGTGTTGTACATTTGTGGGGAGTGGGTTTTGGGGGGGGGGGGTTGGGGCTCAGCACCCAAAGTGGGCAGAGGAGTGGCCTAGTGGTTAGAGTGGTGGACTTTGGTCCTGGGGAACTGGGTTCGATTCCCACTGCAGGCACAGGCAGCTCCTTCTGACTCTGGGCAAGTCACTTAACCCTCCATTGCCCCAGGTACAAATAAGTACCTGTATATAATATGTAAGCCGCATTGAACCTGCTATGAGTGGGAAAGCGTGGGGTACAAATGTAAGGGAACTATGCACCTGGGAGCAATTTGTGAAGTCCACTGCAGTGCCCCCTAGGATACCCGGTTGGTTTCCTGGCAAGTGAGGGGGACCAGTGCACTACAAATTCTGGCTCCTTCCATGACCAAATGCCTTGGATTTGGTCGTTTCTGAGATGGGCGTCCTTGGTTTCCATTATCGCCGAAAACCGGGGACGACCATCTCTAAGGATGACCTAAGGACGACCATCTCTAAGGTCGACCTAAATGTTGTGATTTGAGCATCCCCGACCGTATTATCGAAACGAAAGATGGACGCCCAACTTGTTTCGATAATACGGGTTTCCCCACCCCTTCACCGGTACGTCCTTAGAGATGGGTGCCCTTAAAGATGGGCATCCCCATTCGATTATGCTCCTCTATGCGGCTTACAATTTCTAATACAGGTACTTTGCACTGTCCCTAATGGGCTCACAGTCTAAGTTATGTGATGTAGCTAAGAACATAAGAGTAGCCATACTGGGTCAGACAATGGTCCATATAGCCCAGTATCCTGTATTCCAAACAGTGGCCAAGCCAGGTCACAAGTACCTGGCAGAAACCCAAATCGTGGCAACACTACATACTACAAATCCCAGGGCAAGCAGTTGCTTCCCATGTCTGTCTCAATAGCAGACTATGGACATTTCCTCCAGGAATTTGTCCAAACCTTTTTTAAACCCAGATACACTAATTGCATTCTTCAGCTATGGGTTCCAGAGCTTAACTATTCGTTGAGTGAAAAACTATTTCCTCCTATTTGTTGTAAAAGTATTTCCATGTAACTTCCTTGACTGTCCCCTTGTCTTTGTACTTTTGGAACAAGTAAAAAATTGAATTACTTCTACACCACTCAGGATTTTGTAGACCTCAATCATATCTCCCCTCATCCATCTGTTGGAGGGCTAAGGGAGTCTTTCATATCTCCCCTCATCCATCTGTTGGAGGGCTAAGGGGGTCTTTCATTTCTCCCCTCATCCATCTGTTGGAGGGCTAAGAGGGTCTTTTACTAAAGCTTAGCTTGAGTTATTTGCAGCAGGGCATACTTTATTCTTATGGGCCCTGCTGCAGATAACTTGAGCTAAGCTTTAGTAAAAGATCCCCTAAGTGACTTGCCCACAGTCACACAGAGCTGCAGAGAGAATTGAGCGTTGTTCCCCAGGACCTCAACCCACTGCTGACTGTCAGGCAGCAGTGAGAATCAAACCCAGTTCCAAGGGTCTGCACCCTGCTGCACTAACCATTAGGCCACTCCACTCCAAGCTGGAAGTATGCACCAATATTTGATGGTACATACTCTTCACATGGGTGGAGTTTAGACAGAGCATTGGCAGGCCATACACTTGTTTGTTGATTATAAAATACTGTGATCTACACATGCTTTTAAACAATCTAGGTGTGATTATTTACACCAGTTCTATGGTTGATGTAAGTGCTCATGTCTAAAATTTGAGCATGTACTTGACCTGTTACACTAGTATTCTATTTAGAAAAGAAAATGCTAACTTTTCTTTATAGAATAACCTCCACATAGATATGCTCTTGATGCAAAAAAATAGATGTCCCTTTATAGAAATTACTCTTTTAGAGCCGAATAGTATTAGGTATTTAACAGCAATTAGAAAGCAATTTTATAAAGGATTTTTCACACACATAGGGCTAGATTCTATATATGGCACCTGAAAAATCCGCATGGAATAAATTTCTACTTAACTGTATTCTATAAGTGGCACCTAGATTTAAGTGCAATATATAGAATGTGCTTAGCTGATATCCCAGTGCCTAGAACTAAATGCATCCATTTACACCAAGGGAAATGTGGCATAAATATCAGTATGTAGATTCAGGCTCAGGGGGGCATATTTTATAAGTGTGCATAAATTTTGGAACACCCACAAAATGCCCAGCTCCATGCATTAGAATTTAGGTGCTGTGAGTTGCAGAATACACTTAGCGAATTATGCGTGTAAATTCTAATTATTGCCAATTAGGGCTCATAGTTTGTTAAATGCTGTTAAAACACTGATTGGCTTATTAAACCAATTAAGTTATGTGCATTGTTATAGAATATGCTTGGATTTCGGTGGATAAAGGGGTAATTCTACAACAGTGAGCCTATATGTACATTTTTGCATGTTCTTTATGTGTGAGCATGTGCATTTGCTCACAAGTGGGTGTAAATGACCACTGCTTCAGTCTAACTATGATTTCTGCCACTTTGCTTTTAGTATTTTATGAAGACACGTATTACCTATGTATTCTTTTAAAAGACATGAAAAAGAGGAGCCTTCCTGCTGCCCTTATTAATTTAAATGTCCTGTTATAAAATTATACCCCCACCCAGTGTTCTGGGCTAGTTAGATTATCGTTCATAGGATATGACAATCTTCAGAAGTCTTAACACTCCAAAATGGTAATTTATTTGAGAGATTATTTATCAATTTATGCCCCCTGATGGTTCCAAAAGACCACTACATGGAGATCGTTTCCTATCTTCTGTTGAGCTCTACTCCAGAGAGAATTCTGCAGAAAAAATATGAAAAATAGAGAGGATAATCTTACAAGTCATTTCCATAGGTAAAACCTTGGGTTACCCATATGAAAGGGTGTTTATAAAACTGCCTGCCCTGTGTGCACGTGAAAGAAACCATGTAGAGTCATTCCATGCATGTTTTATCTGCTGTAGGGGAAACATTCCTGCAGTGAGGTATGGAGGGGATTGGAAATACACATATCTGCAAAAAAATAGGAAGTGTGGGCATGCACAGGTATTTTTGCTGGAAGAATACTCAAAGTGAAAGTACGTGCAGCCTTTCAGTTTGAAAGTCCAGCAAAAAAGGGCAGCCTGAACAGCATGCATACACTTTACATTCAGGCAGGCAGCTAAACAATTATCACAGATGTGTACAGTCATTTAAAATTCAGTAAGTTTGTGCATATTAGGGGCAATTCTAGAACCTGGTGTCTCCAGTTAGGTGTGCCAATGCTTCATACTGAATATCAGTTCTATAATGGCATCTGTGTGTTAAGATGCCATTATAGAATACTAGTGTAAACCCAAACTGGCATGCCTCTAGTTAGGTGAGGGAAAACAGTATACAAAAGCAACCAAACAAACAGACAAAGTAAACACTGGGCCTTCAGGATTGAGAAAAATGCAGTCCTTTATTTATGATGAAAACCCGACACGGGCCGTGTTTCGGCGTACAAACGCCTGCATCAGGGGTCAAAAAGCTCTTCTAGGTCAGCTAATTAGCTAGCTGATAAAGATGATAAACAATCAGGTTATATTCCCTGATGTTTGAACAGCTCATAAATAGAACGCCTTCAGCCGCATAAACCGAGGGGAATATAACCTGATTGTTTATCATCTTTATCAACTAGCTAATTAGCTGACCTAGAAGAGCTTTTTGACCCCTGATGCAAGCGTTTGTACGCCGAAACACGGCCCGTGTCGGGTTTTCATCATAAATAAAGGACTGCATTTTTCTCAATCCTGAAGGCCCAGTGTTTACTTTGAATGTTTGTCTAGTTAGGTGAGACCATTCACACCAGGTCAATGGCAGGTGTAAATGTGCATGCCTAAGTGTGCTATGCAACTCATATAACTCTTAGTTTTCTATAAGGTGTGCGCTTATGTGGGAGACACACCCATGCCCTCTCATGCTCTGCCCACATGTACGTACCCTTGAAGTTACATGCTAAGGCACTTACACGCTATCTTATAGAATAACGCATAGTGCAAATGGGCACATAAATGCCAGTGCTTAAGCACATAAGGTGCACTTATCTGCAGGCACTCAGTTATAGAATTGCCCTAATTCTGCATAACCCTGTTGGTCTAGATTTCACAATATAATTGTGCTAAGTACACACAAGCTATTACCACTGAATTTCCTCCTAGCAGGCATGGAAAACATGCATCACAACAAGAAAACACAAGGTGTATGGTCACAGGAAGCACACTGAAGAATCATATCCTTTGTCTACAATTTTCTTCAACAACTGTTGTACATATTTGTCAATTTTTATTAAATACTTAACTCAATTGCTATCATTGCTATCCTCATATTTAAAAAAAAAACTTTCCACACAAACCAACAGACATACCTCAATCTTACCCTCATTCACACTAAACAGAACCACTTATTATTGATTCCAAATTCTAAAATTTCTAATACAATTCACACTTTCATGTTCCCCAAAAATCACCTCCAAAAGATACAATTCAATAATTACTCCTCTTAAGGAACAGTTCGTTTTCCAAAAAATAATAATAATCCACTTTCAACTTGCAGTTCACATCAATCTGTTGTTTCTTCTCATAAATCGGAGTTAATACTCCTGTTCCTTTATCAAGTTATCTTCAGCATCTAATGACTGAAACATGATCTTTATAATCCACAAATGACCCAGGATTCTTCAAAAGTCATTTCCAAACAATGCAATCCACATAGGTCTGTTGTTTATTACTCTCATAAATTGGAGTTAACAAGCCTGTTCCTTTTCCTCAAGTTCTTTTCGGTTTTTAAAGATTTGAGCACATTCTTCATAATATATAAATGGCCCGAGGATCACATGATTACTCTTGTCACTTCAGTAAGTGGTAACTAACTTCATACTGGTTTTTTCTGTTGTAGCGATATATCCACATCAAGACCCTACACGCACGTGTTTCGCTAGAAATTTTAGAATTTGGAATCAATAATAAGTGGTTCTGTTTAGTGTGAATGAGGGTAAGATTGAGGTATGTCTGTTGGTTTGTGTGGAAAGTTTAAAAAAGAATATGAGGATGGCAATGATAGCAATTGAGTTAAGTATTTAATAAAGATTGACAAATAAGTACAACAGTTGTTGAAGAAAGTGTATGATATACAGATTGCAACCAGTTATTGAGTGTATACCTAGAATAGAACGTTCTTTGTCTACAACTGAGATGACCATATCTACCCCTGATGCAGGCAGATGACAAAACACTGTCCATATCGGGTCAATAAATGGTTCCTTGATTCTTTAATGTGCTTCCTATGGTTCATCCTTTTGTTCTGTGGCGATATGTCTTCTGTTTCCTTGCTGTGTGTTTGCTCTTGATGTTCTCTCTCTATTGTGAATGTGCTTATCAAATATTTGACTACTTTTACTGAAGAGATTTGTATTCTCTGAATAACAGTATCTTATACAACCACAGATTGCATGCGCTTTTATCATACATGTAAAATATTTAAGAGGTGATATTCAGCTCATGGTAGCCTGGTGGTATTAAAGCCACAGACAGCCGCAAGCTGAATTAGACTCAGATTTTCAATGTGAAGCCATATCCTTGCTCTAGCATTGACTATCTGGATCTTTGGTGGATCCAGAAGTTATGCAGATGCCAGTGGATATTCAGTGCCAGTCCCCACACTAACTGGAACAAAATAGAATTATTTTTTTGTGCAGTCTTATTTGCTTGGTTAGGTATATGGATACTGGCATTGAATATCACCGGTGCTCACATATCTTCTGGCTCTTTCCAACGCCTCCCCAGACTGCCCAGCACTGCACAGATTGTGCCGGAGCAGTCAGAGCCAATATGTAATAACACTGCCCTGTTAAGTGCCGCTGAATACAGGGCAGTGTTGGATATTGAGTCCAAGAGGAGTGGCCTAGTAGTTAGAGCACTGGTCTTGTCAAATACCACTACTGCTGCTTGTGATCTTGGGCAAGTCAACTAACTCTCCATTGCCTCGGGTACAAACTATTAGGCCTCCAGGGACAGGGAAATGTCCAGTATACCTGAATGGAACTCACCTTGAGCTACTGCTGAAAAAGGTGTGAACAAAGTCAAAATAATAAATATTTGTGGCCCTAGAACCCGTGTGCTGCCTTTAGTTTTGAGCAGGCTTGGGGCCTCTTCTTCCATGGAGGCCCAGAGTCAGTGTGCTGTTTCCATCACCCTAACACTTGCCCAGGGTGAATATCGATGGATAGCTGAGTGTGATTTAACTGGGCAGGAGTCATTCCTGCTAGGTTAAATCATTTTCAATATCAATCCCTTAGTGCATCCACAATAAATCTTTTCTTGCATGATATGTACTGAACTGTCCCTATGTGTTGTATGAGTGTGGAGGTGTTTATATAGATTGATAGTCAGAACCTATATCTGGTATGTGCATGGGTATAGTTTAGGGAGGGCATTGCCCCCCCTCCCATGAACTGTCCATACTTAGGGAAAAGGGAAAAAATGAGCAGTGCATGCCTAGTGCTGAACCATCCCCCTCCCCTACAAGTCTGACATCCCTTTCTTCTTGTTCCACACCCTCTTATCCACAACCTCTCTCTCCATATGGGTCTAGGGCCCCCCATGGTATTGCAAAAATGCCACTGGTCATCAGCATAGGCAGCTCAGAAGACAAACTGACTCCTGGCCGTCCCACCAGGCCTTTCCTGTGCCATGCTCTGTCCACAGGAAATTGCATCAGAGAGGTAGGATATGGGACAGGAAAGGCATTGACAAGTCCAGCAGGGAGGCATTCAGTGCTGCCTATGCTGGTGACCTGTGGTGTATTTGCATACAGGGGTGCTGGAGAGGTCCCAGACCCATATGGTGGGGGCTGGAGAGATGCCAGACCCACATAAAGGAGAGGGCAAGAGAAAGTCTGTGATGATCGGACCATGGTATTTCCTTCCAGTGTAGTCTCCCACTTGTAAGATTTGGTTGGCAGTAAATCTGTGAGCTAATAAGTCAAGTGCATGCCCTTTATCGTGAGTCTTTGTTGCTGTTGGATGAGTGAAATCCCACAGTTTTAGTATTATCCTACATTCTTTGGTGTTTTCATCTTTCCTGTTGTCCATGTGTAGGTTGATGTCACCTATAAGCAATGTATTGGATAACGTCACACATGTGTTTGAGATAAAGTTTTGTTGGGACTCCTTCAAGTTGCCTGGTGGTCTGTAGAATAGGATAACGCAAAAATTGCCCATAAGTTATTTTAAGAGCAGTTATTTCTAGGTGCGGAGCTATGAGTTCTGAAACTATCTCTGTTTTGAAAAAAGGATTTGTATATTACTGCTATTCCTTCTCCCCCTTTTTTTTCTCTGGTTCGATGTAATATTTTGTATCCTGGTGAACATAACTTGTTTAGGAATGAGTCCTCTTGGGAGTGTAGCCATATTTCCCTAATAAAAATTAGTCCTAATTTTTCTTCTTCAATCTAGTCTTTAATGATTTCTGCCTTGTTTAGTACTGATCATGCATTAAAGTAGCCAACGGGGATGGGTAGATAGCTTTCCTCGAATATGGGTTTCAGCATTATCTTAGTCAACTGTCTTTGACTGTGATCTTTATGTTTGTTCCAGTATCTCCTATTTCCCTTACTACATTGGTGAAGTCAAATGAGCTGTGTTTGATGTGTATTGTTTCATCCTCTATGTGGTTTTTTTAGTCTCCTTCTGGTATGTGTGATTATGGGGATAGTCTGTTTGTCCCCATGTGAAAGAGAGTGGGTGCTATAGCTCCTGAGTGACATTTGTAGGCTTTTGTATTACTGTACTTTAAAATATGCCTGATACTGGATTTTGGATTTGAATTTAGATTAGACCTCTCTCGGTAGTAGCTCAAGCCAAGTTACAAGTAGGAACAGTAGTTATTTCCTCTTTCTGGAGGGCTTGCAGTCTAAGTGTGTATCTGGGGCATTGGAATGTTAAGTGACTTTTGTCCAAGAAATCAGGGAGCAGCAGTGGGAATTGAACCCTGGCTTCCTTGGTTGGCATCTTCCTGCTTTAACCATCAGGTACAGCTAATACAGATGATTAGGGCTGTGGAGTTGGAGTCATGGATTCAGAAGCAATTTTAGGTGGAGTTGGATTGGAAGTCAATAGTTGGAGTTGGAAACATGTACCAACTCTGACTCCAGCTTCAAAATTTAAAAAAAAAAAAAAAAAAAATATATATATATATATATATATATATATATATATATATATATATATATATATATATATATATATATGGCAAGTTTATTATGAGAGAGAGAGAGACCCAGAGAGAGAGAGAGACCCCGAGACAGAGAGAGAAACCTAGTACTTTAGATCCAGAACAGAAAATTTAAAGCCTAATATCAGTAGGTGTTGGAGTCAGACAGTAGAAATATAGAGGAGTTGAAGGTTTGTGTACTGACTCCACAGCCCTGCAGATATCTATTCCAAATATTTTCAATAACCCAACAATAAACTAAAGGCCAACGGGTGTCAAAGTGTATATATTATTTTTTTGATGTTACATTGTTCAGAGGTCTATAGGATGTAACATTGATGAGCAACATATACACTGTAACAGTGTGCACACCCTTTGCTAATTAATTGGGATGTGAGTGGGGGCACCATGAGACAAACTTCCCTTGGTGCTAGTTCATTTCAGTGAAAAAAAAATCTTCACTGTTCAATAAACTGGGTTCCTATTTGGTCTATTTTTTTTTAAATAACCAAAACAAATATGTATGAAATGTATATATGCAATCCCCCCTCCCCAAATGAAATAGTCAAACTGCACCTATGCCTATGTGCAATGAAAAAAGGATGATTGAGTAGGAGAGACAGATAAGGAGGCTGTATCATTACAGTGTTTGCTGTTACCTCTGCTAAGAAACTGATAGGGGTTTAGTATAGTAGCAGTGAAAATTTTAAACAAATCTCTTCTAATTCCCAGCTTTCTAAAAGTGAGATTGGATTCAATAAGCAGAAGGATTTTTAAATTAGTGCTTTGTTTTGGCAATGGTTGCTGGTGTGTGCATGTAATACAGTTCTAATCAAATCCCACATGCTAAAGACCTTTCAGCAGAATCTTAGGCAGCATCGTGCAGTACTTATTCCACAGAAAGTGGCCACCGGGGAGGTGCAATTAGCTGTTCCCATGGAGAAGTTTGTTATAGTAATAAATAATAAGTAGGGTAGGTAGTGGAGGAATCAATTGAAGATATTTTGGACTGTCTAATGGTTTATGGGAATGATAAATAATTGACAAGACGTCTAAGGCGGTATATTCTGTATACATCTCATTTTTTACATGTTTGCGGTGACCACAAAGTGCACAGTCCTCAGTGTTTATGAAATTATAAGAAACTATTCATTTACCACATGTCGCTGACATTTCTACGCTACTTTAAAGTTGATGTTAAGAAGAAAAAAATCTATCAGTTTTTTTGATGGATTCTTCAAATGAAGTTTGTTTAAGGAAAAATCAGAAGTTCAACTGCAGCATCTATTTTCCAACATATGAAGTGGTTCAGCCTGCAGAATAATCATTAGTCATGTTGCAATGTATGAAAAATTACATTATGGCATATATTTTCTATAGACTTAAATGGTTTGATTTGTTTCAAGCTCTGTTCTCATTCTATGGATCCTATTTATAATTTAAAAAGGTATACAAGACAGTAATAACTGATTCAATTAACAATAATTATATAATCAAAGGAATGAAAAATTAGCAGAGGAAAATTAAAGAAAACTATACCTGCCAAAACAAGTCCTCAAAATGCAGGAAGTGCAAAGATGGAAAATAAAGAAAACAAATCAGTTACAGTAAACGAGATATCCTACATGAACTAAATAGCTAACGTTTTAACAACAGCATATAAACTCCTAACACAATACAAAAAAAGCAAGTTTCAGATTCATGAGACAGAGTTGTCCTTTAGCACTTTTTACATATAAAAGATGAAAAAAAAAAGATGACTATCAGGGGCATTTTTGAAGGAGAAGGGCGCCCATCTTTCGACACAAATAGGGAGATGGGCATCCTTCTCTCAGGGTCGCCCAAATTGGCATAATGAAAGACGATTTTGGGCGTCCTAAATTGCTTTCCGTCGTGGGGATGACCAAAGTTCATGGGGCATGTCGGCAGTGTACCAAAGGCGGGATGGGCACGTGCTTAAGAGATGGGCGTCCTTGGCTGTTAATGGAAAAAAGAAGGGCGTCCCTGACGAGCATTTGGCCGACTTTACTTTGTCCCTTTTTTTCAAGACCAAGCCTCGAAAAGGTGCCCGAACTGACCAGATGATCACCAGAGGGAATTGGGGATGACCTCCCCTTACTCCCCCAGTGGTCACCAACCCCTCCCACCCCCCCCAAAAAATAAAAAAAAAACATTTTTCCAGCCTCTATCCCAGCCTCATATGTCATACCCAGCTCCATCACAGCAGTATGCAGGTCACTGGAGCAGTTTTTAGTGGGTGCAGTGCACTTCAGGCAGGTGGACCCAGGCCCATCTCCCCCCTACCTGTTACACTTGTGGTGGTAAATGTGAGCCCTCCAAAACCCACCACAAACCCACTGTACCCACATGTAGGTGCCCCCCTTCACCCATAAGGGCTATGGTAGTGTTGTACAGTTGTGTAGAGTGGGTTTTTTTGGGGGGGTTGGGGGGCTCAGCACCCAAGGTAAGGGAGCTATGCACCTGGGAGCAATTTGTGAAGTCCACTGCAGTGTCCCCTAGGGTTCCCGGTTGGTGTCCTGGCATGTGAGGGGGACCAGTGTACTATGAATGCTGGCTCCTCCCATGACCAAATGGCTTGGATTTGGTCGTTTTTGAGATGGGCATCCTCGGTTTTCATTATTGGCGAAAACCGTGGTCGCCCATCTCTAAGGTCGACCATCTCAACATTTAGGTCGACCATCTCTTAGGTTGACCTAAATTAAATGTTGAGATTTGGGCGTCCCTGACCGTATTATCGAAACGAAAGATGGACGCCCATCTTGTTTCGATAATACGGGATGCCCCGCCCCTTCGTGGGGACGTCCTCAGAGATGGACTCCCTTAGAGATGGTCATCCCTGTTCGATTATCCCCCTCTAAGTGATCAGGGTCTGTAAATATATTATTATTTTGGTCTAAGAGGAATGTGACACCTTTAAAAACTTATTTGTTGATGCTTAATCAATAGTGTCTATTGGAGAGGATACATCTGTCTATCTGTTTGCCTGCCTGTGTGCATCTGTTTCATATGCTTAGGACTTCATATTGCCTCCCAGGCAGAGCAGTGGCACGAAGAGCTGGCAGACATTTCTAGGTCATGCAGGAAAGAAGAGCAGGATTGTGGCTGTAAATTGCTGGCAGGAGAACACAGGTTTCACCAGCAAGAAGGGCACAGCTGCATCAGAGAAGGGAAGGGCTAGGTGTGGGGGGTAGGTGAGCAGTTGGAGCATTAAAGGAAGGGGCTGGGTTCAAAAGGAGGAAAGCTGGCTGCAGTTAAAGAGGATGATAAGAGAACAGGGGCAAAGCATAAAGAAGGGGCAGGGTTAGAGGATGATAGGAGAAGAGGGGTAGAGCATAAGGAAAGAGGTAGGGTTTGAGGAGGAAGAGAGAAAACAGTGAAAGGAAGAAGTGAAAGGGTGAGGGAGAACACGATTGGGTAGCTGGGGAGGATGATGGGGAAATGCATGGATGGGTGGAAGGAAAGCAAGAAAGGGGAGTGCAGAATGAAGGATACAGAAGGATAGGGAGGGCAAATAGTGCAAGAGGGTAGGAGGGGCCTGGAGTGAGTATAGGAGGACAGGAGAAAGTGAAAATTAGAGAAAAGCCTACATGCTCACAGCCATAAACATACAGAGTCCCCTTTCACACTCTTTGATACCCTCTGAAATGCACACACACAAACTCTGCCACACACTCCCCTCCAACACATACACACATCCTGATGCTCAACCCAACACACACCTCAGCACCAACATATATACTGCGGCCTTTGACACGGTAGATCATGACATTGTATTATATAAATTAAGTCTTTTAGGCCATGCGGGTAATGTTCTAACTTGGATAAAGGAATTTTTTGACTCACAGGCATTATCAAGTTAAAATGAAAAATACATTCTCTTCTCACTGGCAGTTTTTACCTTATAGAGTTCCCCAGGGATCTCAATTTGTCATGGTTTTCTTACATTTGGTGCAAAGTATTTTTCTTATGCAGATGATATGTTTTTGTTATTACCTATTGAGAAATACATTCCTTCCATTTTCCCTAATATTACATCATGTATTGAGAGAATTGAGAAATTAAGTATTGCTTATGGCTTCAAATTTAACAAAGGGAAAACAAAATTATTATGACTGTCAGGTAGATACATTTCCTTTTTCTAAAACAGTACTAGATAATGGATTGTCCCTTGATATTGAAAGACTTTCGAAGGTACTGGGAGTTTATTTGGGTACTACCTTATGTTTAGTCACACAAATTAATACAGTAGCAAGCAAAATCAATTTTTCTCAAACTCCACTATTTTACTGATAGAACAGACCGAATGTCAGACCGAATGTATCTCAAAAACTCCACTTTTTGAGATACATTCGGTCTGTTCTATCAGTAAAATATTTTGCAGTGTTGGTTCAATCATTAATTCTGTGTCATTTAGACTACTGTAACAGTTTGTATTGTTTTGCTTCATTTACTTTGTGTTCTCGGTTACAGGTATTACAAAATACCACAGCCAAATTGATTTTTAGTAAAAAGAGATACAACCATACGACTCCATGTCTTGTTCAGCTGCTCTGGCTCCCAGTGAATGCCAGAATATCTTTTAAGTTGGCTTGTCTGGTCTATAAAATATTTTATGGCTGTAGTTCTGACTATTTAGTGAGACTGTGTTTTGTTTTTTCCACCTTCTCCTTATTCTTTTAGATCAGGAATGTCATGTCTTCTTTATTATCTATCATTAGTTGGTGCAAGATATTAGCTGCTATTAGACATTGAGCCTGCAAAGAGGTGGGATAATGTGGGATACAAATGCAATAAATAAAATAAATTTTTCTTTTCCTTACCAGGCAGATAAGTTCTGTCGCTCTTTGCCCATTCCTCTCAGATTTTTATCAACATATTTAAGTTTTTGTAAAAATTTGAAGACAGAATTAATCATAACATTTCTGAAATAAGTATATTTCTCTTTTCTATTCTTTGTTTCTTTTCATTTTAATTTTGTAACCTGCTTTAAATCACTAGTTGACGGTCTATAAGAACCATGTCAACATCACAATATTCAGTGGCCCCTTCTCAGATAGTGCTGTTGAATATCTCATCTGTTAAACTTGAAACCAGCTATTGGGTGGACTCAGGAGAGAATTGGTACTTAACTGGATATGTTAATGACCAAATATAAGCATAAAAACTATCAATAAGTTAAACTTGGAAATGGCAAATAGAAACCTAATAACAGGAATAACATGAAACAGTTGCTTCATCTTGAAAAAGTGAAGCAGCACTTTCACTTCAACAGCTCACTGCTTCACACTTGAAACTTAAGTGATTGACAGGAACTGTTCTGATTGAACAATAGATACAACTGAGACAGACAGACCAGCTGGCTGGTTATTAGAGCCAGGAAAGGAGTTGAAAGAGAATATGAAAGATTTTTGTTTTTCGTTTTTGCATTTTTTTTTCTAGGACAAGTAAACTGGCCAGATCATAGAAGCAGCACTCTCAGGTTCTCTCATCCACTCTGGTTTAAAAATTATAGGATCAGCTTAGCACCACCAGTTCTGAGTCCTTGACTATCCTGGAACCCCAGTTAGAAAAAATGAATTCTGTAAGTTTCTTAGGGCCCTGTTTACTAAGCAGTGTTATAGGTGTGTTAACATTTTTTATGCATGTTAACCATGTACGTACCTACGATATCCCTATAGGCACCTACATGGTTAGCGTGCTCGCTAAGTGTAGGCGTGCTAAACAGGGTCCAAGTTCCAGATGGCTGTTACTTTGCCACCTGTAGCAAAACTATTTATTTCCCTGCATGTTGTTTGTCTTGTGTTAGAGCTGGTTGTCTCCCTCTTTGTCAGTGAGCGGTATACAGGCTATGCCAATTTACCTCTTACTGTGCTGCTACACGCTGGGATTCATTCCACATTTTTGTTGGTGTAAATGGATGTGCATAGTTTTAGGTGCTGAGATATCAACTAAGCTTATTCTATAATCAGCACCTTAATCTAGGCATCGATTATAGAATACGTTTAGTCGACACCCCGATTTATTTTAGGCATCATATATAGACTGTCTCCCACTATCCATAGGTATTCCATCCGGCAATGTATGGTTGATTGAGGGCATATGCTACAAACACAAACATTTGTATCACCAACTTCAGGACAGATGTAAAGTTGTACCTTTTCAATGTGGGCACTAGTGAACTGGTTCTAAGAGCCTGTTTTCTAAAGCCAGATAAGCATAGGAATCTTGTTATAAAATTACCCCCAAATGGGTGAAAACAAATCAACCAGTGAGGGGATTTTGGATTTACTGTAGCTCGTGCCTTTTTTTCAGTTGCAGCTCAAGGCAAGGTACATTCTTATACAATAGGTATTTTCCTCTCTCAGGAAAGCTTACAATCTAATTTTATATCTGAAGCAATGGAAGGTTAAGTGACTTGCACAAGATTATAAGGAGCTGCCAAGGGATTTGAACCAGGCTTCTCTGGGTCTCAGCCGTCTGCACTAACCATTAGACTACTAATGCATGTGAAGACTCTAGCAGACAGGCTAAAATGAAGGGAAACAGAAACTCTATACATCCTCATAGCAATGGCAATGAATAGCTGGGAAGGCCCATTTTTTAATGGCTTTTTCTTTTTCATGACAGGATGTGGTTTCCTGTGATAGTTTACAAGTTTTGCTTGGTCAAAATATTACATTTCATTTTTACAGCACAGTAAATAGTTACTGTACAATTCTGTATGTAGTCCCCTGTTAAATTGGGATTACTAATGCAAGTGAGTCCCTGGTAGAGAGACACTGAGGGGAGTGACTGGGAGGTCCCTGGATGTGAGGAAACCCTGGCCCAGTGGGAGTGATTAGGGAATAAGATGCATATGTTGAATGAGTGACAGTTCTGAAAGGAATTTGGAGGAATAAAAGTTTTTGCCTGTGTAAGCACAGGGTCCTTGGTTGCCTGGAGGTCTTAAGATCGCCTGCAAACCCCTACCAAGTGACCAGTGAGGAGAAAGGGGGTCCTGGTTTGCAAAGTAAAGTTTGGGCTGAAATTAAGGAGCAGTTATTGTCCCATTCACAGTAATTGGAGAAGGAGCCAGATCTTTAGGAGGATTGGGGAGTCCTGCCTGCAAGTGGGGTTCATGGCAGGAAGGAGCCTGCTCAAGGCCAGGGTTTAGCCCTGCGAGGTGCATCCATGGAAGGAGGATAGCCAGAAGGGTCTGTACCTGATAGAGGTGGAGAGATTTGGGAAAGAAGAAATACATCTGGCTTCCAGGATAGACATGGACAATGGTGTCTATTGATACGTACATAGCCTTGCAAATAACCCCAAGAATTACAGTGGTGAAGGTGATCCCCCCTCCCCCTTGGGAGCAACGGAAGTCTGGATTTAACTTATTTAGAAGCTAATTAAATGACTGGTTGGAGATAAATTCAGTTGACATAAGTACATAAGTAATGCCACACTGGGAAAAGACCAAGGGTCCATCGAGCCCATCATCCTGTCCACGACAGCGGCCAATCCAGGCCAAGGGCACCTGGCGAGCTTCCCAAACGTACAAACATTCTATACATGTTATTCCTGGATTTGTGGATTTTTCCCAAGTCCATTTAGTAGTGGTTTATGGACTTGTCCTTTAGGAAACCGTCTAACCCCTTTTTAAACTCTGCTAAGCTAACCACCTTCACCACGTTCTCCAGCAACGAATTCCAGAGTTTAATTACACGTTGGGTGAAGAAAACTTTTCTCCGATTTGTTTTAAATTTACTACACTGTAGTTTCATTGCATGCCCCCTAGTCCTAGTATTTTTGGAAAGCGTGAACAGACGCTTCACATCCACCTGTTCCAGTCCACTCATTATTTTATATACCTCTCTCATGTCTCCCCTCAGCCGTCTCTTCTCCAAGCTGAAAAGCCCTAGCCTCCTTAGTCTTTCTTCATAGGGAAGTCGTCCCATCCCCGCTATCATTTTAGTCGCCCTTCGCTGCACCTTTTCCAATTCTACTATATCTTTCTTGAGATGTGGCGACCAGAATTGAACACAATACTCAAGGTGCGGTTGCGCCATGGAGCGATACAATGGCATTATAATATGCTCACACCTGTTTTCCATACCTTTCCTAATAATACCCAACATTCTATTAGCTTTCCTAGCCGCAGCAGCACACTGAGCAGAAGGTTTCAGCGTATTATCGATGACGACACCCAGATCCCTTTCTTGGTCCATAACTCCTAACGTGGAACCTTGCATGATGTAGCTATAATTCGGGTTCTTTTTTCCCACATGCATCACCTTGCACTTGCTCACATTAAACGTCATCTGCCATTTAGCCGCCAATCAGTCTCCCAGTCTCGTAAGGTCCTTCTGTAATTTTTCACAATCCTGTCGCGATTTAACAACTTCGAATAACTTTGTGTCATCAGCAAATTTAATTACCTCGCTAGTTACTCTCATCCCTAAATCATTTATAAATATATTAAAAAGCAGCGGTCTTAGCACAGACCCCTGAGGAACCCCACTAACTACCCTTCTCCATTGTGAATACTGCCCATTTAACCCCACTCTCTGTTTCTTATCCTTCAACCAGTTTTTAATCCACAGTAGTACATTTCCTCCTATTCCATGACCCTTCAATTTCCTCTGTAGCCTTTCATGAGGTACCTTGTAAAACGCCTTTTGAAAATCCAGATACACAATATCAACCGGCTCCCCTTTGTCCACATGTTTGTTTACTCCTTCAAAGAATTGAAGTAAATTGGTCAGGCAAGATTTCCACACACAAAAGCTGTGCTGACTTGGTCTCAGTAATCCATGTCCTTGGATGTGCTCTGTAATTTTGTTTTTGATAATAGCCTCTACTATTGCAGAAAGTTCAATAAAAGTTGAGTTATTGTTTAAGCCGCAGGAGTGCGATGTGGTTCCTGGACCGCAGAGCGAGTGGAGCCCTGAATGGACAATTGTCTCCCAACCCTGGATCGCTACTCTGGCCCATCTACCCACTCCCAGCTTGACTGGAGACTGATTGCAGGTTGAGTGGGGTGAAAATGGCCTGAATGAGCGGTGTGTGTTTATGTGCTTGGGTGCGGAGCTAGAACTGGGTGAGACTCGGGTTACATGTATGATAATTAGTATAATGGATGGTAATACAATGCATATACCATGCAATATTTTTGCTATTCATAGATTGCACAATGTCAGTTGTATTTTTGGCAATATATTCAGTAATTTACCAAAGTTATCATGCTTTGGTATATATATATATATATTTCTTAGCATAATTCAAAGAATTCATTCATTGTTCAGATGGGTAGCACTTTGGGGCTCTATTACAAAGGCACAGTAGCACTACTATGTGGGTAGCACACTCCAAATTGGTCCTATCACTTCGGTAGAGCGGGAGCCCAGCAGTAGTTTGAAAGTTAGTGCACACAGTTTCCCACGATACGAAATAATTTTCTATTTCTACCATGGGGGGGTTTCCCAGTGGTAATCGGCAGCGGGTTCACATTGCCATGCAGTGCCCGATTACCGCGGGGTTAGAGCATGAGCTCAGACAGTAAGGGTTCCTTTCACTAAGCGGCGGTAAGCCCAACGTGGGCTTACAGCGCGCTATACGGAAAGTACCATCAGGCTACCTCAGCAGCCTGGCAGTTCTTCCCACCCCTAGTCTGCCATCATTTCTGGTGCTACAAAAATGTATTTCCTTTTTATAGTGCCAGAGTTTACCCAGGTCCACTCGCTGCCCGGTTATTGCCATGTTAATGCAGGAGCCCTTACTGCCACCTCAATGGGTGGCGGTAAGGAGCTCCCTCCCAAAATGGCCACACGGCAAGTGCTTTACTTGCCACACAGCCATTTCCTGTAGGAAAGCAAGACTTCCCTTTTAGCAGCTGCGGTAAAAGGGGGCCTCAGCATGATGTGTAAAAGACGCGCCGACGCCAGCACTGGCCCCTTTTTGCTGCAGCTTGGTAAACATGGCATTAAATAGCCGTGCACTGATTTGAATATTAGCGCACAGTCATTTACTGCCCCATTTTTAAAAAAGGCCTTTTTCCTGCCACTGTAAAAAGAGGCCCAGCGCATGCCAATTTCATGCACCAAAACTAGTGCAGGCCGCTTTTGACTGCGGCTTAGTAAAAGGGTCCCTTTATTTCTCAGCATCATTTAGCTCTATTATATTGGCTTGGTATTTTTCACCCACCTTCCCCCTCCCAACCACCACGTCATAGCTACATTGGTTTCTTTAAAATATTTTGAAGAGGTGCATAAACCAAACATTTTCATTTTGTTTAGTTTCCAATGTCATTAATCCTATTTTTCATTTTATTTGCGTATTAAAATGTTTTTTTTTCCATCTGGGGGCAATGTCATAAATAGTTTGCATTATTGCACAATACTGTACCCTATTGCTCAAACAGTGCACACCATTGTACAATAATGCACACTATTGGGAAATACAGCGCACTATTAAGTGATAGTGGTCACTATTTGAACAATATCATGCATTATTGATGCAGAAAAAAAGTCCCCATTCCCCTCCCCCCATCATTCTGTATTAAAAATGGCATGAAATAACATGAGAAATGTCAACAGACATTTCCCGTGTCATTTCAAATGATGTATATCCCTAATATTTAGTTGGAATATATAAAACAAGGCTTCCTGACCTCTCCTTGGGACCCCACCGTCACACAGGTTTTCTGGACACCCCAAATAAATATGTATAAGATAAATTTGCATGCACTGGAGACTCAGTATGTACAGATTGTCCTTGTGTTTATTCATTGTGAATATCCTGAAAACCTGACTGGCTTTGGGATCTCCAGGACAGCTTTTGAAAGCCTTGTTATAAAACTTTTACCATAAATGCTTCAGAGACCACAATACATGAGGCTATTAACCTATAAACATAAATGGGAAATGTTAAATGTAATCAACCAATCACAGGTCAATATGTCTCATTTTATTTAAATGTTGGCTGTGATGTTTAAAGAAATGTTTATGTTCAGCAATGCTACACGGATAGACAGCACATAGAATGCAGTTTTTGTCATAAGAACATAAGAAAATAAGTATTGCCATACTGGGATAGACTGAAGGTCCATCAAGCCCAGTATCCTATTTCCAACTGTGGCCAATCCAGGTCACAATTACCTTGCAAATTCCCAAAAGAGTAACACGAACTTTGTGCTGCTTATCCTTGAAATATGTATCAAAAAGGGAGATGAAACAATCTGGGGTCAAGTTATTGAGTTCCTGTTTTAAAGTTCAAATTCCTGTTTTTATAAGGGGAAGTCTCATATATGGTCACAGGGCAATCTTTTACACACTCACCGGTGCGACCCTTTCAGTGATAATTTGTAATCATTGACATACCCCCTTCCTCCCTGCATCTACATATAGTCAAAGTGCTTATTATTCACAACGTATTTTATCTTTTTGTCTTTCTTTCTTAAATTTCAAAAGTGCAGGGCTATCAGTACTCTGCTTTAGGATTATTCACGGTCTTTTCAGGAATATCGCAACTTATAACGGTACTGGGTAATGGCAGACTCGCAATTATAACTTATCTGGACACAGTATTTGTGGATTTTTAACTCCCCGAATCTTGATGCCCCGACAAGTGCCTGTTTTGCTGCTCTGGCTTTCTCAAGGGGAATACCTCGATTTTGGGTCTGTTTGAATAAACAAAGAAAATTGCCTGTCAGTCCTTATAGTCACCAATATTCCCCAGCTTACTTGTTCATGGTTTGTGCGTACCTCCTCTCTGTCCTTCTCCTGTTGACTGCCACGCCAACCACGACTTGGCGGCGTCTCTTTTACGGTGCCCAGACCAGAAGTGGTCTGATGTCAGTGTCTAGGCTAACAGCTCCCGGTTGTGCTTCACATAAAACATCCACAGTGGATGTAGGTATTCAACCCATTGGGTTCCACAGTGTTCAAATTGAAAATCCAAAAGGTTTCCCGCTGTAACAGTTTCTTGTTTGGATCCCCTCCTATCCAAATAGTGCCAGCGAAAATTATCACTGACCACCTTGGCGCTATTTGGATAGTGCTGAGCTGGTCCAGGGCAGAGCTTAAGCAGACCTGGCACTTATCTGGGAAAAGCAATTTTCAGACCCGTACCTGGATAACTCGCTTGATAACATTAAGAAAGCAAAAGAGCTGCCATAAATTTGTCTGGGTTTCATTTGAACTATCACTGGATAAGCACCGCCACCCACTGTATACACGGAGTTTTAGCACTGGTATCTGAGTATGACATGGCACTGAATATGCTACTATATGGAACCTGCGGTGGCTAGCATTTAAAGCAATGTTGACCACTGCAGGACAATGTTGGAGAGAATGTGTATAACCTTTATTTTGATAAAACAGATCATAGGAGCACATGTTCAATAGAGGATATGAAAACCAAAATATTCTAGTTGAACAGTACAGCTGAATTCACTCTTTATCAGTTTATCTTACCACATGAACAACATCTTGAGTACCCACACAACTGAAGGGGCAGCAAAGGTTAAGAGAAAATTCAAGCTTACAGAAGTTAAAAGGAGTGTTTTCGTTAACTGCGGTTGAGGACATTTTTTCAAAAACTGAAGACACACCTGACTCAGAAAACAGAGTGGTTTGGTTGTTATGATAAAACAAGGAAATAATACCCAGGAAATAAAGACAATTAATAGGCACAGCACACAGCTGAAGGATCACTGGATTAGATTTGATTGCATTTCATGTTTTAGAAACTATGGACCTGGATAAAATCCAGCCTTTCCAGTTTGGGGATGAATAAGGTTTGTTAGAGGGCAATGGAACAGTTTCAGACTTTACCTAGTTGCCTGACTTACTACGCACTGCACCACAATTATCTACAGATTAAAAATTATGCTGAAGCTCTAAAAATTTAGAAACTATCCCAGAGAAATATACATTTTTATAGTATGGAATCAGTTATTGGGTGAAAAAAATAAACCAGAAATGTTGTTTATTTATTGGGATTTATTAACTACCTGTATGAAAAGATGATCCAAGGTAGTATATAATAGGAGTAGCTTAACATAAGTAACATATTTTGTGTTAACAGCATAACAATAGTAAAATGACCAAATGTAAGCATAAAATATAATCAATAAGGTAAACTTGGAGATAGGCAGATTAAATCCTAGTAACAGCAGAGTCATGACACAGTATCATAAATAACCACCAGATTAGTTGCAATAAAGATCTTACAAAATTCCCTGCAAAATGGAAGGAAAAGGTCCCATCAAGCTTTGATTTAAAAATCTGCTCAGCTTTAAGATCATCATTGCCATAAAACACCTTCCACTTTGTCATTTACTTATTACTTGTTAAATAATTGTTTAATCAGTCCCCCTTTAGTCCAACAAATGTAAAAAAAAAACCCAGAAGATACTTATTTTTGTTAGCTCAGTAGAACATTTATATAAGAACCCCTCTCAGTTGTACTACAGCGTTCTGAATTAGTTGATCTGGTGCAAACTCTATGGTTTGAACAATATGCTAGGTATTACAGTAGTCTAGACTGACTTCAGTGCTGGGCAAAATAGTGGAAACTATTATAAAGAATAAAATTAAAGAACACATAGACAAACATGGTTTCACGGGACATAGTCAATGTGGATTCAGCCAAGGGAAGTCTTGCCTCACCAATTTGCTTCATTTCTTTGAAGGTGTGGATAAACCAGTGGCGTAGCCAAGGGTGGGCTTGGGTGGGCCCAGGCCTACCCAGTAGCAGCATACCTATGATGTGGCTGGCAGGGATCTCCAAGCCCCACCAGCCGAAAACTCCCAACAAGTGTCTTTCCTGCATACCTTCTAAGTAGCAGATCTTCACCTGCAGTGCGCAATGACATATATATTGCTTGCACCGGCCCCACAGCCTTCCCTCTGATGTATTTCTGCCTAGGTGGAAACAGGAAGTTGCATCAGAGGGAAAGGTGTGGGACCAACATGAGCAGTGTGTATTAGTTGCTGCTCGCTGCTGGTGAAAATATGCTATTTAAAAGGTATACAGGAGAGGGGGGATGTTTGAGAGACCATATGGCATGCAGGCGAGAGAAGGAGAGACCAAATCACCTGTGAGACGGGGCAAGGTCCTTCTGCCCACCCATCTTAGGTCCAGGCCCACCCAAAATTGGGTGTCTGGCTACGCCCCTGGGATAAACGTGGATAAAGGTGAGCTGGTTGATGTAGTGTATCTAGATTTTCAGAAAGCTTTTGACAATGTTCCTCATGAGAGACTCAGAAAATTAAAAAGTCATGGAATAAGAGGCAATGTTCTGCTGTGGATTAAGAATTGGTTATTGGACAGAAAACAGAGGGTAGGGTTAAAGGGCCATTTTTCTCAATGGAGGAGGGTAAATAGTGGAGTTATTTAACATATCCATAAATGATTTGGAAATTGGAACAACAAGTAAGGTGATTACGTTTGCAGATGACACAAAACTATTCAAAGTTATTAAAACACATCTGAATTGTGAAAAATTGCAGGAAGACCTTAAGAAATTAGAAGACTGGGCATCCAAATTGCAGATGAAATTTAATGTGCAAATGCAAAGTGATGCACATTGGGAAGAATAATCCAAATCACAGTTATCTGGTGCTAGAGTCCACCTTAGGTGTCAGCACCTAAGAAAAAGATCTAGGTGTCGCTGTAGACAATATGCTTAAATTTTTTGTCCAGTGTGCGGCGGCAGCCATAAAAAACTATGCCTCTGTATTGTTCCATGGTTCGACCTCACCTTGATTATTGTGTTCAATTTTGGTTGCGTATCTCAAAAAAGATGTAGAGGGGCATTTTCGATATGCCATCTAAATCAGACTTTGGACATTTGTTAAACATCCCAGATTCGAACAGCAAATATAACCATTTTTGAAAAAGCCGAGGAACCAATTTTGAGACTGAAGGACTTTGCTCAGCATGTTTGCTACAGCATTATATTTGCCAGCTAGGTAAACAGCTCTTATAGAGATGTTTTGTGAAGTTGCTCAAGTCCATATCTGGATTGCTTGTCGACAGAGGACTTGTTCCTCTGTGTTTATTCGGGTAATACATTGTTACCTGGTTGTCCATGTGAACAAGTATTACCTGACTGAGAACATTGTCCTGGAAGGTTATGAGAGCTTTCCAAATAACTCGCTGTTCCAGGGGGTTAATATGTTGTTTATCTCGTGGGGACCAAAAACCCTGTGAATGGATACTGTTGAGATGTGATCCACTATTGGGCTCATTTTCAAAAGAGAAGGATGCCCATCTTTCGACATAAATTGGAAGATGGATATCCTTCTCCCAGGGTCGTCCAAATCTGTATAATCAAAAGCTACTACTACTACTACTACTACTACTACTTATCATTTCTATAGTGCTACTAGACGTATGCAGCACTGTACACTTGAACATGAAAAGACAGTCCCTGCTCGACACAGCTTTCAATCTAATTAGGACAGACAAACAGGACAAATAAGAGATAAGGGAATATTAAAGTGAGGATGATAAAATAAGGGTTCTGAACAAATGAATAAGGAAAAGCAGCATCAAAAAGGTGGGCTTTTAGCTTAGATTAGAAGATGGCCAAAGATGGAGCTTGAGGAACCGGCTCAGAAAGTCTATTCCAGGCATATGGTGCAGCAAGATAAAAGGAACGGAGTCTGGAGTTAGCGGTGGAGGAGAAGGGTGCAGATAAGTAAGATTTACCCAGTGAATGGAGTTCCCGGGAAGGATTGTAGGGAGAGATGAGAGTGGAGAGGTACTGAGGAGCTGCAGAGTGAATGCACTTATAAGTCAATAAGAGGAGTTTGAACTGTATGCGGAAATGGATAGGGAGCCAGTGAAGTGACTTACTACTACTACTACTACTACTTAACATTTCTAGAGCGCTACTAGGGTTACGCAGCGCTGTACAAATTAACAAATAAGGACAGTCCCTGCTCAGAAGAGCTTACAATCTAAAGGACAAAATGTCAAGTTGGGGTAGTTTAGATTTCCTGAGAAAAGGTGTAGTGATTAGGTGCCGAAGGCGACATTGAAGAGGTGGGCTTTGAGCAATGATTTGAAGATGGGTAGGGAGGGGGCCCGGCGTATGGGCTCAGGGAGTTTGTTCCAAGCCTGGGGTGAAGCGAGGCAGAAAGGGCGAAGCCTAGAGTTGGCGGTGGTGGAGAAGGGTACTGAAAGGAGGGATTTGTCTAGAGAGCGGAGGTTACGGGTGGGGACATAAGGGTAGATGAGAGTAGAGAGATAAGGAGGGGCTGCAGATCGAGTGCATTTGTAGGTGAGTAGGAGAAGCTTGAACTGTATGCGGTATCTGATCGGAAGCCAGTGAAGTGACTTGAGGAGAGGGGTGATATGAGTATATCGGTTGAGGCGGAAGATAAGACGTGCGGCCGAGTTCTGGATGGACTGAAGGGGGGATAGATGGCTAAGTGGGAGGCCGGTGAGGAGTAGGTTGCAGTAGTCAAGGCGAGAGGTAATGAGAGAGTGGATGAGAGTTCGAGTGGTGTGCTCGGAGAGGAGGGGGCGAATTTTGCTAATGTTATAGAGGAAGAAGCGACAGGTCTTGGCTATCTGCTGGATATCTGCTGGGCTTGAGGAGAGGGCTAATATGAGCATAGCGACACTGGTGGAATATTAGTCGTGCAGCAGAATTTTGAACACATTGAAGAGGAGAGAGATGGCTAAATGGGAGACCTGTGAGAAGCAAGTTGCAATAGTCTAAGCGAGAGGTGATAAGAGTGTGGATGAGAGTTCTGGTAGTGTGCTCAGAAAGGAAAGGGTGAATTTTGGTGATATTATAGAGAAAGAAACAACAGGTTTTAGCAGTCTGCTGAATATATGCAGAGAAGGAGAGGGAGGAGTCGAAGATGACCCCAAGGTTACGAGCTGATGAGACAGGAAGGATGAGAGTGTTAGTCACAGAAATAGAAAATGGGGGAAGAGGAGAGGTTGGTTTAGGGGGAAAGCTGATTTTGGACGTCCCCAACTGCACTCCGTCGCAGGGATGGCCAAAGTTCAAGGGGGCGTGTCAGAGGCGTAGTGAAGGCGGGACTTGGATGTGCCTAACACTTGGATGTCCTTGACCCATAATCGAAAAAAACAAGGACATCCCTGACGAACACTTGGATGTTTTCATCTGGACATGTTTTTCTTACGACTAAGGCACAAAAAGGTGCCCAAAATGACCAGATGACCACTGGAGAGAATCGAGGATGACCTCCTGTTACTCCCCCAGTGGTCACTAACCCCCTTCCACCCTAAAAAAAATCTTTAAAAATATGTCATGCCAGCTTCAGACGTCATACTCGGGTCCATGACAGTGCGTGCAGGTCCTGGGAGCAGTTTTAGTGGGTACTGCAGTGCACTTCATACAGACGGACCCAGGCCCATACCCCCCCCACCTGTTACATTTGTGGAGGAAACAGCGAGCCCTCCAAAACCCACCAGAAACCCACTATACCCACATCTAGGAGCCCCCTTCACCCTTAAGAGCTATGGTAGTGGTGTACAGTTGTGGGTAGTGGGTTTTGGGGGGGGGGCTCAGCACACAAGGTAAGGGAGCTATGTACGTGAAGTACACTGCAGTGCCCCCTAGGGTGCCCGGTTGGTGTCCTGCCATGTCAGGGGGACCAGTGCACTACAAATGCTGGCTCCTCCCATGATGCCTTGCATTTGGCCATTTCTGAGATTGATGTCCTTGGTTTTGAAAATCGCAGAAAATCAGAAATGACAATGTCTAGGGACGTCCATCTCTAAGGATGACAAAATTTAAGGATTTGGATGTCCATGACAGTATTTTCCACAGCGAAAAAGGAAGAATTTTCTGTGTGCAGGGAGAATAGGTATGTGCATGTATGCCTCCTTGAGACCTAGAGAGCAAAGCCAATTGTTGAGTTGTATCATGGGAAGTAGTGACCCCAGGGATACCATGCAAAATTTTTCTTTGAGTAGAAACTTGTTCAAGTCTCGCAGATTGAGAATTGGACATACTCCCCCATTCTTTTTTAGTCTGAGAAAATATCTGAAATAGAACCCTTGACCCCTGTCCGGCAGAAGAACTGTTTCTATCGCATTCTGCCAGAGGCAGGCTGAGAGCTTCTTTCAAAGTAATTTCATTTGGATGGAGTTGAAACAAGACTCTTGGCAGGAGTTCTTCTTTGCCAGTGTAAAGCGCAGCTGTGTTGAATGGTTTGTAGCACCCAATGGTCAGAGGTTATGAGAGGCCACCTCTTTTGGAAGAGAATGAGCCTCTCTCTGAAGGGTAGATCATTTGGCAAGGGCAAGTGTATGGTGGCAATTCTCTCTAGGAAGAAGTAAAAAATTAGGCTGCTGCCTTGAATGTGAGCATTGGGGCATAGTCCTTTGAGTTGGAGGAGGATTAGTAATGTAACAATGCTTAAACATAGTAATTAGAGCATTGATATCCTCCTGCAAATCTTCTAGAAGAAGCAGAAGTTTGTGGCCTGGAAGGAGTCTTTATAATATCAGTATGTTTTTTAATCAGATCGTCCATTTCTTTGACTTTGTTGCCAAGCAAGTTTTCTCCATGACAAGGGACATCTGCTAGATGCTCTGAGCCAAGAGAAATGTTGCATTGCAACTACTAAGGCAGAAATTCATGAAGATATATCAAAGGCATCAAAGGTCTGCCTTGTCAGATATTTACAACAGTCGAGAAGTTTTCTGTGAAGTTTATGGAATTCTTCAGCTTTCTCGGAGGGAAGGAATTCTACATAAGATAGAGTACACTGTATTGGAGATGTTAAGTACATTGTGGAATAAAGTTGATAATCCAAGATGTGATTGGTTAGCACTGAAGCCTGAAAAGTTTTTCTACCAAAATGGTCTAATGTTCTATCTTCTCTTCCAGGAGGAGCAGAAGCATGAGATCTTGCAATGTGAGTGAGCTTTTGTCACAAACCTGGAGTGTAACATACGGAACCAGACATACACACCCACGATGCTCCTGACCCAGACACTATGTCATGTACATTGCGGCATGTCTACAGACTGGGTGCATCATTCTGGTGCACCTACAGTCTGGGCGCATACCTGTGGGTGTGGCGCTCCTCTGACATCAGACACCTTCAATGAGGATTCTTCCACTGCTTCTTTGCCTTGGCTACAACCTTGTTGGATTGTGTTGGTGCGTTTCTTCTTGATGACTTGTCCTGACTTGACCTCTGCCTGAACCTGACCTTGCCTCCTGGATCACAACCTGTCTGCTCTACTTGTTGACCAGGATCCCCACTGTCTCCTCATTGACAGGACAGGTACTTCCTGGATAGTCTTTTCCAGCCTAATTTCCATCTAAGTCCTGCCAGCAGCCTGTACCTAGGGGCTGAACTTCTGGGGAACAGTGGTCACCGCAGGTGAAGCCTTGGGCCTATCTGACTGCCTGTTCTAGGACAGACCCCTTGCCTCTGGGCCTGGTTCTCTGCCCTGGGATCAGCATAAGGGCTCACTTCTTGGGTCTGTGCCCGATATCCAAGTGACCAGCTTTAAGGCAGATTCTACAACTAAGGAATGATGGGATAATTGTGCTTCCTCAAATCCGGTGGATTTCTGTATCTATACATTGTAGTGGGGCTACCTGAACTGTCAATGGAGTCTCACAGCTTTTGAGTAGAATATCCTATATAATAATTTGCACCACCAACGTTCCATCGTTGTCTGGCTGCCTGGGTTTGTAATATCTGATAATGTCAGCCAGCCTCCAGCGTTCCATTCCCCCTCACTGCTCTGCCCTCGTGTCAAAACGTAATGACGTCAGAGGGTGGAACAGTGAGAGGGAAGGGAACGCTGGAGGTGAGCTGACGTCAGGATGGATGTTACAAACGGAACGGAAGCCAGCGCCAGCCAGCGAGAGAACGTTCAGGTACAAATTGAGGAGAGGAGAGAATCACGGGACATCGAGGGGAGGGAGGGAGGAAGGGGAGGGTAGGGCAGAGGAGAATTGATGTACATGGATGGAATGGGAGGACAGTAGAGGAGAGAATCGCGGGACACAGATGGGAGGGCAGGGAAGAGGAGAATCGCTGGACATGGAGGAGATGGAAGAATCGCTGGACATGGAGGGGGGGCAGGGAAGAGGAGAATCGTTGCACATGGAGGGGAGGGGATGGGATGGGAGGGGAGGGAAGGGAAGAATCGCTGGACGTGGAGGGGAGGGAAGGGCGGGGGAGAGACAAAAAAATCGCTTACAAGAGAGCCTTTCTAGGGCCCGTTTCACTGTTGAGGAAACGACCTGGGTTCCACTAGTTTTTCATAATTGAATGAATTGGGAACTTCAAAAGGTTCTGAACAAGGTTCTTCCTCTTTTTCCAGTTGGAAAGATATGGCTTGAGCCATCTCATGGACAAAGCTAGGAAGAGATATACCCTCTGGAGGAGACCTAGATCTCTCAGGTGGTGGAGAAGTCTTCTCCTCCTCCCCATCGCACCTCCATATTTGCACTTTTTCAGTTACAGCCCTCATCCCCTGCCCTGTTTGCCTTCTATCCTCTATCCTCTCCCCCTCTATTCTTCTTTTTTTATTTGAACTCTCTTCTCCCTTCCATTGTCCTCCATACCACTCCTGCCCTCCTCATCTCTCTCCTCCCCCACCTGCTTCTAACTTTTATTTGCACTTCCTGTCCTTTCTGGCAGAGTAATTGAGCAGGGAAGCAGTGAAGACCAACTAAGTTCAGCCTGCAAATAGGTGGAAAAATGTGGGATACAAATGCAACAAACAAACAAATAAATAAATAAATAAATAAATAAGTCTGCTGGTGGGGATCCCATGCCCTGCTGGCAGGCACTGCAACCTTTCTCAATTTTTCTGCTCATAGAGGATGGGGTTCAGCTGGAAGTCTAATCTTCACCACAGCACCAGTCTTGATGGGTTCCTCTGCCAGGAGGGGATGGGATCCTGTTGGTAAAGCTCCAGCAGTCTTTACCATGGCTAGAGGGATCTGTACTAGGACTGATGCTTTTTTAACATTTATAAATGATCTAGAAATAGGGACAATGAGTGAGGTGATTAAACTTGCAGATGTCACAAAACTATTCAAAGCTGTTAAATCACATGCGGACAGTGAGAAATTTGCCGAGAACATTACAAGATTAGAACACTGGGCATCCAAATTGCAGTCACCACCCAAGAACAAGATCTAGGTATCATCTTGGACAATACTTTGAAATGTTCTGCTCAGTTTGTGATGTCAGCTAAAAAGCAAACAGAATGTTAAGAATTATTAGGAAAAGAATAGAAAATAAAACAAAGAATATTATAATGCCTCTGTATTTCTCCATGGTTTGACCTCACCTTGAATATAGCATGCAGTCCTGGTCACCATATCTTAAAAAATATATACCAGAAATAGAAAAGGCACAAAGAAGGATGACAAAAATAATGAAGGGGATGGACCTCATTTCATATTAGGAAACACTAAAGAAATTAGGACTCTTCAGTTTGGAGAAAAGACGGCTGAGGGGGAGTATAATAGAGGTCTACAAAATCCTGAGTGGAGTAGAACAGGCAAATATAAATCTGTTTACATTTTCAAAAAGTACAGAGACTATTGGACACCCCATGATGTGACATAGTAGCACATATAAACCACACAGGAGAAAATATTTTTTTCACTCAACAAAAAGTTAAACTCTGAAATGCATTGCTGGAGTATGTGGTAAAAGCAATTACTATAGCTGGGTATTAAAAAGGTTTGGACAAGCTCCTGGATGTAAAGTCCACAAACTATTATTTAGATAGACCTTGAAAATGCCACTGCTTATCCCTCTGGGTAGATAAATTTGTTTCTTTATTTATTGGAATTTATTAACCACCTTTATGAAGACATTCACCCAAGGCGGAGTACAGTTTAACATAAAACTTACAATTTTGTTAACAGCATAGCAATAGTAACATAACCAAATATAAACATAAATACGTTAAATGAGGTAAACTTGAAAACAGTAAATTGAAACCTAATGTGGACGCTCTAGTGGTGCAAGTAGGTATTACAACTTTTGTGTAGAAATAGGTCATGGTCTATGGATTTCCTTCTAAAATGACATCACATAGGGAATTCACAAGAAAAAGACAATAGTATAATGCTTAACAATATTTTTATTGCACAAGATGTAATAAATAAATGCTTTAAAAACATTGAAATGGTTAAAAATATAAATATGTTTTAACTTTAAAATATTTAGTGTAAAAATACACAGCTGCATTAAAACTAGGTATAGTGCAAAGTGTCAAGATGTATACTTTGATATAAAGTGCAAGGCCTAGTTATACAACAGTGCTAATACAAATATGGTTTTGTTTAACAGTTCAACCTTTCTTTTCTTTTGAGAAATGTAAACCACAAATTTCTTCAGACAATTCAGCTATTCAATTTGAGAATAACCAAAGACATCAATCAGATGAGTATTTCCATCTTTAACTTACCTTTTTAACCTTTTTTTCTCTTTTGTTAACCTCTACTTCCCTTTTAAAGGACTGATCCTTTGTTTTATTTATTTATTTATTTTTATTTATTGCATTTGTATCCCACATTTCCCACCTATTTGCAGGCTCAATGTGGCTTACATATTTTTGTTAGTATTGTCAAACCAGGATATCAGATACAGTTAGTATGGTGTAGAGATTAAGTAAGGGAAGATAGAAGAAAGTAGGGAGTGATTAGGGTAGGTGCAGAAGGTGGGCTTTCATAAGTGAGTGGGTTGGTGAGGTGGGTTAATATCCCAGCCAGGATACTTCAGACCCTCTCAGGTAATTGCAGAACTCCACCCCAAGCACTATATAAATCCTAACAAGGAATGTAGTTCTCCTTAGGTGTATAGGTGCAGATGTCAATTATCTGGACTCAGACTTGAGAGGACTTTGGCCTTGCTTGCGTGGGGGCCGGTGGTGCTGTCTACGAAGACGTGTTGCTCCGGTATCTCATCACCTGTCTTTATAACATTCAGAGGAAAAAAAGCCTATCTCCCTCACTCTCAAGAGGTATTTCCCTAACTATGAAACAAGGGATTACTGTGGGCTTTTAGCAAATATTAAAAACAAATTTAATTATTTTCCCTATAGAGTCCCTGGTTCTTTAACTTTTCTCCCTGAACTAATGGAGCCAGGCTGCTTCTTGGAGTTTCTCGGCTCACTCACACCACCAGCTCATTCACTCACTCACTCACTCACTGAGCCTTCACTACTCTCTCTTGGCTGAAGCCTGTCAAAGCCTGACAGCTCATTCAGCAGTTCATTCAGGCTTTTATTTCTCCACTTGGAACCACATAGTCACATGCACAGTCTCTGCTCTAGTGTGGAAGGCCAGAATTTAGTCACCCAGCTGACATCTTCCACGTCCAGCCTTCACACTCCACTTCTAATGCTGGAAACAAGCTCTGTTACGACTCAGAATTATGGGACCTCTGTTCCAAGAGCTGTTCTCACACTCACACAATCTCTTAAAAATGCCCAGGTCCAATTAACACAAAGCTTAATTCATTCAAGTCAGCTTCAACTAAATTAACAGTTATCTTTAAAGAAACTATTTCACTTTAACTTTAAACTTCATGTGCTCAATTTTTCTCAAACCACTTTTCTGGTTTTACACTTCTGTCAACACTCTCAAGCCACAGACACAGGAACTCGTGCTTCCTGCTTCGCTGACATCCAGGGCTCCTCTGACAACAGCTGAAACTGTCATTTTCCAGGCAACCAGGCTTTGTCTTGGGTCACCTGACCCTCCGTAGGCAATCAGGCACATTTACATGGAATGTTTCATTTTTTTACTGTTTGGAATGCAGTCGAAATCTCCATTTTGAAACTCATTTTTTCTATTGACTTTCTTTATAAAACATAGTCCAAACTACACCACATTTTAATAAAAACTATACCATTGTCCAAATCACTTTGAGCACAATCCGATCCATGTTTTAAAATTTAAAATCCATTTTCTAGAACCAAAGTACATAGCTTTACCCCAAAATAACCACTAAAATTCAACAAAAAAAATCACCAAATTTCCTATACAGGTTAAAATAAACTTGCGCTTGCAGGGGCCACCATTGGATTCTGAAAATCCATGTCCTAAGTGGCACAAGGCGCTCCTCACCAAGACTACCCAAAATAGCCATTAAAAATAAATTCCAAAATTTTTAAACACCACATTCCTCCTCTAGGGAACCCCAGGACCCCCCCCCCCCCCCCCCCGACCATAAAAAGAAAATGTTTAAATTAATCCTGGAAGACCTGAAAAATATGTCACTAAAAATGAGGAAAATAAAACTAAATTAAACCAAGGCCCATGAGCCTCCTACCTTACTCCCCTAACGTCCATCTGTGGTCCTCATCCATCTTCGGAGTCCCGGTGAACCTCCAGTGACTCCCAGATGCCAGCAGTGTAAGACCCAGTTGGGCAGCCCAAAAATCTAGGACCTGGCTTCTATTTGGGCCTACCGCAACTTCTGGAGCCATTCTGAGCAATGTGCAAAAGTTGTCACATGCCCACAATGCTTCCGACTCTGGAGCAGGCCCAAGTAGGAGATTTTCCTGCTGGCCTGCTGCCTCTGGAGCTCATTCTGTGGTCCAGTGGTGGCATGAACGGACGCGGCTGGGTGCTGCCGGACCCTGAAGAGCCCTGTAGCCTCCCACAGCCCTAAATTTGGCCACTGGCCACCAATGCAGGGGAAGAATGGGCTCACGAAGACCCAAAGACTGCTGGAGCCACAGGCAAGCCCCCAAACATTGGGACAAAGCCAATTCAGTCCACGGTAGGTCCCGAAGGAGGCTAAATAACATTTTAAAATTTTTTACACCCCTTTACACTATTAATAGTGCTACCAAGAAACAGAATACAAATATACACATTTATCAGCAGTGAAATTCAAATAAAGAGATATAGTACAATGTCAGCACAATACTATTGAAACATCTAATAAGCATGCATTAGAACACTGAAATAACAGATATGATGCTAATGCTTTTCTACAATACAGCTTACCATGTAGCTGAGGAGTCAAGTGTACATATATAGATTACATTAAGTTAGGCTACATGGAATCTTGCTACTTCTTTAGCCAGGTACCTGTAACCTGGATTGACCACTTTTGGAAAAGAATACTAGAGTAGATGGACTTTTGCTGTGACCCAGTAGTGCAATTCTTATCTTCTTATATTCTTTCTCTGTCAGTGGAGTTTGGGGGTCCTTGTTGGCAGCTACTACTTCTCTTTACCACTGCTGTTGCTTTTCACTGCCATGTGACATTTCTCTGTTCCTCTGCCAATGGAGCTTGGGTCCCCACCAGCAATTGTTGCTTCTCTCTGCCACCACATGGCTTTTTTGTATACTACTTCTAGAGAGTCCCCACTGGCAGCTGCTACTTCTCTTCCCCTCAATGCAGCCTTCCTCAAAAGGGTATGGGGTCCCCACCTGATGGTTGGTGAAAACATTGCCTGGGAGTTCTCTTTATTAGTATGTATAGGTTTGTTGGTGCAAATAAACTTGTACACATGGCTGGACAGACAGACGGTTGCTGCCCCCCACCCACCCCCACCCCCAATAGGTGTTATTGATTCACAGGGAAAGATTAAGGAATAGGCAAACTAAGCATGAGCCTTGAATATTTAGAAGGGGCCCTCTAGACATGCCAATTCAATGGCTCCCAAGGCAGATTTTTGCCCTAGTGTGTGTCGGAGAGGGGGGAAGGGATTGAAACCAGAGCCACTGTTGCCCACAGAGGTCTGTCTTTCTTCTCCAAAGACAGTACAAGTTAAGCAGTGTTTCTATCTGTCATTTCTTCCTCTGTCAGTTTTCCGCTGCAGTCAAAATCATTTGTGGCCCCATTTGTGGGAGATTCAAAATATATTTCTATTACAAGCTTGGCCCAATAATTCCTAGAGGTATGAAAACTTCCCTGCTTTTCCATGAAAACACCCTTATATTCATGATACAATGTAGTAAATTTAAAACGAATCAGAGAAAAGATTTCTTCACTCAATGTGTAATTAAACTCTGGAATTCGTTGCCAGAGAATGTGGTAAAGGCGGTTAGCTTAGCGGAGTTTAAAAAAGGTTTGGACTGCTTCCTAAAGGAAAAATCAATAGACCTGGGGAAAGTCCACTGCTTATTTCTGGGATAAGCAACATAAAATATTTTGTACTTTTTTGGGATCTTGCCAGGTATTTGTGACTTGGATTGGCCACTGTTAGAAACAGGATGCTGGGCTTGATGGACCTTTGGTCTGTTCCAGTATGGCAATACTTATGTGCTTATGTACTTAAACTGTTAATCTCTCGGGCCTTTAGTAGGCAGGTCATGCAATTAGCTCACAGTCACCTGTCAGAAGGTCACCTGGGAGAGGAGAAGTTCCAGGAGCAGATTTTGGCCCAGTTTTTCTGGCCTGGTGTAGTCAAGCAAGTTGAGCTCTTTTGTCAGTCCTGCCCAACTTGCCAGCTAGCGTAGTCCTGCAAGGGTCCACCTGCCCCTTTCATGCTCATGTCTTGTTCAAAAGAATAACGATGGACTTTGTGGGATTCCTGGAATGCACCACCCATGGTAACAACTATATTTTGGTAATATTGGATTATGCTGCTCACTACTCATAGGCTATTGCCTTGTGTAATATGAAAATTATCACAGTGGCTAATGCTCTGTGGGAATTCTTCTCCCAGATGGGGATCCCCGCAGAAATATTGACTGACCAAGTTACTACCTTTATGTTCAGAGTTATGAAGCAAGTGTGTGCCTTGCTAAAAGTGAAGACCTTGTAGACATCAGTTTATCATCCACAGACAGTCAGTCTGGTGGAACACTTGATTAAGACTCTGAAACAGATGCTGGAAAAGTTTATGGCCATTGACGGGAAAAACTGGAATTCTCTACTTCCATATACCTCTCTGCTCTCATCTCTCCCTACATTCCTCCCCGTGAACTCCGCTCGCTTGACAAATCTCTCTTGTCGTCCTCCTTCTCCTCCACTTCTAACTCCAGGCTTCGCTCCTTTTCTCCCACGGCACCATATGCCTGGAATAGACTTCCTGGACCTATACGTCTAGCTCCATCTCTACCTGTATTCAAATCTATGCTGAAAACCCACCTTTTCACTGCTGCTTTTAGTTCCTAGCCACAATTTGCCCTCCCCTTGTCCCTTCCTCCCTTCTCACCCATTACTTCCCTCACCTGTCACTGTCTTGTTTGTCTGTATTACTTAGATTGTAAGCTCTTTTGAGCAGGGACTGTCTCAGGTGTGGGAAGAGACCTAAGGGAATCCTGGATGTGGTTTGAGAGGCTTTGCAAGAGGAGCCCAGTCCAGGAAGGAACTTGGCTGTATATGTGCTCACCATGCAGGAGAGGCTAAAGAAAGCCAGTGAGGCTGCCAAGCTCTGCCTGGAAAAGGCTCAAGCGGGTTAAGCCTGAGCCTAAAATAAAAAGTCAGTACAATGAACCTTTCTGCCAGGGGATAGAGTCCTAGTTATTTTACCCTCATCCAAGAGTAAATTATTATGCAAGTGGCAAGGTCCTTATGAAGTTGTGGAAAAGACAGGACCTGTCAATTATCAGGTGGCCCAACCTGACAGGAGGGACAAGATAAGATCTTCCACATTAATTTGTTGAAGAAGTGGGTCCCCATGACTGCAGCACTGGTCCAAAGAGAAGATTTTGGGCCGGAAATCCCGACAAAATATGGACCCCTGCAAGTTCCATTTTGATGACCAGCTGTCCGTCTTGCAGAAGACCAACGTACAGCAGTTTGTATGCCAGAATGAAGATGTGTTTTCCGGAGTGCCAGGCTGGACCCAACTTGCAGCTCATGGTAGTAACACCGAGCTAGGAGTGGTAGTCCCACAACTTACCTATTGAAGCCCAGCAGTAAGCTGTGGTAAAAGAGTTTGCTGAAATGCTAGAACTGGGTGTCATTGAGGAGTCAACCAGTAATTGGTCATCTCCCATTGTGCTGGTACCAAAGCCAGAGGACAGTATCTGGTTTGTATTGATTTTCGGAAGTTGAATGCTGTCTCTAAACTTGAGGCCTATCCAATGCCAAGGGTAGATGAAGTCAATGAGTAGCTAGGAGGGACCTGATTCATTTTGACCTTAGACCTGACCAAGGGATATTGGCAGATACCTCTCACCCCAGCTGCCAAGGAGAAGACAAGTGAGAGCCCAGATCTGGAAGGTAGAGGCAATCACCCAGGTGCCAGTACCCTAGATGAAGAAGCAAGCATGAGCCTTCCTTGGACTTGTTGGTTACTACTGTTGGTTTATTCCAAGGTTTGCTGAGAAAGCAGAACCGCTAATCCACCTCCTGCAGAAGAAGGCTCCAGAAAAGATACGCTAGATGGAAGAGCTAGAAGGCACTTTTCAGGCCCTAAAGAGAGATATTTGTTCAGAGCCAGTGCTAGTCAGCCCAGACTTCAACTGGTCCTTCATCGTGCAGACCGATGCCTCAGAGATAGATGGAGAAGACCACAGGAATGCCTTTAAAAATTGTTCTTAGTTTTCATTTTAACCTTCTTCTGGCATACATGGGATAATTTTCATTTGTGATGCACAGACTAAATTAACAATTATATATCAGTTTACTAAGGGGTCCTTTTACTAAGTTGCGCTGATAAATGGCCTGCGGTAGTGTAGGTGCGTGTTTTGGGTGCGCTCAGAATCATTTTTCAGCGCACCTGCAAAAAATACCTTTTTAAAATTTTTGCTGAAAATGTATGTGCAGCAAAATGAAAATTGCTGCATGCCCATTTTGGGTCTGAGAACTTACCGCCAGCCACTGATCTAGCGGTAAAGTTTCATGTGGTAACCGAGCGGTAATGATCTATGTGCGTCAAATGCCACTTGGCGCGTGTCCGAAAATAAAAATTATATTTCGACAGCGTGTATCGGACACGCACCAAAAATGAAATTACCGTAACAGCTATGTAGTAGCCGGGTGGTAACTCCATTTTGGCATGCGTTGGGCATGCGTAAACGCTTACACGGCTTAGTAAAAGGGTCCCTATGGCATTTTCTCCATTTTCAATTATACTGCTTTTCCTTCTCCTAGATTTACTAATAAGCAAAGAGGTGGTGTTGCACTTTTGACCCCCTTCTTCTCTTCCCTTTACTGATATTTCATCTAGTTTTCTTCCCTTTCCCAATGCCCTTCTTCTCCAACTGTATACCACCTCTCTTCTTCACTTTCCTCTTTTGTATGTTCACCCTTTGCTGAATCCTGGCTATCAAGATGTACTCTCTCATTGTCTTTCAGATGCAGGTGTTCATTTTCCAAATCGCTTGATTCTAGGTGACTTTAATCTTTATCTAGATATTTGTCCCTGAACCTTTGACTAAACTTTTGCCTCTTTTCTCTGAACTTCAGTTTTTCCAACATGTCCCTTTCTCAACTCATGCTGCAGTTCACACCCTGGATTTTATTTTTACCAGACTTTCGGATGGTATCATTCTCTACTCATTTTCTTAATTCTCTTTTCCTTGGATAGACCATTTTCTTAATTAATTTTCCTTAAATCTCCCAGCAGGTCCCTTGTCTTACTGTCCCCTTGCTCCTTCTGTGTCCTTCTGTTCTATAGTTGGTCCTGCTACACTTCCTCTGTTTTTTTAACTCTCTTCCAAGTGACTTTCTTCTCTTTCAGTCTCAGATCGAGCTCAGGCTTGGAATCTCTCATTGTGTTCAGCACTAAACATTGCCATTCTCCCTACTCAGTCTCATTGCAAACCCTGGTACCATCCTCAACTTCATTTACTAAAGCAACAGCTCCACCATGCTGAGCACAGGTGACACAGATTTTCTTCCCCTGAAACCCTCAACTTTTATATTGATCTTTCCAGGAAATACCATTGCCGATTAAAAGACCTTCATCACTCTAACTATATGAATTTAATAAATAAATCTTCCAATCACCCAAAGAAACTATACGCTCTGGTTAACCAGCTGTCTTCTCTTATGCCTACATTTACTTACTCTATTAATTTTTCAGCCTATGACTTTGCTGCCTTTTTCTCCTCAGAATTTGAGACCCTCCATTCTTCTATGCACTCTCCTATTCACCAGCAGTTCCCTTTTGTTTCTCAACCACTCCAGCGCTCAAATTTAGACTTATTCCACTCAGTCTTCCTCTCCTACTCAGTCTCATAGTCCACCTCTCCTTCCCTCCTAGTCTTTGATCTGCCTTTTTTTAACACTATTGTTCAAACTTTTCTATTTGTCACATAGAACTATCTGCTCTCTCGACCCTATCCCCTTTGCCTGGCTTTCTCTTTCCCACCATGCTTTTCTTCCATTTGCACTAGCAAAAATCAATAATAGTCTTACAGCTGGAACCAACCCTCATCCCTGGAAGAAGGCTTTAATTAAACCCCATACTGAAGAAACCTTCTCTTGATCCCTCAATTCTAGATAGCTATACAGAGAAATGAACATTTAACCCTACTCTCAGTTTTCTGTCCAATAACCAGTTCCTAATCTACAACAGAACATTGCCTCCTATCCCATGACTATAATTTTCTCAGGAATCTCTCATGTGGAAATTTGTCAAAAGCTTTCTGAAAATCTAGACACACTACATCAGCTGGCTCATCTATATAGACATGTTTATTCACACCTTCAAAGAAATAAAGCAAGTTGGTGAGGCAAGACTTCCCTTGCTGATTCCAAGCTGACACTGTCCCATTAAACCATGTTTATGTGTTCCATAATTTTATTCTTTATAATAGTTTCCACTATTTTTCCTGGCACTGATGTCAGGTTTATTAGTCTGTAATTTCCTGGTTCACCCTAGAACCCTTTTTAAAAAATCTACATTACATCGGCCACTCTCCAGTCTTCAGGTACTATGGACAAGTTTAATGAAATGCTACAGATTACTAACAGCAGATCAGCAATTCCATGTTTGAGTTCTTTCAGTACCCTTGGATGCATGCCATCTGGTTCATGTGATATAATACTGTAATTTGTTGATTTGGCTCGGTTTGTCTTCCAGGTTCACTGATAATTCTTTCAGTTCCTTCACATTGTTACCCTTGAAAACCATTTCTGGTACAGGTAGATCTCTTAAATCTTCTTCTGTAAAGACTGAAACAAAGAATTTATTCAGTCTCTCCATTGTAGCCTGTTCTCCCTGAGTGCTTCTTTTGTTCCTTCATGATCTAACTGTCTCAGATATTCTATCGCAGGCTTTCTGATGTACCTGAAAAAGTTGTTACTATGAGTTTTTGCCTCTGCAACAAGTTTCTCTTCATATTCTTTTTTTATCCTTCTTTATCAATGCTTTGCATCTATCTTGCCAGTGTTTATGTTGCTTTTTATTTTCATTTGAGTCCTTTTTCCATTCTTTGAAGGATGTCCTTTTGGTTCTAATAGCCTCTTTCACTTCACCTTTTAAAAATGCTGGCCATCATTTTCTCTTCTTTCCACCGTTGTAAATATGTGGAATGCATCAGGTCTGGGCTTCCAAGATGGTATTCCATGCCTGATTTAAAGTTCTAACCTTTGCAACCAATCCTTTTAGCTTCTTTTAACCATTTTTCTCATTTTATCATTGTCACCCTTTCAAAAATTAAATGTTGCTATAGTAGATTTCCTTTATGGCTTCACTCCAGATAGCTCAAACTTGATCATGTTATCATCACTATTTCCCAGCAGATCCAACACCATTACCTCTCATACTATGCTCTGCATTCCACTAATGACTAGAACTAAAACGGCTTCCCCTCTTGTCAGTTGAAGGATCTGATATTCCTAGTGAGTTGGTGTCACGTTCCTCACCTTGACCCTGATGGGGTCCTGCGGCCCACAGGAGTTCTGCCATCATTTCCAGCACTGGGCAGTGTGGCCGACATCTTCGGGCAGCATTGCTCTCACCATTCTCAGCGTGTCTCCTCGCACTCTGGTACACACTGATAGGGCAGAGTCCGGTGTCGCCTCGGAGGTGTTGACCCGGTGCTCATCAGGGATTGGCCAGTCCCACAGGCTGCCTCCATAAGTACATAAGTATTGCCATACTGGGAAAGACCAAAGGTCCATCAAGCCCAGCATCCTGTTTCCAACAGTGGCCAATCCAGGTCACAAATACCTGGCAAGATCCCACAAAAATACAAAATATTTTATGTTGCTTATCCCAGAAATAAGCTATTGCTTTCTCTTTTGTTTCCTGCTTACTGGATCCCTGTCTGTTCCTGATTTACTCTCTTGCTGCTGCCTGCCTGTTTGAGGTTGCCAGTACCTGGACCACTCTCTTGCCTGCTACCTGCCTGTTTGATGTTGCCTGTACCTGGACTACTCTCTTGCCTGCTGCCTGCCTGTTTGACATTGCCTGTACCTGGACCTCTCCCTTTCTCGGCACCCCTCTTCTTGCCTCTCCGTGTAAATCCTGCCGGCCACCTGCAACTGGGGGCTCAACCCCCAGGGAATGGTGGTCACTGCAGGTGAACCCTGGGGTTGCTCAGCCACCAAGCAGAACCTGGGTCTGCTTCACCGGACACGGCAATGCTCCTCTTGGTACAAGAACTTATGATCCTGACAGTTGGTATGGTATAAATAATCTAGATAACTACCTGGAAAAAAAGTAGGACCCATTTTGCTGTCCTAACTTTATCCATATAGGTACCTGGTAAATGGACTGAATAATGCTGCTAACCAAGTAACATATGGATCCACTCAGACTCTACCCCCAGACTGCCCCTGTATTACCTGTAGAGTGCAAAGGTGGTGTGACAGGATTTTCAGTGGAACTACAAGGGTAATCGCTGTTGAAAATCCGGGTAAGACCTGGTGAGTGGGACTTATCTAGGTAGGAGTGCCTATTAACAAAATAAGTCCTTCTAAATATTGAGCTTACAGTCTTCTTAAAATTGTATGTGTTTATTATCTGTGGGACCTTAGGACATAAGTATTGCCATACTGGGACAGACCGAAGGTCCATCAAGCCCAGCATCCTGTTTCCAACAGTGGCCAATCCAGGTTACAAGTACCTGGCAAGATTCCATACTACACACAGAGCAGAAATATTTGTTAAGCAATTACACTTTATCCTCATAAGCTTTTAGTTATTCCTTTCCATCTTTGAGTTATCACTGTTGCATTTCCTCCTGTCACTAGCATATCTAAAAAAACAAACAAACAAACTTGTTCTCCCCCCCCCCCCCTTCCTATTATATTGTTAATTTTTCCCCTAATTATATTCCAGGGGGCAAACACTGGAACACGTTTTGTATCAGATACAATTTCAGTAAATGAGTCACAGGAGCATAACTAATAAATGGAGATCTCTGGCTCAGAAGAATTCTTCATGCTATGATCTTCCCTTTTGGAGGATGGCCTAAAATAGATATAAAGGTTGAGATTCTGCCAGATACTTGTGACCTGAATTGGCCACTGTTGGAAGCAGGATATTGGGTAGACGGAGTATCGGTCTGACCCAGTATGGCTATTCTTATGTTCTTATTGAAGTACGGTATACACTAGGTCCTTACCACATTGCCATTTCTCAGCTGAAAGAGTAGAAGAGTTGGAATCTTACCAATCTTCCTTTAAATATCAGTGATGAAATCCTCTCATACTCTTCTGTTTTGGTGGCAAAGATGGAGATGTGCTGCTTTTCACATTTCTTAGAAGGACAATAGGACGAAACGAGGCCCTTCTACTGTGTTTTTTTTCCATGGATAGGAGAAAGGAGGAGTAGCAGATGGTCTCATTGGTCTGGAAGGAAGAGAAATGGACTGGGAATGGGGGGCCCATCACTCTGTTCTTTGGGGGGAGGGGGAAAGGTGGAGTATGGATGTACAATTGATCTCTTCTCCACCTAGATTGTGGCTCATACCTTTTGGTAAGTGTTGGCCAGATGAGATATTATTGGCATAAAATCACACAGCACTTTATTTTCTAGGTTTTGTGTCAATGCACAGTCTGCAGCTATGGGAAAGTTCAGATATACATCATTGTAATATTTTTTACGACATATTTTGATTTATATGAGCAGCACTGTGTGGTCTCTTCCATGATTTAATCAATGGTGAAATATTCTAAGCAGGTAATTTGCGTAGTAAAGAGCCACATAATGTATACCAAGATAATGAAAATGGAATTTAAAGTTAGCACTTAAGAGGTGGGGGGGGGGGGGGGGGGGGGGGGGGATGGTTATATCAATTTTGTAAAACATTTTTCCACCTTCTCAGTGTAGGTGCAAATTAAACAATTGAAACATAAGATGAAAGAAGAATAGACATAGTTTGCTTGGGTTAAATGAAGATTTGTAATCAGAAATGTAATTCTTTATTAAAATATAATTAAAAAGCTTACTTCTTGAAAATTAAATCACATTATATAACAAAGGGCCAGATGCCCTAAGTGTTTTCCCCATAGATTAAAAAAATTGGAAACCCTTTAGAATATCTGGCTCCAAATGAATAATAGAAATGAATTACTTTAATAGAATTATAAAAGAACACTGCCTTCTTTTGCTGTCAGGAAGCTGATCGAACAGTGATGTGGTTGATGCTAGTACAGTTCTGATGCCCTTAGCCTCCCACTGCAGGGATGCAGTTTAAAATGGGGTTGTGTTACAATAGATGGATAGCAGTAAAGGACTCTGTATATGCAATACTTGGAGGTTAAGAGCCTGAAAATATTTTAATCTCTCCACTAATCTTTATCTTTTTTTTTTTCAGCATGTGTACCAAAACAGAAGTTTATGTTGTAGTCCAGGACTTTAGGCCTTGAGTACTACAAACAGGTCAAGTTTTCAGGATAGCCCTAATGAATATGCATAAGATAGAATTGCATGCAATGGAGGTAGTATCCATGAAGATCTATTTCATGCATATTCATTAACAATCTAAACCTGGGTACAACAGATTTCTCATAAAATTCAATATTTGAAACTTCAGTATCTCACTCATACAAACCAGTCACACACACTGCACAATTATGGTAGCATAACTATATGTAAGCATCAAATTATCCCTGCATCTAAACTACATCCACTGATTATATAATGGGCACTTGGCTGCCAAAAGTCCATCCTTTAAAATATCAATGTTCAGATTATCACAAATGTTAAAGTCCACTGGTATATTGTCTTACTTGTGAACCGACTTAACTATCTTTTCAATCTTACAGTCTTGATTGTATATCTTATATCATACAGCCTGAACTTAGCTGGAATGTTCCAAAATTGTGCATCTCGAAGACTGTCCAGTTGCTATTGTTCCATCCTATACAAGTGGCATTTTTGTTGCATTATTATACAGCTATTGGCCTGACATGCTCCAACAGATAGTTCAATAATGTGCACGGAAGTCTTCCAACTGTTGATGATTCTCAATCATAAGCCATTTCTTTGACAAAATCTTTCCCAATAGCTTTACCTTATGCTGATATTTGAAACATTTAATGGAAGCCAACCAGCCTGAACCTCCTAACCAGGCATGTTCTCATCATAACACCAGAGTTCTCTAGAACACCAGTGCATGCATAATGATTATATATCCGTATGCACTACTTGGGTGAACTCTGTTATGTGTTCTGAATTCCAGGCCACTCTCCTTCCATGTACATTATTGAACTATCTGTTGGAGTATGTCAGGCGAATAGCTGTATGATAATACAACTGAAAATGCCAGAGAGAGGTCTGAGCCAGGGGCGTAACTATGTGGGGCCATGGGGGCATGGGCCCCAGTAGATTTGGCCCTGCCCCCCTGCCACCAACCCCTTCAACCCCCGTCCCGCTGCCAACCCTCCCCCGCCGCCGTCGGGTACCTTTGCTAGCGGGGGTCCTCAACCCCCGCCAGCCGAAGTCCTCTTCTCAGGCGCGGCTGCATTGCAGATCAGCAATGCGGCCACGCAGGCTTCTGTTTCTGTGAGTCTGATATCTGACTCACAGAAACAGAAGCCTGCCCTTGCAGATCAGCAATGTGGCCATGCAGGCTTCTGTTTCTGTGAGTCTGACATCCAACTCACAGAAACAGAAGCCTGCCCTTGCAGATCAGCAATGTGGCCGCGCCGGAGAAGAGGACTTCGGCTGGCGGGGGTTGGGGACCCCCGCCAGCAAAGGTACCCGACGGCGGGGGAGGGTTGGCAGCGGCGGGAAGAGGGGGTCAAAAGGGTTGGCACCGGAGGGGTTCAAAGGTGGTGGCGGCGGCAGGGGGGGGGGTCACAAATGGAGGTGGGCAGTTAAAAATGGCAGGGGGGGGGTTGGTGGTGCTGGGGGGGGGGCTAAAATGTGCCCCCTCACTTCGGGCTCTGGACCCCCCTCCCACCGAAGTCTGGCTACGCCCCTGGTCTGAGCACCTGGACCGGAGTAAGGAAGGTTCGTTTGAAACGAGAATGCAGTGGCATATCCACTGGTGAGCTTGGTCCCACCTAATTTAGACTCAGGCCCACCTAAAATTGTGGCACTCTTGCTGTGGCTGGCAGGGATCCCAGGCAGCACTCTTCAAAACTGCATTTTTCAGCACTTCCCTGCAGCCTCGCTGCACATGCTCACTTTCTCATGCATGGACAAGCACTGTGCATGCATGGACTGCCAACAGCAATGTCAGCTCTAGGCAAGTGCTTCTGTCTGCAGCTTGGAAGAGCACTGGCTGCCTGAAGAGGAAAATGCCTTCAGCTGGTGGAATTCATATTTTGGGTTTGTGGAGGTAGGGATGGGTGTTGTAAAAGGCAAAGAGCGGAGCAGAGTTTGGGGGGCAAATTCCATGTCCACCTATCTTGGGTTCAGGCCCACCCAAAATCAGCCTGCTGGCTATGCCCATGGGACAACGATGATTGCTGATTTTTCAGTTGTACTGTATCGTATGTTTCTGGTTTTGTCTGCTAATTCCATGCCAACTGGTTGATTTTTGTCTTCCAGTATGCTTGGAAAAATTAGTGGCTGTTGGTTTCTGAAGTTTTGCCACTCTGAGTATTAGAGTATACAAAAGGCATCGCAGCTGAGTAGCTAACTCATGGAGGGAGAGGAAAGAGACCGAGCAGAATCCAGTGTTAAGGCCCAGTAGACTCAGAGAGGACAGGAGAAGCAAAAGAATCAAATCAAATCACTTCTTGTATACCACTAAAATCCACCTTTCAGGGTTCAGTGCGGTTTACATAATGGGTGAGGCAAAGCAAAAATTGTTAAAGTGTATACATGTATCAAAGGAATTTAATCAGGAAATCAGGCAGATTGTATGAGGAGATAGACATCATAATGGTTTGTTATGAAACAGCCTTTGGGAAAAGGAAGGTTTTTAGTCTCTTCTGGAAGCTAAGGTGGCTTTTATAAGTTCTGATGACCATAGGTAGAGAGTTCCATGTTTTAACTCCAAGTATAGGGAATAGAGAGCCAAAGATCTTCTGATATCGGCAGTGGCGTAGGAATGGGGGGCGGTGTGGCGGTCCGCCCCGGGTGCACGCCGCTGGGGGGGGGGGGGTGTCAGCTTCGCTGGTTCCCTGCTTCCTCTGCCCCGGAACAGGTTACTTCCTGTTCCGGGTCAGAGAGAGCAGGGAACCAGCGGAGCCGACGCAGCTCCCAGTGACGTGCACTCGGGGCGGATCGCCCCTCGCCGCTTCCCTATGCAAGTATGAATGCGCTCTGGAGGGGAGGGGGTGCTGTGCTGCACCCGGGGTGTGTGTGTGTGTGTGTGTGTGTGTGCAGCGGCGACCCACCCCGGGTGTCAGCCGCCCTCGCTATGGCACTGGATATCGGATTGCTTTATGAAATGGTGTTGCTAGCATCATTTGAGCTATTATTCTGTTGGACTGGGTCAGACATAGTGAAACAATTCTCATTAGTAATTCTGATGTAAAACCCTGTAAGATTTGACAGACTAGGTAGGCAGTTTTAAATCTTATTCTTTCTGATATGGGAAGCCATTGAAGTTTGATAAGATAGGATGAAACATTAGAATATCTATTCAATCTGAATATTATTCTGGCAGCTGTGTTCTGTATGATCTTCAATTTTTTTTTCTGATATTGGCACTTAATACCAAGAAATAGGACATTACAATAATCCAGGTGTGGTAAGATTAGTAGTTGAACTAACAGTGCAAAGGTTTTTTTGGTCGAAGAAGGATCTAACTAGATGTAGTTGCCTCATTTTGAATAGAGATTTCTTCCATATCTGATTAATGTGTGAGGAGAATGTGAGTGAGGACTGTAGCACGACTCTTAACACTTTGGTTTCTGGCCTCACTGCCGAGTTTTTACTGTTAGATAGAGATATTGAAGATGGGACCATAACTCCCTGATTCCTGAACCACAGAACCTTAGTTTTTTTGCTCATTCAATTTCAGTTTGTTGGTCAGGGCCGAAGTGCTAATAGCATTCATTCCGGCTATTACTGACTCAATAGGGTCTTTATTTGTAGAGGTTAGTGGTGGGAGAAGTAGAATGTCATCAGCGTAGTAGAAGACCATTAGAAGGATCCAGGAAAGAGGCTTTATAACTTGGTGCTGTGAAAGCAGCACAGGAAGCGTGAGGATGCAGAACCAGATACTACAGTCAAGAGGAAAATGAAAAAATTCTGGAATGCGTTGTAGTCTATGGCAGTATCTTATTTGACAAAGATTTGATATGGAAGTCTTTAGTTGTAAAGTAACACATTAGCTAAACTCTGACAGCAGTGAGGAACTTATGAATGTTGCCCATGCTATAAAGAGAATTCAGACACTGACGCCAGGACTGTAGATGCTTCATCAGAGATTAAACTTAATGTGATTATTCTTTGTACTTAGATTTTGGGTATTCAGATAGATAACTTGTTAAGTATAAAATAAAGTAGTAAAAACTTTGTTTGCATTACTGAGGAAACTTAGGTCAGCTAGGAAATACTTTGAACCCCAAATGTATAAACTTAGCGACTGATATTCGGACTGTGGGAGTGAAGTTGGTTAACTCCCATGGTCAGCGGTCAGCCCAGATATTCAATGCTGGGCTGTTTTCAGTGACCAACATTGAATATCTGGTTCATTTTTAGCTGGTTTAAAGTTAACCGACTAAGTTGATATGCAAAGATAGCCAGTTAACTTTCAAATCAAATCAAATCCATTCTTGTATACCACTAATATACCCTTTCCAGGGTTCACTGCAGTTTACATCCTAGGTGAAGCCGACAATATTAGTGTGAGGTATGAGAACAATTAGAAACCATTGGTGTAATTCACGAGACCAGAAACATTATAGGAAAGGATAATGGATGATACAAGGAAATAGAAGTCAATGGATTGTTATGAAACAGTCTTTGGGAAGAGAAAGTTTTTAGCCTCTTCCTGAAGCTAAGGTAGCTGTTCTCTGTTCTGATGGCAATAGGTAGAGAGTTCCAAGTACAGGGAATAGAGAGCTTAAAATCTTCTGATTTCGAATTGTCTTTTGAAACGGTGAAAATAGCACCAGTTGTTCTTTCAGTCTGTTAAACTGGACCAAACATATCAAAGTGGTCTTAGTCAGCAGTTCAGAGGTGAAACCCTGTAAGATTTGAAAAACTAAACAAGCAGCTTTGAACCTGTCTTTCTGCTACGGGAAGCCAGTGCAGTTTTTTTAAATGAGTTGAAACACTAGTATATCTATTTAATCTGTGTATTAGTCTAGCAGCTGTATGATTTGCAGTTTTTTTTTTTATATTGACACTTAATACTTAGTACAGTAATCCAAGTGAGGTTGTTTTAACATTTGGACTAGTAGTGCAAAGGCTTTTTGGTTGAAGAACAATCTGACTAGATGTAGCTTTCTCATTTTGAATAGTGTTTTCTTCCATAGCTGGTTAATTGGGAAAAGAAGGTGAGTGAAAAATCAAGCAAGACCCCTAGTACTCTGGTTTCAGACCTGAATGTAAAGTTTAGACCATTGGACAAAGATATTGATGATGGAACCTCACCATCATACCATTCGCTACAGACTGAGTTGTATCATTGTTTGATGTTGTCACTGGTAAGAGATATAGGATGCCATCAGGGTAGGATAATAGTAGTTTATTAAGACCCAGGTGTATTCAGGCAAGAGATAACAGTATTGAGGCAAAGGATAACATAAAGAGATTGAAAAGAATAGGTGTGAGGGGAGATACCTGCGAGACCCTGCAGTTAGAAGACCAGTAGTTGGAAAGTTGGTTGTTTTGCTTGATAGAATAGCTTTGATTTGAAAGGAATTCACTGAACCATCAGTCTTATTTTTGAAAGTGATCACCGGCCATCTTCCGACACAAATCGGGAGATGGCCGGTGATCTCCTGAACCCGACCAAATCGGTATAATCGAAAGCCGATTTTGGCTGGGTTCAACTGCTTTCCGTTGTGGAGCTGGTGAAACATCAAGGGGGCGTGTCGGCAGGGTAGTGAAGGCGGGACGGAGGTGGGACGGGGGCGTGCTCACGAGATGGCCGGCTTCACCTGATAATGGAAAAAAAAGCCAGGCTTGACGAGCATTTCGCCAGCTTTACTTGGTCCCTATTTTTTCACGACCAAACTTCAAAAAGGTGCCCAAACTGACCAGATGACCACCGGAGGGAATCGGGGATGACCACCCCTTACTCCCCCAGTGGCCACCAACCCCTCCCACCCAAAAAAAAAGGAAAAAAAACCTTTTTTGCCAGCATCTATGCCAGCCTGAAACGTCATACCCAGCTCCCTGACAGCAGTGGGTGCAGTGCACTTCAGACAGGTGGACCTAGGCCCCCCCCCCCACCTGTTCCACTTGTGGTGGTAAATGATAGCCCTCCAAAACCCACCCAAAACCCACTGTACCCACATGTAGGTGCCCCCCTTCACCCCTTAGGGCTATGGTAATGGTGTAGAGTTGTGGGGAGTGTGCTTGGGGGGGGGGGGGTTGGGGGCTAAACAGACAAGGGAAGGGAGCTATGCACCTGGGAACTATTTTTATTTTATTTTTTAATTTTTAGAAGTGCCCCCTAGGGTGCCCGGTTGGTGTCCTGGCATGTCAGGGGGACTAGTGCACAATAAATGCTGGCTCCTCCCACGACCAAATGCCTTGAATTTCGCCGGGTTTGAGATCGCCGGCATTTTTTTCCATTGTGGCTGAAAACCGAGGCCGGCTTCACTCCTAAGAAATTGTTTGGAAGTTTAATGCTGAGGAAGCTTCGGCAGGATATCAGAAATATAGGGATAATATATTATAGTAACTGTAGTGATGGTTTCAATTTGCAGTTTCTGATCCTGATGTCCTTTGTTCCAATTGATGCAGATCTCTAGAGCAGGGGCGTATCTGGACTCGGGCGGTAGGGGGGGCCAGAGCCAGAGGGAGGGGGCACATTTTAGCCCCCCCCCCGGCGCCACCGATCCCCCCCCCGCCATTTCCGGACCCCCCCTCGCCACCAATGACACCCTCCCCCACTGCTGTCACTTACCTTTGCTGGCGGGGGACCCCAACCCCCCGCCAGCCGAGGTCCTCTCTTCCATGCAGGCTGCGCCGCTGCAAGTTTCAACGCTTCCTGTTCTTCTGAGTCTGACGTCCTGCACGTACAACGCGCAGGACATCAGGCTGAATTCCAAATTCTGAGTCTGACGTTCTGCACGTTGTACGTGCAGGACGTCAGACTCAGAAGAACAGGAAGCGTTGAAACTTGCATCCTGCACGGAAGAGAGGACTTCGGCTGGCGGGGGCTTGGGGTCCCCCACCAGCAAGATCGGCGACGGGTTGGTGGCGGGCGGGCGGGGAGGGAGGGGGAGGTGGAGAGGGTCTGTGGTAGGGGGGTCCAGGGCGAAATCTGCGGGGGCCCAGGCCCCTGTGGCCCCACGCAGATACGCCCCTGCTCTAGAGGCTTTTCTAGTTGTAGATCCAACTCATATCACAAGCAAAGAGAAGGGGTGCTTGCTTGAAAAATGCAGAGAGGCAAAATGTTGCATTTGTCCTAACAAAACAAATGAAATTAATTAAGTGAAGGAAGGAAACGCTAAATAAAAATAGCACTCAGGACTGGTTCCCCGACATAGACAGACCAAAAGTACGTAAACTTTGAGCAGTACATAAGTAAATAATGCATTATTTAACCTGGGTTGTAGAAGCTCGATCTGAACACATCCTCCTTTCAGCCTGTCAGTAAAGAACATTTAAACCAGCTAAAGATATACCAGCTATTTAAGCTGCTTGATGTGGCCGCTTACAATAGCTAGATATAGACTGAATATTCAGGGATAGCCGGCTATATCGTACGATACAGCCGGTTATCTCTTAGGTGGTAACCGGGGATATTCAGTGGGGGATAACCAGCTATCCCCTGTTGAATATTGCTGGATAGCCGGTTATGTCCCATTTAACCAGCCAGGTGCCATTCCTGGCTGGTTAAATGGATCTGAATATTGGGGGTGGGGTGGGGGGTTATTGTTCAATCACTCCTGCTTTCACAAGTAGATTATTGCAATGTGATATATCTAGGATGCCCTAAGACTATTATAAAGAAACTGAAAAAAACTGTGGAGAATGTAGCGGCTAGATTGATTTTCTCTTATCATAGCTATGAAAGGGTTACTCCACTTTTTTATAAGTTACATTGGCTACCTGTACAGGTGAGGGTAGAATTTAAAATTTGTATGATTATTTTAAAGATTTTGTATGGTCAGGTTCCAGCATATTTGCAACCTATTGTAAGTTTATTGTCAGGAGATAAAGTTCATAGTCTACACAATCAGATGTTGTTACGATATCCTTTGGATTCTAAAATTAAATCTAAAAAATTCTTGTCTTCTTCCCTTTCATATTCAGGGGTATAATCTTAGAATTCTTTGCTATCCATAATAAGACAAATATGTAAACATAGTACATTTCGTAAGGCGGTAAAAACTTTTTGATGTCAAAAGTACCTTTTAACAGAAGGTGAACTATTATAGGAATTGGATGAGGATGAATGTCTGATAACTCGGTGTCTTAATGCTTATCTTTTCTAAGGAGTGCCGTTCTCGGTTACTCTCCTGAAATCGAATATCTATCATATTGCAGAGCCCAATCAGGTCGTCTAATCTGGTTGGAAGCTCATGTCCGGCCAACTCATCCTTAATTTGGGGCACCAACCCCTGCCAGAAGGTCACGACCAGACTCTCGTTGTTCTAAGCCAATTCAGAAGTCAGAGTGTGCAACCTAATAGCTTAGTCGCCCAGGGTCTGTATTCCCTACTTTAATCTCAGGAGCACAGAAGTTACAGATGTAACCTTCCCAAGCTCTTCAAAGACCCATTTAAATTGTTCCAGGAAACTATGGAGATCATGAAGCACCGGGTTATCCCTTTCCCAGAGAGGAAATGCCTTTGCTAAAGCTTGACCGGACAGTAGAGAAATAATATAAGCTACCCGGGTTCTGTAAGAAGGAAAGTCTTGGGGCTGGAGCTCAAAAATTATTTTACTCTGGTTGAGAAAACCTCTACAGTCTTTGGGATTACCATCGTATCTTGGTGGTGCTTTAAGTTGGATACCTGACATTACAGTAGCTATTGCTGGTACTGGGTCCGAGCTCAGAGGAACTGAAGCTGAAGAAGCTGCTGATTTCAGGTAGCGGTCCTGGAATGCCTCCATATAGTGTTGGAGTTGCTCTATGCATGTCTCCATGCCTTGCTGGAGCTGGTCCATGCGTGCGGACAAACTTTGGATGGCTTCGTGATGATATGAAAACTGAAGAGAGTGCTCCTGAAGCTTCTGCAAGGCGGATGGTTCCACTGAGCTCATGTCCTTTGCAATCTGTTACGGGGTCAGAAGTAGTGAGCAATTGGGCCACTGCCGGCGACCGGCAGCAGCAGGCGAATCACCCAAACAGGAAACGAGACTGAAAACAGAGAGGGCTGATACAAGCAGGACCAGAACAAACAGGATTGGAACTAAAGCTGTAGGTAGGCATGGCTGGAATAAGCAGGACTGGAACAACAAGACTGGAGCTGAAGCTGTAGACCGTCAGGGCTGGAAAGGAAGCTGAAAGCAGACGGTTGGAACAAGCAGTGGAGGAACTGAAGCTGAAGACAGACAGGGCAGGAACAAGCAGGGTTAGAACTGAAGCTGAAGACTTGCAGGACTGGAACAAGCAGAATTTGAAGACTGGCAGGACAAGAACTAGCAGGGCTGGAACTGCAACAAACACACCCCGTCGAAAACTCATCTGAAGACCTCTGTTGCAAAGGCAAAGCCTGAAAGTCCCCAGGTGCTTAATAAAGACATTTACAGATGATGTCACAAGTAAGAGTGAGGCTTGGCAACAAGAACACCAGAGCACGGCTTGGCTGCAAGAACACCAAAGCATGTCTGGAATGTTGGAACATCAGAATAGGACTGGAATGATCTCTGGAACGCATTTGGGAAACAGGAAGAAGGCAGTCCACAGCAGCCACAGGGTCTGGTCACCAGGAGGCGAGGTGAGTGTAGGCATGGGATGCAGCCACAACCATGACAAGAAGACAGTGATGCAGGCCCCAGCTGAATATCAGCCAAGACCTACATAACTTTCCACAATGTTCACCCCTTTCAATTCCCACCCCCTCCCAGAATGTCCTCTTCTTCCAATCTCCCTCCCACCCACCCAAAATAGCCCCCTCCTTCCAATCCATGGATCCCCCCAGCAAGAATGGACCACCCTCCCACCCCCAATCCCAATAGCCCCTTCCCCCTTCGAGTCTATCTAGTATCCCTGGTGGTTCAGTTGGGACAGTAGAGGCAGAAGCGAACCCCACTTACTCCTGCCTCTAGCTGCTGCCATAGCAAAATATCTACTACGATTTCTAGCGGCAGCCTTGAGGTACTTAGTAGTAGAATTTGTTTTAATAGAGCACAAATGTGAGGGAAGCCAAAGCACAAAATGTTAAGCAGCAACAAAAAAGGCACCAAGGGCCTCAAGGACTGGGATAGCAAGCAGACCTTTATTCAAATTGGTGCAGCTACTGGGGACCTCAAAGACAAGATTGATGATTGGTCGGACCTTTTCTATTTTGGATAGCTTTTATCCCTTCTGAGAATTATACACAGTGACCTCTGATGCAGGTGTAGATGCCAAAACATGGCCTGAGTCGGGTCTGAGAGTAAAGATCTGCTTGCTATCCCAGTCCTGGAGGCCCTTGGTACTTTTTTTGTTGTTGCATCAACATTTTTTTTTTAAGATAATTATTTCTAGTTTGCAGGGGAATTTATTTTTCCAATCTCATGGCATAGCTTTGGGGATAGCATGTGCACCTTTAATTGTCACTTTATATGTAGCCATGCTGGAGAAATCTTTTTTATACCCTGCAAGTTCTTCATATGATCCAATCCAAACAAAGAAAATATCATCCGAGAAATGCTTTCACAATATAGTGTTTACCAAGATCATATTGTAGAAGCATTTGTTGGATGATCTTTTCTTTGCTTTAATTGGATCATGTGAAGAACAAAAGGGCCCTTTTACTAAAGTGCAGTAAAACTTGCAAACATTACTGTATAGTAAATGCGGGGGGCTTGCTCAGCACATGCCCTCCATTTATCACACATGACTGAAAGTTACCACATACCACCACATTACATGTAGTGCCAGATAGTGCAGGGGCCAACATTCTATCAGGCACCACATGGAACACACTGCAGGCCCTGAGAAGAAATAATGAAGATGGCACCAAGCTATGGAAGTGCACCCCATGGCAGCATCCCCCCCTCCCACCCTGACACCCAACACAATCACCAGCTCCTCATCTGTCAAACACCCAGACACCCCCCCCCCACATAAAGCATCTGATCCCCTCACAAAGCATCTCTTCCACCCACCCACAAAGGGATCACCCCTGACCTTCCCAATCAATGCAGGTGACCCCACCCACTTTCAGAAAAGCTCCAACTCCTGGCACTCAGAATCTACCCCCTACCCTAACCTCCCATTATCCCCTTCCCCAATCCACCACAGAATCTACCTGGGAGTTTGCAAATACAGAAATTGCCAGAAATCGCGTTCTTTATTATAGCATACCAATGGAGATTAAATATTAATCACTCGATATCCAAAGCAATTTAAGCAGGCAGGAGAAGTTCCTGCCCGCTTAAATTACTTAGGGACACCTAATTGCTGAATATTCAGAGGCACTTAACTGAGCAGTGCTGCTGAATATTCAACCAGTTGGCACTGAATATTGACTGGCACCTGAATAAATGTATATATGGTGCTTTAGCACCTCCAGTCCCCCTCCCACCCACCCCCTAAAACAGCCTCCTCCTTCCAATTCATTCTCCCTCTAGCCCACGACATCAAACCCTCCCCATCCCATCCCAACTCCTCCAATCATGATAGCCCCCCCTTGGCCTACCTCAGACCCGTGGTGGTCCAGTGGGGACAATGAAGGCGGGGGGGGGGGGAGGATTGGAAGGATGAGGGCTGTTAGATGGGGGTGGCAGGGGGATAGGAGGGGCTAAAGCACCATATTTAGAATTATGCAGGTCCTGGCCAATATTCGCACAGCTGTATTAAACAGGGTCCAGCTGAATATTGGCCGGGACTTGCATAAGCTCTGGTGGCTACCAGCAAGCAATCTCCTCCAGAATCTTGCCATTACTTATCTCTGGTGGCTACCAGCAAGCAATAAATTAACCTACTGACTGCAGGCAGAGTTCCATAGGGATGAGCAGCCAGAAAATGTTCGTTTCATATCTCTTCTCATGTCATTTTCAGGAATGTGTGTTTTATTCATTTTCATTAGGTTATTTTTTCATCACGGGACCAAAGTCATTAAGTGCACACTTTTGAAAAGGGACACATCATGTGCAAAGAGGCCACACTCTTTCTGAAAGAGTGTTGACTCCATGTGCATGTCCAATAACTTACACATGCCCAATAGTTCATGGATGATCAATGGACGCCCTCTTTGCAAATAGTACGCATTCTTTTGAAACAGCACGCACTATTATCAGCAAATGATAAAATGCACATTTTCATGGTTTTTTCCTGCTCATCTTGACTTGATAACGACATGCAACAATGTGGGATATGTTGTTGACATTTCTCATGTCATTGCAAATGAATGATCATCCCTAGTGTTCCATCCCTACTCTATAACAGTAATAAAAGGGCCTCAGTGCTGCCAGGAACAGTCATCCCAGTAAAGCTGCACATGAACAAAATCTCCCTGTTCCCCACATAACCTCCAGCAATGCAAACATCTGCTTTTCCCACTTGTGTAGGTTAGCTGTTGAGTACATACTTAGCAAAATCTTTACTTGTGTGGTAATTAATGATAGTGACATAGATCCCTTAAAAGGTATTGAAGGAAATCCTAGGTCTATGTTTTCAGCTTTTATGAACTGTACAGTCAGTCAGTGAAGGAATATGGGGGAGTACTATAGCAAATGTTCAGTGCTACACACTGAAGGGCATGTTAGGCATACAAGGGGGGGGGGGGTCTGCTTAGAAATGAAATGAGATGATCACGGAGAAGTTACGTAAATAATAGGGATGTGTCTTATGTAAAATACCTGACACATAGTATAGCCCTATCATACAGGTACAAACTGGTTTGGGGCAGAATTTGTTTTCCTCAAAAAGTGACCTCCAAGCTACTTCTTTACCGAATTTCACTAACTGTGCATGGTTAGACTGTATCATTTTATGCACCTTCTACCAAAATAGGTAGTGCTAAAGGACAGCTCTCATTAGTGAGGGGCAGTTAACAAGATTTGCAAGTGTTATGTTACTAATCAGTATTACGTGTATGCACTAACAAGCCATGTATGTATTATCCTGGGTTGTACTTATGGAAATCATAATATTGTAATGCCATATAAGGTGTAGCTCAATTCTTTGTAATATAGACAGAGAATTCTTGTCTTCGGCCCTGATGCTCAAAACTCCAGTGCTGTACAGAACAGCGCTGAAAAATACCACTACAACAGCACTCCAAAATAACTCCCTAATAGTAACATAGTAACATAGTAGATGACGGCAGAAAAAGACCTGCACGGTCCATCCAGTCTGCCCAACAAGATAAACTCACATGTGCTACTTTTTGTGTATACCTTACCTTGATTTGTATCTGTCCTTTTCAGGGCTCAGACCGTATAAGTCTGCCCAGCACTATCCTCGTCTCCCGACCACCAGTCCCGCCTCCCACCACCGGCTCTGGCACAGACCGTATAAGTCTGCCCAGCACCATCTCCGTCTCCCGCCACCGGCTTTGCCACCCAATCTCGGCTAAGCTCCTTAGGATCCATTCCTTCTGAGCAGGATTCCTTTATGTTTATCCCACGCATGTTTGAATTCCGTTACCGTTTTTATTTCCACCACCTCCCGCGGGAGGGCATTCCAAGCATCCACTACTCTCTCCGTGAAAAAATACTTCCTGACATTTTTCTTGAGTCTGCCCCCCTTCAATCTCATTTCATGTCCTCTCGTTCTACTGCCTTCGCATCTCCGGAAAAGGTTAGTTTGCAGATTAATACCTTTCAAATATTTGAACGTCTGTATCATATCACCCCTGTTTCTCCTTTCCTCCAGAGTATACATGTTCAGATCCGCAAGTCTCTCCTCAAACGTCTTGTAACACAAATCCCTTACCATTCTCGTAGCTTTTCTTTGCACCGCTTCAATTCTTTTTACATCCTTACCAAGATACGGCCTCCAGAACTGAACACAATACTCCAGGTGGGGCCTCACCAACGGCTTATACAGGGGCATCAACACCCCCTTTCTTCTGCTGGTCACACCTCTCTCTATACAGCCTAACAACCTTCTAGCTACGGCCACTGCCTTGTCACACTGTTTCGTCACCTTCAAATCCTCTGATACTATCACCCCAAGATCCCTCTCCCCATCCGTACCTATCAGACTCTCCCCGCCTAACACATACGTCTCCCGTGGATTTCTACTCCCTAAATGCATCACTTTGCATTTCTTCGCATTGAATTTTAATTGCCAAACCTTAGACCATTCTTCTAGCTTCCGTAGGTCCTTTTTCATGTTTTCCACTCCCTCCGGGGTGTCCACTCTGTTACAGATCTTAGTATCATCCGCAAATAGGCAAACTTTACCTTCTAACTCTTTGGCAATGTCACTCACAAATATATTGAACAGAATCGGCCCCAGCACCAATCCTTGAGGCACTCCACTACTCACCTTTCGCTCCTCCGAGCGAATTCCATTCACCACCACCCTCTGGCGTCTGTCCGTCAACCAGTTCCTAATCCAGTTCACCACTTCGGGTTAATGTTCAATAACCTGAGTGGATCGGAGTGGACCTGTCATGACGATACCATGGTGAAGCAATGTAAGCCACATTGAGCCTGCAAATGTGTGGGAAAATGTGGGATACAAATGCAATAAATAAATAAATATTTTCTATTTTCTACCATGTGGTGCTTACCCAGCAGTAATCGGCATGCACTGGATGCTTACCGCCTGGTTAGCACGTGAGACCTTACCGCTAAGTCAATGGGTGGTGGTTTTCATTTTGCCACACGTCCATTTTCTGGCAAAGAAAAAAAAGGCCTTTTTTCCAGGTGTGCTGAGAAAATGAGCCAGCTTGCATCCAAAACATGCACCTACACCAGCGCAGGCCACTTTTGGGCATGCCTTAGGAAAAGAGCCCTAAGTCATTATTACTTTTTCTTGGAAAAAACTTTAAAATGAGGTTAAAACCCCCCTACTTACCCTCTTTATAACTGACAAGGCATATGGGCCTAAAAAAATCAGCGCCGAAAAAGCCAGCTTAAGCATTATTCTATAACCTGTACATAAAGTTCAATGCAGTTTCTAGAATAACTTAAGTGTTATAGTCACATGCAAATTTAGGCACCACCATTTGCACCAATGAAAACGTGGTGCAAATACTCACACTTAAATTTACATGTGGAGCACCCTTATTCCGTAATTACATGCATAACTCAAAACCACACCCCCATTCCACCCCAAAATGTCCATGGCTGTTTCCTTTCCACACCTCCTCCGTCAGACCACATGTAAATTTTAGGCGCAGATCATGTGCCTAACTTTACGCATGCAACACCCAATTAAATCTAAATTGTGCCAATAATTGATTGTTAAAAAGCCAATTATTAGCACCATGCCTAAGTTTGTGTGCACAATTTGTGGCAACCTTTACAAAATCAGGGGGATAGTGAGCAGTTTTATAATAGGTTGCATAGATTGGGAGGTAAAGCAGGCAGCTATTTTTAACATATTTTATTGAGACACTGTGGACTGTAAGCATGTTAAAAAAAATTCAGAACAGAAAAATCTTATATTATTTGCACAAATGATATCAGCTAAAGACACCACAGATAGGGAGGTGCTTTTACCAAGTTGTGGGGAAAAGGGCCCTGTGCTAGCAGTGGGAGTTGTTTTTCCCATGTGCCAGGGTCCTTTTTACTGCAGTGGGTAAAAAGCCCCCAGACAAACATGGCCATGCCGTAAGAGAACGGCATGGCCATGCGGCGGGGAGCCCTTACTGCCACCTATTGAGGTGGTGATAAGGGCTCCCGCAGTAAACCAGAAGTATCCAGGCAGCGCATGGCGATGCCCAATTACCGCCGGGTTACCACTGCGTAAGCCATTTCCGGGGGGGGGTTCTTTTTTCCCGAGAAATGGTGCACTCTCAAGGCGGCCGTGTTGGGCTGACAGTAGTCCCGATTTAGTGTCTGGTAAGCCCACATTGGGCTTACTGACGCTTTGTAAAAGACTCCCCAGGCTGCGCTATATATAACCATAAAGCAAGCCATTTACGTCTAAAGAATAAATGCTTTCAGGCATATGAACCTACTGGATGTCTGGGCTCTCTAGCCTTGCAGCAGGAAATTCTCTAGCTGCCGTCATAAACTGCAGCCCTGGGTTTGCAGGAGTTCTGGAACGGAAAAGGTTAAGAGAAAGAAGTCTCAGTTTACAGTATTATTGTTCTTTAGTATAAAACTGCAACACTAGCCACAATTCCCTGAAGAGTAAACAAAACTCTTAACTGTGGCAAACAATAAAACCTGCCAATACCTTGTAGAAGCAAGGGATAATGAAAAGTTATAATGCCTATAGTTAGTATCCTCTTTAAAAGAATTTATATATGAAATTAAATTCTGTGCACAGTTCTCTTAATTTGTCCTTAATTAAACAATACTCTATAAATGGTGCATTCAGTGACCAAATGTTCAGAGACAGCGAAATGGTGGGTCCCAAGCCATTAGGAATGAAATAAAGACAGTCCCAGGAGAGCCTGCTAGAATCTGGTCTATCTAAGTGACAACTGATGGTTTAAGAAAGATAATTAACTTTCCAATTACAAACTACAGCTTTCACCAGGGCTGTTTCTTCCAGCTTCATCATGCAACTGTTTTGGTAGTTTTGTAAAGTAAAATACAGCATTGCACTTTTTTATCAACAAATACGGACATATTTGTTAATTATGCTTCACTGGGAATATTTTTTTTTTGAACTAGACCAATTGAAATGTGATGTGCAATGTTTCTGCATATTAAAAGGCATGAAATCTTGGCAGTAAACAACAGGAATTTGATGGCTTTGTGATCTGCTCTGTGTAAGTTAAAAGGAACATAATATTTATTGTGTTTTCTGTTATAAAAGAAAAGCACAAAACCTTAGCCAAATTCGTCTCCATGCAGGAAGCAAACCGATAAAATAAGTTTGACAGGTCTTGCTCTGTCTTTGCTTGATTTGCTGCCCTCCATTATTTCCTTTCGGGGAGAGATACAGTCACCTCGGCTGGTATTCTTTGATAAATCTGTTACTGAAAGGTACAGTAGGTAACATACTGTAAACCCTCCTTATTACCATTTATAATCCCAGTTCTAATTTTGTTATGCATATATAAAAATGATCTGTCTTCCCAAAGTATAGCTGTGACAAGGATCCATCCATTTCAATATATTTATTATTATATAGCACTCATTTTCTCTTTATTGCAGTATTTAAAGAGGGCAGGTCCGAGGGCTCAGTGGCAGTGCTGCACGCTGCCAGGGAGGGGATTAAGACCTGCATTTGATTTCTAGCTTGGTGCAATTTTATCCCTAATCCTCAGATTTATGGCTGGTGGGTACTGGAAGCTGCAGTCTGTGGTTAGAATCCACAGAAGATGGAGAGGAGGGTTACAAATTTGTGTGGGGGGGGGGGGGGGGGGGGGGAGGAAATAAGGTAGTTGGGAATAAGCCAGTGCAAGTCAGTGCTCAGAAATAAACAGGTCAAACTCTTCCTTTGTAAGTATGGTACAATCTTGAGTATTCAATGTAAATGAGACCAACCTGTTGTCGGATAAGTGAAAAGTTGGATAATACAGAATAAATGCAATGTCATCACCAGACGCAGGGGCGTAGCCAGACTTCGGTGGGAGGGGGTCCAGAGCCTGAGGTGAAGGGGCACATTTTAGCCCCCCCTAGGCGCCGACGACCCCCACCCCGCCATTGCTGACCCCCCGCCACCAACTTTGACACCCCCCTGCTGACGACCCTCTCGACCCCCCTCCCACCACCAACCCGCTGTCGCCAACCCGCCGTCGCCTACCTTTGCTGGCAGGGGACCGCAACCCCCGCCAGCCGAGCTGAGGTCCTCTTCTTCCCAATCCCGCACAAGGCTTCGTTCTAGTCTGACGTTCTGCACGTTGTACGTGCAGGACGTGGCTTCGTTCTGTTTCTGTGAGTCTGACGTCCTGCACGTACAATGTGCAGGACGTAAGACTAGAACGAAGCCTTGCGCGGGATTGGGAAGAAGAGGACCTCGGCTCGCCAGCAAAGGTAGGTGACAGCGGGTTGGCGACGGGAGGGGGGTTGAGAGGGTCGTCGGCAGGGGGGGTCCAGGTGCAAATCTACGGGGGCCCAGACCCCCGTGGCCCCATACTGGCTACGCCAGTGCACCAGAGGAACTGTCAGATGTGCCAGATGATCAGATTAGTGAAGGTCAGATAGTCGAGACTATACTGTATACCATAGTGCAGTGCATTTCAAGCCTCTCTTGGAGGCACACCTAGCTAGTTAGGTTTTCAGGACTACCACAATGAATATGCGTGAAATAGATTTGCAGACCATGGTTCTCTAATATATGCAAATTTATCTCCCACATATTCATTGTGGTAGTCCTGAAAACCTAGAGGCCCTTTTATTAAGCCGAAGAAGGTTCTTTGCGTGTGCAGCGCCCCCCCCCCCCCCAAATGAGACTACCACCAGGTCAGTGCGCCCTCCTGGTGGTAATTTCAGATTTGGCGCACGCCCATAACATGTGGATGAATTATTTATTAACTCCTATGCGCGCCATTGGTGCACGCCGACCGGTCACCACATATGTAGCATGTGAGCCTTTACCGCTAGATCAATGGATGGCGTTAAAGGCTCAGGCTGGTTTTGGACGCGTGCTGGTTTCATTTTTGCTGCAGGCCCTTTTCCCGCCCCATTAAAAAAAAAAAGTCATTTTTTGTAGATGCGGTAAAAACTGGCCGGGCACATGCCCAATACACACACCTACACTACCACAGGCCACTTTTTACCGCTGCTTAGTAAAGGTCCCCTAATTGGCCAGGTGTGCCTCCAGGAAAGGGCCGAGGCACTGCCATTGTGCATCCCTTTTTAGTACTAGTGGGCACTGTATGGGTGTACAGGGTCCCTTTAAATAACACTTTGGAGATACAGTGTATTAGTTAAACAAGTTTTTGTTGAATGATGACCCTCAAAGCACACCTTTGAATAGGTTTTAAAAGAACTATATTTAAGGTAATGTTTGTTTAAAAATATTTTGTTTGCTTGCTGTTATGTGTGTTGATTTTATTTTTTATTGTGTGTGCATTTTGTAAACCGTTTAGGGCCCCTTTTACAAAGGTGCAGGAGGGCTAAGGCGTGGGTAGTGAGCGTCCAATCAGCCACTAGTGCTGGGGTAGCGCAGTAATTCTGATTTTGGCACATGCTGAATCCTGTGGTAGAAAATAATTTTCTATCACGGGGGCCTTCCTGGCGGTAACAGGCAGCGTGCTCATGTTGGTGTGTGTGGCTTGCCTTACAGGGCTCCGCAGCCTGCCATCACTCATGATACCACATGAAGCTTAACAGAAATTTAATCTTTCATGCACACAATTTTACAAGTGGCTTCAGCTGTTGCATGCTCTCCATGTGATAAATCTCTCTGACTCATATGCCTGACCTTATAATGCACTATCGACTGTGGTCAGAACTGGGCCGCTTGACCTCTTGCTTCTACAAATTACTAATCTCCTCTACAGTTTTGAAGGTAGAAGGGTTGAGAAAATTGGGACTATTTCTAGAAGCAGATATCCTCTGTTTCTTACTCAGCCTCATTGCCACAGTCTATGTTATTTTTGGTGCATAGAACACATTTTACCTCAGCTAGACTACACACTATAAATAATGTGCTCTTTAGCTCCTGCTGGTCTTGTGACACTGCGCTATATGCTCCTTGACTGTCCTTGCTTATGTTCCTGTTGAGATTCTGTTTGGGTCACTACACAATCTGTTTTTTCTACACAAGCTACCCTCTACTACTAGGTAATAATTTGAAATCCCTGATTTTTGAACATCATCTTGCACAACAACACTATCTATTTGATTTATTATTGTTAATTGCAGTAAAAAAAAAATTTTAACCATTGGAAAGACCTCTGAAAGGTCCAGTATCAGCATTGGTGGAATCTGGTCTGTCTAACCTATCACTTGGAGGCTAGAAAACCTGGCCATTTTCATAAGGTTGTAGGGCCCTTTTATTAAGCTGAGTTAAAAAGTGGCTTGTGGTATCAGTAGCACAGGGGTTTTCCATGCACTGAGGCCACTTTTAGTGCGGCTGTAAAATAGCTGCATTTTCCATTTCTTCAATTATTGGCGATGCACTCATTTCCCAATTAGTGTGTGGCCAATACTGAGGGAGCCCTTACCTACACGTATTTACTAGGCAATAAGGGCTCCCATGCTAACCACGTGCTAATCGGTTAGCGAGCAGTGATGCAGCTGCACTAAGTGATTAGTACTGGGCAAGCCTACTCTCTGCTCCCAAACATGTCCCCAGCGCTAAAATATATTTTCTATTTTTTAGCGCATGACTAGAGCACCCGAACACAACATTTCCAAGGAATGCCTGAGCGTGCCCATGTTAGTGGATTTTAATCAGTGGTAAGCATGAGTGAGTGCTTACTGCAGCTTAGTAAAAGGCCCTAAAGGGGTATTCTCTGTGTCTCACCTTTGGTAGGCCTGAGGTCTGGTTAGGCCATGAACCATCTTTTGTGAGCCAAACAAAATGGATTATACATAACTTCTTGGCAAGGCTATGCTATCTGACTTCAACAAGGACATGTTGTTTACTTGAATTTGTTCTCCATTTTATCTCATGGGAAGTTGCAGAGGAGAGAGGTACAGAGGAACACAGAGTCTCCATTGTCTGATGTGATGCTGTGCAGGAGTGAGTTTTACAGAAAGTCTGGGACGAGGTCATACTTGTTGTTTACCTGGTGGTGAGTCATCCAGGACCACTACTGATAAAGTGGTCTTTCTGTGAACCCAGAGGCCCTTATTGTGACGATGATATGACACCTGCTAGCCAGAAGTATATGGTTCATAATTAGTTCCAGATCATCACCTGTGAACCCTGAGGGCTATGCCAACCCTAGACTTGAGCGAGAGAGAAAAGAGAACAAGGGAGAAGAAAAGAAGAGTTGATGGTATTAGTATCTCTCTGAAGAGAGGGGCTGAATTGCCAGAACACCTGTGAACTATATCTTTCTGTGCTAAATTCAGCCCAAAGGATGAATTCAGTTAGAATTTAAAAAAAAATAAAAGAAGCAAACTTTATTAGCTAGTCTCCATACCCTTTCCCCCATAGTTTTAAAACTTGAATTATCTGCCATAGCATTAACAGATAGTCTCTAGAAGGCACAGCAGGGCATAGTCTTAGAAAAAAAAAAATAAAAGAGAGAGAAGCAAGCATTATTAACTAGTTTCCATAGTGTACAACCAGTTTCCATAGTGTACAACCCTTTTCCCCATAGTTTTAAACTGAAACTTTCTCTAGAGGTAGAAACTTAACAGCCAAGAGTATGAAAAGAATAGTAGAAAGGCTTAAACTGTCATAAAATAAAGTTATTTTCTATTCTTGTCTGCTGTAGAGGTAGAATATTTGCAAAGGTTACTAACAGCAATCTAATTACTGGGCTAGCTTCAAAGGGTTTGTTTGAAATAGTCTCCTTAGAATCCAAACTATATAGACAGGAAAGGTCCCACTTAGCTTTCTTTCTGAAAAGGTTCTGAGAGAAAGCCCGCAAAAGCCTGCGAGGGAATCCATGGGATCTTTAGATTACGAAGGACCAAAAGGGCGCTCAGGGAGGACAAGGCCATAGCGGAGAAACTGAATGAATTCTTTGCTTTGGTCTTTATGAAAGAAGATGTAAGAGATCTGCCTGTACCGGAACTGATTTTCAAGGGTGATGATGCACAGAAACTGAACAAAATCTCGGTGAACCTGGAAGATGTACTAATTAAAATAGACAATTTAAAGAGAAGTAAATCACCTGGACCAGATGGCATACATCCAAGGGTACTCAAAGAACTCAAGCATTAAATTGCTGATCTGCTGTTAGTAATATGTAACCTGTCATTAAAATCATCCATAGTGCCTTTAGATTGGAGGGTGGCCAATGAGACGCCAATTTTTAAAAAGGTTCTAGGGGTGATCCAGGAAATTATAGACTGGTAAACCTAGCACTGATTTCGGGCAAAATAGTGAAAACTGTTATAAAGAATAAAATTACAGAACACATAGACAAACATGGTTTAATGGGACAGAGTCAGTATGGGTTCAGCCGAGGGAAGTCTTGCCTCACCAACTTGCTTCATTTCTTTGAAGCCATGATTAAACATGTGGATAAAGGTGAGCAGGTTGATGTAGCGTATCTAGATTTTCAGAAGCTTTTGATAAGTTCCTCATGAGAGACTCCTGAGAAAATTAAAGAGTCATGGGATAGGAGGCAAGGTTCTGGTGTGGATTAGGAATTGGTTATTGGACAGAAAAGAGGGTAGGGTTAAATGATCATTTCTCTCAATGGACGAGGGTGAACAGTGGAGTACCTCAGGGATCTGTACTGGGACCGGTACTATTTAACATATTTATAAATGATATGGAAATCAGAACGACGAGTGAGGTGATCAAATTTGCAGGCTGTTAAAACATGTGCGGATTATGAAATATTGCAGGAAGACCTTAGGAAATTGGAAGACTGGGCATCTAAATGGCAGATGAAATTTAATGTGGACAAATACAAGGTGGTGCACATTGGAAAGAATATTCTGAATCATAGTTACCTGATGCTAGGGTCCACCTTGTGGGTCAGCACTCAAGAAAAAGATCTGGGTGTCACTGAAGACAATACACTGAAATCTTCTGATCAGTGTATAGCGGTGGTCAAAAAAGCAAATAGGATGCTAGGAATTATTAGGAAAGGGATGGTGAATAAGACCGAAAACACTATAATGCCTTTGTATTGCTCCGTGGTGCATCCACACCTTGAGTATTGTGTTCAGTTCTGGTCACCGTATCTCAAAAAAGATATAGCGGAACTAGAAAAGGGTCAAAGAAGAACGACCAAAATGATAAATGGGATGGAACTCCTCTTGTATGAGGAAAGGCTAAAGAGGTTAGGGCTCTTCAGCTTGAAAAGGAGACAGATGAGTGGAGATAAGATTGAGGGCTACAAAATCCTGAGTGGTGTAGAACGAGTAGAAGTAAATTGAATTTTTACTCGATCCAAAAGTACAAAACTAGGAAGTTACATGGAAGTACTTTTAAAACAAATAGGAAGAAATATTTTTTCACTCAATGAATAGTTAAGCTCTGGAACTCTTTGCCGGAAGAAGCACATAAGTATTGCCATACTGAGACAGACCAAAGGTCCATCAAGCCCAGCATCCTCTTTCCAACAGTGGCCAATCCAGGTCACAAGTACCTGGCAAGATCCAAAAAAAAAAGTACAAAATATTGTATGTTGCTTATCCCAGAAATAAGCAGTGGATTTTCCCCAAGTCCATTTAATAATGGTCTATGGACTTTTCCTTTCGGAAGCCATCCAAACCTTTTTAAACTCCACTAAGCTAACTGCTTTTACCACATTCTCTGGCAACGAATTCCAGAGTTTAATTACACGATGAGTGAAGAAATATTTTCTCCGATTCGTTTTAAATTTACTGCTTTGTAGCTTCATCGAATGCCCCCCTAGTCCTAGTATTTTTAGAAAGAGTAAACAGACGCTTCACGTCTACCCTTTCCATTCCACTCATTATTTTATAGACCTCTATCATATAGCCCCTCAGCAATCTTTCCTCCAAGCTGAAGAGCCCTAGCTGCTTTAGTCTTTCCTCATAGGGAAGTCATCCCATCTCCTTTATCATTTTTGTCGCCCTTCTCTGCACCTTTTCTAATTCCACTATATCTTTTTTGAGATGTGGTGACCAGAATTGAACACAAAATTTGAGGTGCGGTCACACCATGGAGTGATACAAAGGCATTATAACATCCTCATTTTTGTTTTCCATTCCTTTCCTAATACCTAGCATTCTATTTGCTCTCTTAGCTGCCGCAGCAGCACACTGAGCAGGTTTCAACGTATCATGAACGATGACACCTAGATCCCTTTTTTGGTCTGAGACTCCTAACGTGGAACCTTGCATTACATAGCTATAATTCGGGTTCCTCTTTCCCACATGCATCACTTTGCATTTGCTCACATTAAACGTCATCTGCCATTTAGACGCCCAGTCTCCCAGTCTCGTAAGATCCTCTTGTAATTTTTCACAATCTTCTCGCGATTTAACAACTTTGAATAACTTTGTGTTGTCAGCAAATTTAATTATCTCACTAGTTACTCCCATCTTTGGGTCATTTATAAATATGTTAAAAAGCAGCGGTCCCAGCACAGACCCCTGGGGAACCTCACTAACTACCCTTCTCCATTGAGAATACTGACCATTTAACCCTACTCTCTGTTTTCTATCTTTTAACCAGTTTTTAATCCACAATAGGACACTACATCATGATTCTCCAATTTCCTGTGGAGTCTTTCATGAGGTACTTTATCAAACGCCTTTTGAAAATCCAGATAAACAATATCAACTGGCTCACCTTTATCCACATGTTTGTTCACCCCTTCAAAGAAATGTAATAGATTGGTGAGGTAAGATTTCCCTTCACTAAATCCATGTTGCCTTTTTCTCATTAATCCATGCTTTTGAATATGCTTTGTAATTTTGTTCATTATAATAGTCTGTATGAGGAAAGGCTAAAGCGGCTAGGGCTCTTCAGCTTGGAGAAAAGACAGCTGAGGTGAGATATGATAGAAGTCTATAAAATAATGAGTGGAGTGGAACGGTAGACATGAATCGTTTTTTACTCTTTCCAAAAATACTAGGACCAGGGTCATCGAGTGGGGTGCAGGGGGGGGGGACAAAATTCCCCGGGCCTGGGCCTCCAAGGGGGGCCCGGCGCCGCAATCCCCTCCTCCCTCTGTCCACCACTGGGCCGGGATCTCTGAATTCAAATTATAGCGCCTCACCTCGACCTCGCTCCGTGTGAAAGAAGCGCAGCAGCGGCAGTCTGCAGATCGCCTCCCTTCGGGCCTTCCCTCCCTGTGTCCCGCCCTCGCGCAAGTTATGTCAGATGAGGGCGGGACACAGGGAGAGAAAGCCTGAAGGGAGGTGATCTGCAGATTGCTGCTGCTGCGCTTCTTTCACACGGAGCGAGGTTGAGGTGAAGCGCTATGATTTGAATTCAGGGGGGCCCGGCTCGGTGGTGGACGGAGGGGGGCGGGTGGAGGGGGGGCGGCGATGATGACGATGATGACCTCAGGGGCGGGGGCCTCGGGGCGGGGCCTCGGGGGGCGACCTTGCCCCGGGCCCGGCCCAGTCTCTCGGCGACCCTGACTAGGACTAGGGGGCACGCAATTTAAAACGAATCAGAAAAAAATATTTCTTCACTGAACATGTAATTAAACTATGGAATTCATTGTCAGAGAATGTGGTAAAAGCAGTTAGCTTAGTGGAGTTTAATAAAGGTTTGGATGGCTTCCTAAAGGAAAAGTCCATAGACCATTATTAAATGGACTTGGGGAAAATCCACTGCTTATTTCTGGGATAAGCAACATACAATATTTTGTAGTTTTTTGGGATTTTGCTAGGTATTTGTGACCTGGATTGGCCATTGTTGGAAACAGGATGTTGGTCTTGATGTACCTTCGGTCTGTCCCAGTATGGCAATACTTATGTACTCATGTACTTATGATTCACTGCTTCCAACAGACTGATTATCCAGCTGCTTTGCAGAGCAAGTACAATGGACTAAAACCTGATAACAGTGGTTCACTTGTAACCAGCTGGAGCCCTGAAGAGAAAGCAATTCACCGCTCTATCCGGATGCTGAAACTTGATCACAATGCTAAGAACATAAGGGATTTTCCTCTATGGTCCATGGTTAGCCAGATTTTGGTCTTTGCTAGCAAAGGATTAGTTATGACTCAGGCACATGGTGTAGCCTAAAATAGCTGCTGGGTTGGTGATTTCTTCTCAGGATAGTACTGTAGTTGTGTAATCACATATACGTAAATTTATTTATATATCTATTTTGTGTAATCATCAAAATTTTATGCTCAGTATATTTTGTATCTTGCTTGCAATATTTGCTTATTTTTATATATAATAAATAATATATATTTACACCTTGGCAACACTCCTTCATTGGGGACAGCCTAGCTCAGACCGAAGAGCCACTTAGGTGCTCTCATACCTCTTGCCAAACTAGTCCAGAGTAATTTTATCTGAGTGAATGTCTTTGGTAAGCACCTACAGACCCCATAGCTTGTCTGTTCCACTGATGTTTTTTCAGATTTAAGCTGATCTATTTATTTTGCTGTTTACTAAATCAGCTCTTCAGATCTTAGTTATCTCATTTATTTACTACTGTAACAGTCTTCTGTATGGCACAAGGGTATCGGCTATCAAACATCTTCAATGAGTTCAAAATATGGCAATAAAAGTTATCACTGGCTCATGCAAGCATGATCATGAGACCCTGCTTTTGCATGAGGAGCATTGGCTGCCACTAACTCATCAACTGACCTTTAAAATCCTTACAGTTGTTTGTAAAGTACATCATGCCGGACTATCTTTCTTGATTGTTAATTCCTTAATGTTCAATTAAAACCCTCAGATCTTCACAATGTAACTTGATGATAGCCCCCTCCTTCCGTAAAATGTGCGTCGAGTTTGTTTAAGATCTTCAGCATTATAGACCTCATGCTGTGGAATCCATCTTCATTCAAAACAACCATTTGAAAAATTTGAGGCTAACGTAAAGGCATTCTTATTTATAGACACCTTTTTAAACTAATAGACCCCTAGGAAGGAACTCATAAGAAAATAAGAACATAGGAATAGCCATACTCGGTCACACCAATGGTCCATCTAGCCCAATATGCTTCTACCAAATCTTGGGGCAAGCAGTTGTTTTCCCATCATCCATCTCAACAACAGACTATGGACTTTTCCTCCAGGAACTTGTCCAAACCTTTTTAAAACTCAGATATGCTAACCACTGTTACCACATCCTCCGGCAATGAGTTCCAGAGCTTAGCTATTCTATTAGTGAAAAAATATTTCCTCTTATTTGTTTTAAAAGTACTTCCATGTAATTTCATTTAGTATCCCTTGGTCTTTGTACTTTTTGAAGGAGTGAAAAATTGATTCACTTTTATCCATTCTACACCACTCAGGATTTTATAGACTTCAATCATATTCCCCCTCAGCCATCTCTTTTCCGACCTGAAGAACCCTAACCTCTTTAGCCTTTCCTCATATGGCAAGTTTTTCTTCATATTCTCTTTTAGCTTTCTTTATCAGTGCTTTGCATCTAGTTTGACTGTTTATGTTGCTTCTTATTTTCTTCATTCAGATCATTTTTCCATTCTTTGAAGGATGCTCTAATAGCCTCTTTCACTTCACCTTTTAACCATGCTGGCTGTTGTTTGTTCTTCTTTGTTAATATGTGAAATATATCTGGTTTGGGCTTCCACAATAGTATTTTTAAACAACGTCCATGCCTGATTTAAAGTTCTAACCTTTGCAGCCAATCCTTTTAGCTTCTTTTAATCATTTTCCTCATTTTGTCAAAGTCACCCCTTTGAAAATTAAATGATGCTACAGTAGATTTCCTTAGTGACCACTCCAGGTATCAATTCAAATTTCATTATGTTATGATCACTGTTTCCCAGCAGATCCAACACTGTTACCTCTCATACCATGCACCACATTCCACTATGGACTAGATCGGAAACTGGTCCAAAAACCAACAGCTTCCCCTCTTGTTGGTTTTTGGACCAGTTGCTCCAAGAAGCAGTCATTTATTACATCTAAGAATTTTACCTCCCTAGTGCTCCCTTATGTCACATTTATCCAGTCAATACTGGGGTAATTGAAATCATCCATTGTCATAATGCTGCCCAATTTGCCAGTTTTCCTAATTTCTGTAAGGATTTCTTCATCTATGTGTTTGTTCTGTCCTAATGGACAGTAGCACATCCCTACCAGTATACTCCTTCTCTTCACACATGGAATTGCTATACATAAGGATTCCATGCTGCCATTTGTTTTATGTAGAATGGCTCAATTTCCTCTAACATATAGCACAACCCCCCTCCAATTTAATCCACTCTATCATTGTGATATAATTTGTACCCTGATAACACAATGTCCCATTGGTTGTCCTCCTCCCACCAGGTCTCTGAGACGCCTATTATATCAATCTCTTCATTTAGTGCTATTTACTCCCAACTCTCCCATCTTAATTTTTAGGCTTCTAGTATTTGTGTATAGACACTTCAAAGTATGTTTTTCCTTATAGCTACAATTTGCTTTGAAGTTGATGGGAAGAATCCGCCTCCTTTACTTTCTTTTCCCATTAAACACTCCTGACTTTCTTTCACCATTATTAAAACCTCTCTATTGGGATTCCTAAATATCCTGTTTCAATAGTATCCTTCAAGGATACTCCACACTGAACCATGCACTCCTGGATGACTGTCATCCCCCCCCCCCCCCCCACCACACACACACATACACACATTATAGTTTAAAAGCTGCTCTATCTCCTTTTTAAATGTTAGTGCCAGCACCCTCGTTCCATCCCGTTTAAGGTAGAGCCCATCCTTTTGGAACAGGCTCTTTCGTTCCAAGAATATTGCCCAGTTCCTAATAAATCTAAATCCCTCATCCCTTCACCTTCATCTCAACCATGCATTGAGGCTTTGGAGCTCTGCCTGCACGTGGAATGGGGAGTATTTCTGAAAATGCTATCCTGGAGGATCTGGATTTCAGCATTCTACCTAAGAGCCTAAATTTGGCTTCCAAAATTTCCCTTCCACATTTTCCTATGTTATTGGTACACACTCAGTTGACTCATCCCCAGCACAATATAAAATCCCATCTAGGTGACACGTGAGGTCCACCACCTTCGCACCAGGCAGACAAGTGACAGGCGATCCTCACGCCCACCAGCCACCCAGCTATCTACATGCCTAATGATCAAATCACCAACTACAACAGATGTCTTAACCCTTCCCTCCTGGGCAGAAGCTTCTGGAGACACATCTTTAGTGGAAGAGGATATGGCATCCCATGGTGGACAGGTCCTAGCTATAGGATTACTTCCTAGTTCACCAGGTTGATGCTTTCCTTTTAAACTGTTAAGTGATACCTGCTCCATATATTCCTTCATCCTCTCCTCTCCTCTCCTCTCCTTTCCTATCTTATGATGGAAATCTTATCTCTTTTATGTATGTCTTCATTTATTTTTATTTATTTTCTTGTATAATTTGATTTTACAGTATTGTAAACTGCTTAGAAACTTTAATTCTGAGCCTTTTAAAACTTTTCATTCCCTGCCTCAGTCTTTGGAACCTGAGCACAAGCCAGTCATCACCAATCTGCAGTAATTTGCCTCCTTTATCCCAAAGCACTGTTCTTTCCCTGTCTCAGATAGATACCCATTTTAAAACATTACCCCTATTCCCCTACCTTACCAGGGTCTCTGTTCCCATGTCTCCTCAGCCCTAGTATTGCTGGTCCACTGCAAGCTCTGCTTATGGAGCCAGCCCTTTCCAGCAGTTCCTGCACTATGTGCACGTGTACACACCAGTATTTGTATTCACAGGATCTGAGTAGGATCAGGGCTCCATAATGCCTCCCAAGCCTTCCTGTTCTCCAGCCCTCTTTTTCCCCATCATTCCCAGACTCCCGGGCCGGCATGACCCTATATTGGCCCCCTCTTGCTCTCTGCTGCAGGTCGAGTTGAGGACATGTGTGTAATTTTTTCCTTGCTTAGAATGTTATGATATTGTGGGTTATAAATAATAATAATAATTATTATTATTATTATTATTAATAAATATGTACGATTCATGTCTGGGTTCATAGCGATGAGAGCAGAGACCCAACATTCACCACACTAAGTGCTATTGCTCTTCATCCTTCAGGCTACTACTTCCTTCCAGGTCAGGCATGCTCAAGTCTACCCAAGGACATTTCCCACAAGTCAGGTCAAACAGAGCCCAAACCTCCATTGGACCCAGAGTATCTCACCGCGGTCACTTCTGGGTTCACTGCAACCCGGCTCCACCTCCCCTCACAGTCCTTGTGGCTGTTACAACTTCAGGGCTGCTGCAACCACCCCAGGACTAAAACTTTGCCGCAGGTGAGACACCATTTTTTAACAATTTCCTGTCCTGGTTAAAATGAGAATGAAAAAAAAAATGATTGCATAATACTTTTCTAATGAGATCACTGGCATTGCACATGACCTGTATATTGAGGAAGTTTTATAATTTCTAAATTTATTTTGTGTTATGTATGTTTTCTTTATATAGTATAATATGTGTATTTGTTATTTTACCAGTACTCAGCTTTATACTCTCAAAAGAGTAAAACAGCAGACTATAAACTCAGAAATGAAAATATATTCCCTGCTGCTCACTAGCTTTTGATGGCTTGATTCATTGTCATCATCACCATCATATTTGTTTTATATACAGCATATCTCAATAAAACCTATGTGGTTTACAATAAAAGAGAAAATTCACAGAGAAAACAAACAAAACATTATTAAGAGTAATAAAAGGATACATAAGGGAAGCCTAGGTTACAATAAAACAATCTTATGGATTGAGGAGTAGCCTAATGATTAGGGCAACAGGCTGGGAACCAGAAGGCCCAGGTTTAAATTCCACAATGTCCCCTTGTGTCTTTGGGCAAGTTACCTAATCATCCATTGCCTTGGGATGGCCAAACATGGTGTTGGGCAACTTACCCTACTTAGGCCCCCCATTAGCTGTTCACAGCTTGGTGTATGTCCATAGTAGAGAGAAATTAGATAACAGTGTACAATAGCAAAATAAGGGGGAAGTAACCCTGCAAAGTGCCAAGAAACAAAAACAGGGTCCAAACTTTGAGGGTGAAGACCTGTTTAAAATGCCTTCCATAGGGATTCATATTTTTTTCTTTTTACAAATAAATAATTTTTCTGAGTCTACATCAAAGAATACTTTGACAAAGAATATGGAATTCAAACCAATAATACATGTCTGGGAAAATTATACAAATAGGAAAAGTGAGATTCAAAATTCCAAAATATAGTCGACATAAGGATGAGCCAAGAAACCAATGCCAGAGAAAGTTGGTAAGACAAAAAAAAAGTACCAGAGGGAAAGCAAAATTGCCTGATCATCAATTCATTGATGACATTATTTATTTATTTGTAACATTTGTATTCTACATTTTTCCACCCATTAGCAGGCTCAATGTGGCTTACATTATACCGTAAAGGCGATCGCCAAGTCCGGTAGAAGTTAAAGAAATACAGTTTAAAATAAGGGTCAGGTAAGGTTAGAGTAAACAGGTACAAAAAAGGACAAGGAAATAAAGGAATATATAATGTCCAATGCGATGTAAGGTATTGATGCATTGCAGAGCTGAGGCATTTAAATAGGGCCAGTAGGTTAGGCCTTGCAAAACAGATAGGTCTTTAATGATCGCCTGAAGTTTTGATGGTCGTGAATTGTTTCCATACTCTTTGGTAGTGCATTCCACATTTGTGTACTTAAGCAAGAAAAACGTAATGCGTATGTTGATTTGTATCTGAGTCCAATACAGCTTGGATAGTGGAGGTTCAAATAGGTGCGTGACACTCTGGTTCTGTTTCTGGTCGGAAGATCTATCAAGTCAATCATATATCCTGGGGCATCATTAAGATCACAAGCTCAACATTCCTCTACCTTCTAGGAAAAACTGTAATTGAGATGGTTCATATAACACATAAGAGTGATTCTCAAGGAAAATTAAACATTTACAAGGCTATCGTAACTGAAACTTTGCTCCTAAAGCTAACACCTGATGACTATAAAAAATAAACTTTTATCCATCTTGAAACATCAGGAAATATGGATATTTTCCATCTTAGAAAGGTGCAATCATTAGTTCTAAAATAAAGTTGAAGAAAAGCATCCTTGTCTTAGAGAAAAACAAATGATACCAGTAGCATACTTCTAGATACAATTTCCTCCGGGAAGCTTTTCAGAGTTCATGAAGTCCGAACTGTCCGAAGACATTTCAGCTACAGATTGGTCTTTCTCAGGAGTAGAATGTTTCTTAGGAATAGGCAAGTGATAAATCTTATACAGTGGTGGTAAACCCCAGTTACCTGATAAAATCCGCCCCTGACCACTTCATATCAGACCTCACATCCTATCTAAACTTCATGCACCAACAAGGTCTCTTCCCGACGGAAAATGGTAACATCCTACTCACCCCTATATGAAAAGATACCAAAAAAAAAAAAATGAACTTACCAACTACTGCCCAGTAGCATCCATCCCACTAGCAGTCAAACTGATGGAAAGTATGGTAACCAAACAACTCACTAACTACATAAACAAATTCTCCATACTACATGAATCACAATCTGGATTTCGCCCCCTCCAAAGCATCAAAACAGTACTAAACACCCTTCTGGCCAAATTCAAGCAAGAAATAGCAATAGGCAATAGCATACTTCTCCTCCAATTCGACATGTCTAGTGCATTCGACATGGTAAACCATAATATACTATTAAGGCTCCTAGACTACTTCGGGATTGGTGGAAACATACTCAGCAGGATCAAGGGCTTCCTAACCACCAGAACATACCAAGTGAAATCTAACTCAAACATATCACTACCGTGGAAAGCAGATTGCGGAGTACCTCAAGGATCACCACTATCACCGATCCTCTTCAACTTAATGATGATCCCGCTAGCAAAGTCCCTATCCACCCAAGGCTTCAACTCATTCATCTATGCAGATGACATTACAATATACATTCCTTTCAAACATGACCTGACAGAAATCACCAACGAAATCAATTGCAGCATGAACACCATGACCTCATGGGCAAATGCGTTTCAACTAAAACTCAACACAGAAAAAACACATTGCCTCATCCTCTCATCCCTACATAACACGAACAAACCCACAAATTTAAATACACCAGATCACACCCTCCCTGTATCAGATAGCCTGAAAATCCTTGGGGTTACAATCGACCATAACCTTACACTCGAGAGCAAAGTGAACTCTACAACCAAGAAAATGTTCCACTCAATGTGGAAACTCAAACACTTGAAACCATTCTTCCCGAGGAAAATATTCCGCAACCTGGTACAATCAATGGTACTAAGCCATGCTGACTACTGCAATGGAATCTATGCGGGATGCAAAGAGCAGCTCATAAAGAAACTTCAGACCGCTCAAAACATAGCAGCCAGACTCATATTTGGCAAAACGTGATTCGAAGCGCCAAACCCCTCTGAGAAAAATTGCACTGGCTCCCAATCAAAGAACATATTGCTTTCAAGATCTGCACCTTGGTCCAAAAAATTATTTACGGTGAAGCCCCGGGATACATGACCGACCTCATAGACCTACCAACCAGAAACACAGTCACATCAACATGGACATACCTAAATCTCCACTACCCAAGCTGCAAAGGACTCAAATACAAATCAACCTATGCATCCAGCTTCTCCTACATAAGCACACAACTGTGGAATGCATTACCAAAAACTGTGAAAACAACGTATGACCACCTCAGCTTCTGGAAGCTACTAAAGACCAAACTGTTCAATAAGGCATACCCCACCGACCCAACTTAAGTGCCTGAACCCTGCAACACAATGTAACTAAAGCTCGTAATTAACATTACATAATTCTCCTTCTCTGATTCACAATGTGTTTGTAACATATGAGCAACCACAAGAAGAGCGGAAGAAACCAAAAGGACCAGACTGGAAACTGCAAATAGTAAGAGCACCAAAACATATGAACCTCATTCGACTATAACATCACTTTGTACTTGTTTCTCTACCGGAGTTGGCAAATGCCTTCACGGTACAATGTAAGCCACATTGAGCCTGCAAATAAGTGGGAAAATGTGGGATACAAATGCAATAAATAAATAAATAAACCCTCCTCAGAATATGTAAATACTTCCTTTAGAAATCTATGAACTAGATCTTTAGGAGTACTTACTATCTGAGAAAGATTAAGAATATTCAAGTTCCAATATCTAATATGATTTTCAGAATTCTCAGTCTTCAGATGAAATAACATTGTCATGAACCAAAGACATTTGAACTTGTGCAATTTGCTGTACCTGAGTAGAACTTTCTTCCACCTTTGCTGACTGGTAGGACACAAATTTCTGAATCCTAGATGAGTTCCACCCCCTCCCCGCCAAAGAGCCAGCCAGTGGTGGTTTGCTTGCGTGTGACTTCCGATCAGCCCGACTGTATTACAGATTCTCGATTAGATACCTGCTGAGATGTGATGAACTATGCATGTGACCCCTGAAGTAGGCGATACGCTGAAAAACAGACCATGTCAAGTCCCTTAACATTTGCATCAATAAAGTGTGTCTTCATAATATCTCCAGTGGTGGAATTGTCTTTTGATCAGTCTCTACTTTCTTCTGTTTGGTTATACTGGAGCTGTAACAACTTACAGAAATTATTTATAATGAAAAAAAAAAATCACAAGTTATTTTTTTCTCCTATACTGGTATAGTATTTTCAATGATACCCGTTTATATGCGCCATTGCTGGTATAAAGGGTGTGGCTACCGTGGGTGTGGCTACCATAAGGGTGGGCCCATAGATGGTGACCCTGCCCATAATGAGTACTGGTATCTTTTTTCCTACAAAAAAAGCACTGCATAGTCCCATGAGTTGACACTAAGAGGCACTTGCTAAAGGAGCAAGGATTCAAGGATCAAGGGACAAGTAACAAACCAGAAACCCAGTTGCTAGCTTGTGTTAGTGGGAAGGTGTGGGGAACCTTTCCATCCCTATGTAGTTTAGTGAAGGAGAGAGGAATTCATTCAGGGTACTTGTGGTGACACCCAGTCAGCCTGCAGCTTATAACCATAGCAGGCAAGAGGAGAAAAGATTTGTTTAACGTCTGAAACAGCCTTTCTACAGAGCCATAGAGGGGCATAATCGAACGCGAACACCCATCTCCATGGGTGTCTATCTCCGAAAACGGGTATGTGAAGGGACGGGACAGACCGTATTTTCGAAAAAAATGGATGTCCATCTTTTTTTTTTTTTCGATAATATGGTTTGTGCTGGGCAAATGCATCGGATTTGTGCAGATTTGAGCTGGGCGGTTTCGTTTTTCAGCGATAATGGAAACCGAAGGCGCCTAGCTCAAAAACAAACAAATCCAAGGCATTTGGTCACGGGAGGGGCCAGGATTCGAAGTGCACTGGTCTCCCTCACATGCCAGGACACCAACCGGGCACCCTAGGGGGCACTTGTAACAATTTAAAAAAAAAGTAAACTACCTCCCAAGTCCATAGCTCCCTTCTGTTGGGTGCTGAGCCCCCCAAATCCCCACCAAAACCCACTCCCCACAACTCTACACCAGTACCATAGCACTTATGGCTGAAGGGGGGCACCTAGATGTGGGAACAGTGGGTTTTGGGGGCAGTTTGGAGCGCTCCCATTTACCACCACAAGTGTAACAGATAGTGGGGGATGGGCCTGGGTCCACCTGGCTGACGTCCACTGCACCCACTAACAACTGCTCCAGGGACCTGCATACTGCTGTGATGGAGCTGGGTATGGCATTTGAGGCTGGCATACAGGCTGGACAAAAAAGTTGTTCAAGTTGGGTTTTTTTTGGGTGGGAGGGGGTTAGTGACCACTGGGGGAGTCAGGGGTGGTCATCCCCAATTCCCTCCAGTGGTCCTCTGGTCATTTAGGACACATTTTTGGGACTTGTTCGTGAAAAAAAAGGGTCCAAAAAATGACCCAAATTCGCGCTAAAAACGCCTTTCTTTTTTCGATTATCGGCCGAGGGCGCCCATCTCTCCTCAGCCGATAAACACGCCCCAGTCCCGCCTTCACCACGCCTCTGACATGCCCCCCGTCAGCTTTTCCCGTTTCCGCGACAGATTGCAGTTGAAGACGCCCAAAATCGGCTTTCGATTATACCGATATGGGCGCCCACGGGAGAAAGACGCCCATCTCCCAATTTGGATCAAAATATGGGCGTCTTTCTCTTTTGAAAATAAGCTGAATAGTATCATATCTCCCAGATTCCAAGGAGCCTGTAAGTGATTACAGTCTAATTGAATCTTGGTAGCAGTTTACATCTTCTTAAGTATCAGCAAGTGAACTGTACAAAGTCAAGCCAAGCCCTCACCAAACCAGTATTTGGCTTGAGTAACAAGGAGAATAAGGAGAAGCTGTTTGTAATTTCTGTGCTTGATTGGAGGACAGGAGAAAGCTAACGTATATGGTTGGCCATGTGTTCTGAGAAATTTGAAGCTGTGCCCTCATCAATTCAAAAGACAGTAAAAGTTTTGGTTTCAGGAAAAGAACTGGTGTGGTCTCCATCATTGTGTGAAGTGTCAAGTCTAGTGCAGAGCTTGCTCGGCCTCCTAGGTATACCCTAGTCCCACCTTGTCCCAACAAATAAAAAATAGTGTGCATACCTGTTGTGCACCTATCCTTGGCATAATCTAGGCAGCTGTCTAGACTAAACCAAGTCGGGGTTACAGAAAGACTATATATGAATTCAAGAAAACTTAATACAAATACATAGGATCTCTAAGAAAGAGGCAGAGATAGTAAGTGGAATGAATAGGCAAACTGGATGGGCCAAATGATCTTTATCTGCCTTCATTTTTCTCTGTTTCTTTTTTCTTACCGTAACACAACAAATGAAACTTTAATTGTTATTTGATAAGGGGGTAATTTTCATATTGACTGCATAGCTGCAAAGTCCACTGAAGTATGTGGACTTTGCATCAAGTTTCAAAGTAAGAGTTATGTGTATACATTTACTTTCAAAACTGCGGAATTCGAAAGCAACCAACGCCACTTGTTTCCTCTTTCCACTTGAATGCGTACACTTTTGAAAACACAAAACTGCGTGTGCTGTTTCAATCCCAGCCTGAACCCTACGCTGGGAATCATACCTCCACAAGTGTGGGTAAAAGTATACATCTGCGGGTAGAAGGAATGGCTTTGGAAAATGTCCTCTCCAAGGTCATCAGCACATCAATAATAGAATAAACTTCTGCAAATTATAACATGGCCAGCTACAATCAAATATAATGAAAGCTATAAATAATAAATTATAACCTCATCTATTATATAACAATATGCAAAGCATAAATATGGGGTTTAGGTTTTTAAGCTAGTTGATGACTAGGATGTGTAAACTTTTTTTTTTTTAGTCTTTTAGTAATTCAGCAAACCAGTGCAAAATTCACAGCGTTATCAAAGCAATCACAAATCATTCTGAAGGTGATAGACCAATTGCTGCCCAAATAACCCTTTCCCCCCCGTGGACCTGCAGAAAGCCAGGGTGGATGTATGTATGATCCCTTCGCATTTATATTGATTAGACTGGAATGGATTCTGCTGAGATAGGAAAGAATCCAATAGATTATTCTGGAGTTTGCCAGACTCAAAAGAGACTGAAAACTGTGTAGTTTGGCTTTACTAAAACTATTTCTCCTGTCCCTATTGATGAGTGTCAGAACTCATGAGTTTCAGCAGATGGCTGTGGACTGTGACAGCAATTTCCAAATAACTCAGTTTCATGTTTCAGCTGGGGTTATTGTGCATTGTCCTTACAGAAAATCATTTTTTAAGCTTAATAAATGATTTGTCATATTTCTATTTCTCTTTTCTTCCACACCTGTATCTTTTCTCTCTTTCTTAGGACTGTCCTGATCCCATGGGTTATTTTTTCACCCTGTCTGGCAGCTTACTCTGGCTTCTCACAGCTTCATTAGCCATGCTATTAGGAAGTCATTTTAGTCATCTTTCTGCTTTTTAGTCCTGAGCTCCCCCTACTGGTCTTTTAGTCCCTCTCCCTTTCCTGGACATCAATGGACCATTTTCAAAGCTAGTTATTGTAGCTGGATAAACAGTAATTGATCCAGGAAAAATGACTTGTCTAAAAATCGACCTTTTCTGCCTTGCTAAAAGTATACCTAAATTTCCATAAAGATGATATGTGTCTGTGTACATGATATTTTCAGAATTGCAAGCACTATTCTGGTGTCCCTAAGTTACATGCACAAACAGCAAAGTGATTGGTTGCTTTTAGCTCTCATACTTTGTTGCTGCTAATTTCCAAAGGGAAACATATGGTTTCCTTATGGAAGTTTGCTGCAATGTGCCAGCATACATTACAAAGGTTATTCAAACCAAGCTATCCCTGCTGACATTGAAGGGGCCCTTTTACTAAGCTGCGTAGGCGCATCCTATGCACGTCAATTTGGAATTACCGCCTGGCTACCATAAGGCCCGACTGGTAATTTTGTTTATTTACACATGTCCGCTATGCGCGCCGGAAAATAATTTTTATTTTCCTGCATGCAGCGGAAACCGGGCAGTAATCATCATTCTACATGCAAAGACGATTACCGAATGGTTACCGTGTGAGACCTTACCGCTAAGTCAATGGCTGGCGGTAAGGTCTCAGACCCAAAATGGACAAAAGCCAATTTTTATTTTTCCACACTCCATTTTCGGCAAAAATTTAAAAAAAGATCTGAAAAATGGATTTACATGCACCCAAAACATGCGCCTACACTAGCCCACCCCATTTTCAGCGCACCTTAGTAAAAGGACCCCTGTGTATATTGGTTTGAGAAGCTGTCCAGTTGTACTCTTTAATAATACTAATGACAGGGCAGTCACACCCTCAGATCTGGATCCTGGAACTGATCCTAATACAGGCTTGACTTAGTCCACTGACCTGCTTATTTTCGAACGAGAAGGCCGGCCATCTTCTGACACAAATCGGGAGATGGCCGGCCTTCTCCTAAAGCCGGTCAAATCAGTATAATCAAAAGCCGATTTTGGCTGGTGTCAACTGCTTTCCATCGCAGAGCCGGCCAAAGTTCAAGGGGGCATGTTGGCAGGGTACCGAAGGCGGGACGGGGGCGTGGTTAAGAGATGGCCGGCTTCGGCCGATAATGGAAAAAAGAAAGCCAGCCCTGACGAGCATTTGGCCGACTTCACTTGGTCCCTTTTTGTTCATGACCAAGCCTTAAAAAGGTGCCCCAACTGACCAGATGACCACTGGAAGGAATGGGGGATGACCTCCCCTTACTCCCCCAGTGGTCACCAACCCCCTCCCAACCAAAAAAAATAAAAATCATTTTTTTGCCAGCATCTATGCCAGCCTCAAATGTCATACCCAGCTCCATGACAGCAGTATGCATGTCCCTGGAACAGTTTTAGTGGGTGCAGTGCACTTCAGGCAGGCGGACCCATGCCCATCCCCCCTACCTGTTACACTTGTGGTGGTAAATGGGAGCCCTCCAACCCCCCCAAAACCCACTGTACCCATATGTAGGTGCCCCCCTTCATCCCTAAGGGCTATGATAGTGTTGTACAGTTGTGGGTAGTGGGTTTTGGGGGGATTTGGGGGGCTCAGCACACAAGGTAAGGGAGCTATGTATCTGGGATCATTTTGTGAAGTCCACTACAGTGCTCCCTAGGGTGCCCGGTTGGTGTCCTGGCATGTGAGGGGGACCAGTGCACTACAAATGCTGGCTCCTCCCATAACCAAATGCCTTGGATTTGGCCGGGTTTGCGATGGCCGTCATTAGTTTCCATTATTGGCGAAAACCAATGGCAGCCATTTCTAACGCCGGCGATCTCTAAGAGATTTGGCCAGCCCCAACCGTATTATCGAAATGAAAGATGGCCAGCCATCTTGTTCAATAATACAGTCAGGTACGCCACTTGATGGGGCCGGCATTAGAGATGGCCGCCCTAATAGATGGCTGGCCCTGTTCGATTATGGCCCTCTGAGTGTCCTTTGCAGGAGTCTGGAATGTTTTACTGTGATTTTTTTTATTTTGTTGCATATCTTCATAGTACCCAAAAACAAGCAATAAAGGTCTGGGCTTTTCCTTTAGCCCCGGTTGTCTGCAAGTACACATAAGTAGTACTTGTAAAATATACTATAAAACAAAGAGCAGTGTTCTGGAATTTTCTACCTGCCCAGACCACATCTACTCTGGTTCACATTGCAAAAACAAACGTACCAGCACAGTCCTTTAAGGCTCTTTAACTTGTCCTCTTTCATCCTGTCATCAGATAATTCAACTCCCTGCAGGTTAATGTTCCGATCACAGTCCAGATTCCTTTGATTTCTACTAATGCTATGATTTTGGAGGAATAACTAGCTGTTTAATCTTTTCTGAAAAATTGTAAACACTTCACCTTTGTCATAAATAAGACTGGAATTCCTGCCAACCCACCTCTCAAGAATTCCACCCCTAAAGTTATATTCACCAGTCCTCTCTCTCTCTGAGTTCCTCCTGTTCTTGTCTTTATTCCTGCTACTACTACTACTACTACTACTACTTCTATTTATCATTTCTATAGCACTACAAGGCATAAGCAGCGCTGTACACCATACTCTGAAGGTTACTCAGTTATTGGTCAGGGAAAGTCTGTTTTGCTTTTCTCCTTTTATTGCCTCTCCTGACCTTGCCTCAAAATATCCATTTTATCATATAATTGTGACAGGGCTATTACTCGAGAGCGGGAATTTTAATTTAGTTGGGAAGGACAGGTCCTTCACAGCTGTGGATCAGTACTAGACCAAATCTTCCAGGATAAAGACAAGAGAAGAAAGGGGAAAAGGTTAGGAAGTACAATTCCCATCATTCCTGGACTTTTGTCTAATCATTGGGATCCTGGGAGAAGAACCTCTTAGAGAAAGAAGAGTGGAACTCCACCCTCCCAGGATCTCACAGAAAGTATTCGTTTTTGGTAACTGTAGAGTTTTTAGAAAAGTGTTGTGTGTGTGTGAGAGGAGAGGAAGCTGAAGATTAAGGGAGAAGGAGTTGTTCCTAACTGAAAGAAGCAGTCCGTAACTTGAGAACAGCACAAACCATGTGGGAGTTTCAACCCTGGTTCCTTACCTGGGCAATAAAAGGAGAACTCTTCCTTGCCCGAGAAGGGTCTAAAGCCCTACAAGCAGTTTGTATAAAGAGCCTCATCCAACAAAAGTAAACTACTTTATTGAATAAGATACAAGAGCCATAAGAGGTTGTATTAAGGCTTGGCTACTGAAAAATACGCACAGTATCAGCAAAAACAAAGATCAATTTCACTGCATATACTACCGATGATCATGAAACTCTCACACAGTGAAATAAAACGTGACTTCTAAGTGAAGAGGGGAAAATGTCTCATACATCTGTGGCAACACTGTAACTTTTCAAGTGCTCACAGCGTAAAACGTAATCATAGATATAAAAAAATCCCCAAACACTTCTTTTCGTTTTATCTTCAAAAATGTGCAAAAATTGAATCACTTTACTTCAGCACGCTGTCCAGTTCATGTGAAGGGTGGTTGGCCAGTATGAAGGCAGTGGGAAGTTAACCCTCCAGTGTTTTGATAATCACGATGGTTTGTGTGGTTCCCTGAAGAAACGGAGCGAAATGGGACCGTTGGGACTATACGTTTGTTTTTTCTGGAATCAGAGAAGTACCACCCTTCACATGAACTGGACAGAATGCTGAAGTTAAGTTAAGTGATTCAATTTCTTGAACATTTTTGTGTTATAAGCACGTTGTAGTTTGGTTGATTGAGATTGACAGAGAAAAAGATTAAGAAAATTAAAAAAAAATTGCACATTTTTGAAGATAAAACAAAAAGAAGTGGTTTTTTTTTTTTAATGTCTATGATTACTTTTTACGCTGTAAGCACTTGAAAAGTTATGGTGTTGCCACAGATGTATGAGACATTTTCCCCTCTTCACTTAGAAGTCACATTTTATTTCACTGTGTGAGAGTTTGGCTACTGAAAAAACCAAACCCGTGAAAAGCCAAAGTGGTGTTGAAAGCTAATCACCACATAAGAATTATAAGGTTCTATGTCCACTTTTAGGAAAGAATAATTTAATGCGAGTGTTACCTGAACTGTGAGTTCTATGTGCCTTTATAAAATTGACACTCAGAACCAGCCCCATAGTACTAAATTCTATATATGGTGCCTACAAAATTGGTGCCAAAAAAGAACCTCTAAGTCGTATTCTATAAACCGAGCTTAAACTTAGACATGGTTTATAGAATACTAGTAAAAAAGGCCCGTTTCTGTTTGAAAGGAAACGGGTGCTAGCAATGTTTTTTTTTTTTGTTTTTGGTAACTATAGAGTTTTTAGAAAAAGTGTTGTGTGTGTGTGAGACAGAGTGTGTGTGACAGTGAGACACTGTGATTTGTAGGCTGGTTGTGTGTGAGAGAGAGCGTGCGTATGTGTGTGTCTCCATATCCTTCTCCTTCCGCTAAGCTGTTGCAGGACCACAGGGGTGGTCATTGAAACAGAGTGTATGCCTGTGTGAGAGTGTGGGTGTGAAAGTGAGACAGTGTGTGTGTGTGTTCGAGAGAGTGTGTGTCACAGTGACACACAGAGTGAAAGACTGTGTGTGCGTGTGCATGTCCCCCTCCTTCTGTGTGAAGTGCAGTCCCCCCCTTTCTGTTAGAAGTTTGGCCCCCCTCCCTCCTGTGAGTGGCAATGTAAGGGTACCCCCCCCCCGTGTTTCGTTTTTGAATTCCTTTTCCTTCTTTTATCCAGCGATTGTGTTCTCTTTCCCATGCCCTCCACCCATCCATCTGCAACATTTGTCCTCTCCCCCCTCTCCATGTGTTTTTGTCTGTCTCCCCTTGAAGTTCCAGGCCCCTCCCTTAAAGTTTCTGCCCCCTTAATTGTACCTGCTCGCTTAGACGTTGCCCTGCTGTCTATGAACCTCGTCCAGCTTTCGCTGTTGTTAGTGCTGCAGGTTTTGGGAGGGCGGTTCGGGGTGGCGTGAACCTCGTCCAGAGAAGGCTGCAGTTCATTGTAGCTTCTTGTGCAGCCTGCTGAAGGCTTTTTGCTTTGTTTGACGTCCCCTGTTGATGCGGCCAGAGGCTATCTCTTCACCTTGTTTTTTTTTTGTTAGTGCGGGTCCGGAGGGCGGTTCGGGGTGGTGGTATGGTGTGCGGCAGGTTCGGGAGGAAAGCAGTGTCGGGGCAGCAGGTTTTGGAGGGCAGCAGCGGTATTCTCCTCAGCTGGGTGCCAGTCTCGTGCGGTGCGAGCGTTCTGTTGGAGGTTGTTGATCTTGTTAGAGCACGGCAGGTTGGGGAGTGCTTCTCGAACCTTTTTGTTTGTTTCTCTTTTTTTTTTTTTTGCGCGTGCCAGCAGCCAGTTCCTCCAATCAGCTGGGTTGAGTGACGTCATTGGGTTCGATGCTGCCTAGCAGACCACCTCCGAGCTGAGGGAGCCACGGTCCCAAGCACATTAGAACGTTGGAGGTGAGTTTTATTATATAGGATCTCTTTTGCCCAGTAACCGTGACTACATTTAGGCGAGACCATTCACACCAATGGAAACATGGTGCAAATGCTCGCACCTAAATTAGGCATAGATCCCACCTTCTTCTGGGTGAATAACACCGGAGAATCAAGGAGTTGAAATTACACCAAGGAAGATATGGTCTTACTGGCTTTATGAGAACTGAGCCCCATACTTTCTTTTGTACCACTCTTTTAATGTTGTTTGTTTTCACATGTATTTCAATAGATCAAGCTTGAAAGAGCAAAACCAATAAACAGCAACAAAAAAAACCAAACACATAATAAAATTAAAATAAATAATCATAAAAAGTAAAATGGTATTGGTATTGCACAAACAAAATAAACTATGGGGCCCTTTTATTCAGCTGTGGTAAGCACTAACACATGCTTACTGCAAGCTAAAAAATACTACTGCGGAATGCACTCAGGTGTCCCATGGTAGTTCTGAGATCAGCACGTGCCAATCCCGTGCTAAAAAATATAAAACAAAATTTAGCATGGGAGGCATTTGGGGGGGGGGGCAGAGTAGGCGTACCCTGCACTAATTGGCAAATCACCGCGCTTTGTTGATTAGTGCGGGTTTAGGGGCCCTGTTACAAAGCCACGGTTGGGCTAATGCACGAGTAGTGCACGCCAAATCGACCCTATCGCCGGGGTAGCACGAGCGCCTGGCAGTAGTTCCAAAGTTTCCCACAGTAGAAAATAATTTTCTATTTTCTACCACAGGGTTTGTTCCTGGTGGTAATCGGTAGCACGGCCACATTGCCACGCATTGTCTGATTACCACAGGAGTAGCGCGTGGGCCCTTACCACCAAGTAAGAGTTCAGACAGTAAATAGCTGCGTGCTACGTTTCATACTTGTGCACGGCCATTTACTGCCTCATTAAAAAAAAAGGCCTTTTTCCCAGGTGCAGTAAAAAATGGACCAGCGTGCGCCATTTTCACATGCCAACACTAGCACAGGCCACTTTTTACCACGGCTTAGTAAAAGTGCCCCTTAATGTCAGAGTCCCTACCGCCTAGTAAAAAGGTGACAGTAAGGGCTCCCGTGCTAATAGCCATGCGCTAATTGGGAAATTAGCACATGGCCAATAATGGAAAAAAGCAAAATTGTGACCATTTTACCGCTGCTCTAAAAGTGCCCTCAGTGCACAGGAAATCCACATGCTAAAAATAGCACAGACCACTTTGTAGCACGGCTTAGTAAAAAGGCCCCTACATAACCTAATACAAACACCAACACTAGCATAAACTAATACTAATTACTCATCTAAAAACCTAACAAGTCAAATAAAATAATCTGGCAGTTTAATTTAATTTAATTTTGCATTTGTAGCCTGCTTAACCATTTAACATCGCTCAAACAGTGTTACAATAAAAGTAGCTGTAATTGATGAATATGGTTAACATATAATCATCCAAATCATTATATTTGCAAAAGATTCACAATGCCCACATTGAGTGGAATAATTTCTTTGGGAAACATTTTCCTAACTGACACAATTTCTAGACATATAAATTCAAATATGGGAAAAGGAAGTGAGCCTTTTTCAACTGAAGGAAAGCTCTGGAACGAGGGAGCATACGATGAAGTTAAGAGGGAATAGGCTTAGGAGTAATCTAAGAGAGTATTATTTCACAGAAAGGGTAGTGGACGCTTGGAATGACTTCCCAGTGGAGGTTGTGGATTCGAGGACTGTGTCAGAATTTAAAAAGGCATGGGATAAGCATGTGGGATCGCTTAGGAAAAAGAAGAGTTAGCGGTCACAGAGGATGGGCAGACGATGGGTCATTTGGCCTTTATCTGCCATCATGTTTCTAGTTAACATGCTATTACTGTAAACTATAATATTTCCTAAACAGCCACAGTTTGAGACCTCAACAAAATTTCAATGGGTTTCTTTTTTTCTGGCAGTCTGTTCTTTTCAGGTAATGAGCTTATGCTAGAAAGAATTTAACTTGTAGGGTCCTTCAGGGGTCTATACTGAGTCAAGTTTTGTTGAATATTTTCATAACCCCCCCCCCCCCCCCTTGTAACTTTAGTGCAAAGTTATGGGCTGAACCTGTGCTTGTATGCAGATGATGTTCAACTTTTGTGCTATTGAATTCCTTCGTTAGTTTATTCAGTAGACGGGACAATTGTTTGTCTGCTGTTTCCACTTGGTTGTCATCTAATCAGTTGAAATTTATTGTGTTGAAATCAGAGGTCATTTGATTTGTAGGAGAGTAGTTATCTCTACTTTCTTCCTCTGTTTTGGGAGTTATTTCGGGATTGAGGGATGTGATTACTATTCTGGGTGTCACCACTGATTGTCAGTTAGCTCATCAACAACAGAAGGGTATGCACTTTCTGACGGTAATTTGTTGTATTCATGCACATTTGAATAAAATATCTGTGTCCTTATTCATACTTTTCTGAGGAGTTGACCGGGTTACTGTAATTGTTGCAGAACATTGCAATAAAAGTTTTATATCGAGTCAAAAAGCTCAACCATGCTACTGAGGGAAAAACACTACCTCCCTATGGTGGCAATAATTTGATTTAAGACTTTTTAAGGTTTACTATAAAGGGCTGCCACTTGATCTGGTCTCAAGGGGATTAAGATATTAAGGTGCTGCTTCTTGCTTTGAGAGTACAACTGAAAATATGAGGCATTCATCTATATATATATATTGCCTCCAAGCTTTGGAACTTTGGAATTCATTACTACTAATTGGGATAAAAGAATATTTAAAAATGTTAAGAAGGGTATAAAAGGCTAGGTTTATGTACTCTATTTATTTTTATTTATTTATGTACAGGTGAGTTACAGGCTAACATAGATAATCTTAAATTCAACAGAAGCACATCATTTTTTTATTTTCTATTTTTGTTAAATTCAAATATTTATAGTCCATACAATCTACAATCCTTGGTGGATTACAATAAAAATACACACACTAAAATGATATTACTTCTATTAGACATTATAAATATATATTCAAATCCCTCACAATACTCTTAACATATCAACATCATCTATATATTTTGATACATATAATGGTGCTTATATTTAAAGCATATGGATGTCCCAAAATGCTGAAATGGATGTCCATGTGCTTGAAACATCCAAATTCCAATTTTGAAAAGGCAAGATTTAGCGGACTGACACTGCTGTACGTCCAAAGAGTAAGGAGCATGTTGTGGGTGTATTTTGAGTGGGACTAGGGAGGGCCCAAAATCAGGATATCCAGCAGCAATTACTGAAGGTGAAGAAACATCCAAGTCTAAAAAGGACGTCCTGTTTTGGACCTGTTTCCAAAACATTCAGGGTACAAAAATATGCTCTGATTGAGTTCTGTCCACTGGAGGAATTAAGGCATGATATTTTCTTAATCCCCCAGTGATTGCTGTCCTCAATGAAAGTGAAACTGAAAGAGAATACAATACTGCATGACAGCTTCAGGTATTATAGGCATTCTTAACAATGCAGGAAGAATATCTGAGGAGTAACCTAGTGGTTAGTGTAATGGGCTGTGAGCCAAGGGACCTAGGTTCAAATCCCACTATAACTCTTAATCTTTTTTTTTTATTGTGAGCCCTCCAGGAATAGAAAAATACTTACTGTACATTAATAGATAAGCCACCTGCACACCTGAAGGCTATTGAAGTGGTATAGATTCAAGTATAGTAGGTATATTTTTGTTCCTGGGTTCACAATTACAAAATAAAAGAGATGATTTGAACCTGGGTCCCTTGGTTTACAGCCCATAATACCTGAAGCTGTCAGGGAGCCTGGGATCTTGTTTCAGTTTCAATTTCAGGAGAGAGGGAAGGGGACAGAAAACACTGGGGGATTAAGGAAATATCATGCCTTAATCCATCCAATGGATAGCTGCTCAATCAGAGCACCTTTTTGTACCCTGGGTGTTCCTAAAACAGGTCTAACCACTAGGTCAGGGGCGGGTGACTTCAGTCTTCAAGGGCCGCAACCCATTCAGGTTTTCGGGATAACCCCAATGAATATGCATGAGTGCTATTCTATAAATGATGCTTCGAGTTGCATGCTGTTTATAGAATTGTGCATAGTGCCCTGATCTGCGCCCAACTTTAGGTATGAGAATTTACACAGACTGAAACCTGGTGTAAATCCTGGCACATAAGTTTGGGGTTGAACCCCTGAATTCTATAATACTGTGCACATCTTTAATGAATGCCCCTGACCTTAACTCTCCTTATGAGGAATAATACCCACTAGCGATAGAACTGTGAGACTATCACTAGGAGTTATTGTCATCATTTTGAACTCAGTGACGTCCTGGGGCTGGAGCAGAGAGAGACTGTTACTGCTCTGAGTCATTGGACCACCATAGAGACCTATGGGTAGGTCCTGGGGCGGGGATGTCAAAAGGGTGGGGCAAGAGCTGACCTTTGTGGGTTCGGCTTGTGCTCAGGATTGCTTTTTATGGGGAGTGTGGATCAAACAGTAGGAGAGGTTTTATCTTTAAGGGGGAATTGGACTGGGGGGGATGGGGAGAGAATCAGACTGGGAAGCTGTCGATATAGGGTTTGATCATTGAGAGGAGATTGGACCAGGGGGATGCCAGGATGGGGTTTGATCCTTGTTGGGGGATTGGACCTGGGGGGAGATAAGACTTTGGGATGAGGTTTGATCCTTAAGGGGGGGCAATTAGGCCTGGAGGGAGATGTTGGGTGGGATTTGGTCCTTGAAGAGGGATTGGATATAAGAACATAAGCATCGCCATACTGGGACAGACCAAAGGTACATCTAGCCCAGCATCCTGTTCCCAAGAGTGGACAATCCCGGTCACAAGTTTCTGGTGATCTACTAAACAGTAAAATAGATAAGCAGTGGATTTGCCCAAGTCCATCTTAGTAATGGTTTATGGACTTTTCTATTAGGAACTTCTCCAAACCTTTTTTAAACCCTGCTGCGTTAACTGTTGTTACCACATTCTCTGGCAATGAATTCCAGAGCTTAATTACATATTGAGTGAATAAATATTTTCTCTGATTTATTCTATGTGCTACTTAGGAACTTCATTATGTACCCCTAGTCCTTGTACTTTTGTCAAGAGTAAACAAGTGATTTATGTCTATCCATTCTACTCCATTCTTGGTTTTCAGACCTCTATCGTAACTCTCCTCTTTATAATAGATTGTACCATTTCACCTGCAAATAATGTCAGACATTCTTGTCTGTAGTTTACCAGACTATGAATTTTATTTATTTATTTATTTCATAAAATTTAATATACTGCCTTTCACATAAAAGATATATATCATATTACTATTATTATTATTATTATTAACATATAATAAAATGCACCTCCAATGTTCTGAAGCCGAGAAAGTGAAGCCTTCAAGTCTTGAAGCATTCCTGCAACGTTCCGGAACTACGGCTTCAGAACGTTGGAGGTGCGTTTTATTTTATAGGATGTGTTCGGTGCTTTTCTGTAGCACATGGGGGAAATTTAATATATGCTGATTAAAATGGAGGAGTGGCTGGAGGGGGGCAGGGGAGAGAGGAGAATCACTGGGTGGCTGGAGGGGAGGCAGGGGACACAGGAGAATCGCTGGGTGGCTGGAGGGGGGCAGGGGACACAGGAGAATCGCTGGGTGGCTGGAGGGGGGCAGGGAGATAGGAGAATCGCTGGGAGGCTGGAGGGGGGCAGAAGAGAGAGGAGATTCGCTGGGTGGCTGGAGGTGGGGCCAGGGAAAAAGGAGAATCGCTGGGTGGCTGGAGGGGAGGCAGGGGACATAGGAGAATTGCTGGATGGCTAGAGGGGGGCAGGGGAGAGAGGAGAGTCGCTGGGTGGCTGGAGGGGGGCAGGGAACAGAGGAGACTCGCTGGGTGGCTGGAGGGGGGCAAAGGAAAAAGTAGAATCGCTGGGTGGCTGGAGGGGGAGCAGGGGAGAGAGGAGAATCGCTGGGTGGCTGGAGGGGGGACAGAGGAGAACACTCGCACCTAAAAGTCTCACTCTCTCTCTGACACACACACACTCTCGCACATTCACTCTCTCTCTCTCACACACAGTCAATCTCACACATACTCTCTCAAACATACACACTCCGAGAAAAACCTTGCTAGTGCCCGTTTCATTTGTGTCAGAAACGGGCCTGTTTTACAAGTTATTCAATAAAAAGCTAATTCAGTTTAAAAAACAAACACTAAAACAACAAAAAGAGACAAAGCATCACAAGACACAAAACAGGAGAGGGGGGAGTATGGAAATATCAAAATAGTCTGTAACCAGTAACAATGGAGCCTTTTCAAAAATTTGACAATAGGGGACCCTTTTACTAAGCCGCGCTACAAAGTGGCCTGCACTATTTTTAGCACATGGGTTTCCCGAATGCTGAGGTCACTTTTAGCTCAGCTGTAAAATGGATGCAATTTCTTTTTTTCCATTAATGACTATGCTCTAATTTCCCATGAGGCCATTAGTGTGGGAGCCCTTATCGCCACCTATTCTGCAGGCGTAGGGGCTCCCGCACTAATTCTGTGCTAATCGGGCAGTGTGTAGCAGTTTACATGCACTACCTGATTAGCAAAGGGCACACCTACTCTCCACCTCCAAATATATTCCCCGTGCTAAAAAAATATATATATATATTTTAGCAGGGGATTGGCGCGTGCCAATCCTAGATCTACTGTGGGTCGCCTGAACGTGTCCGACGGTAGTGCCTTTTTAGCATGCGGTAAGCACACATCAGTGATTACCATCACTTAGTAAAAGGGACCCCTATGTTTGGCCACCCTTCAATCTTCAGATACTGTAGATAATTTTAATGATAGGTTACAGATTACTAATAGTAGATCTATAATTACATATTTTAGTTCTTTTTTTCCATTAAATTTTATTAGTTTCAATAATGTGTTGACAAAACAACTTGATGAAAAAGGAGAAAAAAAACATATCAAACTGATACATAACAGGAGGAATGTGCCAGAAAGTCTAAATATAAGAACCAAAGACCAAGACAATTATATGTGTATTTAAATAATATCATCAAAAGAAGCTAAATAAGCAGTAATTGGAGACCATATTTTATTTGTCTTGAGTGTTGAACCTAGAAAACTGGATGAAGCTAGTTCAATTTTATGATATATAAGTACATAAGTAATGCCACACTGTGAAAAGACCAAGGGTCCATCGAGCCCAGTATCCTGTCCACGATAGCGGCCAATCCAGGCCAAGGGCACCTGGCAAGCTTTCCAAATGTACAAATATTCTATACATGTTATTACTGGAATTGTGGATTTTTCCCAAGTCCATTTAGTAGCGGTTTATGGACTTGTCCTTTAGGAAACCGTCTAACCCCTTTTTAAACTCTGCCAAGCTAACCGCCTTCACCACGTTCTCCGGCAACAAATTCCAGAGTTTAATTATGCATTGGGTGAAGAAAGATTTCTCCAATTTGAAAGAACCATTTGTTGAGTGATTGTAACTAAAATATCAAACAATCTGCTATTAGAAGGAGAAAAATGGTGTTCCAGAGAACAAGATTTAAAAAAACCAATGACGAGGAGAAAGGAGTACTCGAATCAAATTTTACATATGGTACTCCAAATAGCTTTCCAAAAAGTTTGTATATGGGAACATTCAAAGATCATGTGCATTAATGTTCCAGGAGACATATTTTAGATCTTTCAGCACTCTGAGGTGTATAGCATCCGGTCCAGGTGATTTGCTTTTTGATGCTGCTTTTAACTCCTAACCCTTATTCACTTGTTCAGAACCCTTATTTTTATTTTGTTTTTGTTACATTTGTACCCCGCGCTTTCCCACTCATGGCAGGCTCAATGCGGATTACATGGGGCAATGGTGGGTTAAGTGACTTGCCCAGAGTCACAAGGAGCTGCCTATCAGCCTCACCTTAATATTCCCTTATCTCTTGTTTGTCCTGTTTGTCTGTCCTAATTAGATTGTAAGCTCTGTCGAGCAGGGACTGTCTGTTCATGTTCAAGTATACAGCGCTGCTTACATCGAGTAGCGCTATAGAAATGATAAGTAGTAGTAGTAGGTTTCTGCCTATGAAATAGGGAGCATTTCTGGGAATGCTATCCTCAACTTCCTACCTAAGAGTCTAACACCCCCCCCCTTTTTTTTACAAAGGCTGTGCCAACATTACCACACCACTTGTAAAAGGGGGCCTAAATTTGGCTTCCAGAACTTCCCTCTCACACTTTCCTATGTCATTGGTCTCCACATGTATGAAGACAGCCAGCTCCACTCCAATACCTGGGGAGAGGAGTGCTGCTGCTGCTGTGGTCCTTTATTTTTAAGTGGCTTGCACCACGATACAATGGTAGGGTCGTCACTGCATGCAGAGGCAGATAGAATGGGAGCATCACATTATGCATCAAATATGTTCCGTCAAGTATGTTCCTTCCCTAAAGATAGAATTGGAGCATAATGTGATGCTCCCATTCTATCTACCACTGCATGAAGTGGTGGCCCTACCATTAGACCAACTGAGGTGGAGGCAAGTTCTTTATTTGGCAAATCCCACCAATGTGCCTTTAGTCCTTGTCTTCAGTTGCACATTTTTTGTTCTATGATTTCAATCATGTTTATGTGTACAAATCCAAAAAAACTACACTGGCAACATTGGTTGGTTTGGACTTTTATCGTTCACTCATCGATGGGGCATACTATCGCGTACATCGGTGATAATGTGTAATGTCACTGCCTGTTGACAACAGATATTGTTTATATTGTTTGCAAATGTGGGTTTTCTGTGCATTTGATTATTCTTGTACATATGTTATTATGTAATCAATTTGTCTGCAAAATATTTTGAAATTGATTGAGACTGAAAAATTGGAAATAAACTTTATTAAATGTTAAACTAGCCTAGTACAGGCGTGTTGACAAGAAAGTACATGTCTGGGCTCAGAAAAGAAAACTTATGAAACAAAAAGAGCATGAAAGATCTAAATTAGATAAAGCGCTGCTGAAATTGTCAAGTTTACTGTTATGGGACAGGAGCATAGTAGTGGGCAAACCATGATAAGAACATAAGATCATATGCATTGCCAACCGTTACTGGGTAATGTAAAAGAATTAACTATTGCATTTACTTCTATGAAAGAAGAGGTAACTGAAAAGATCCAAAATTTGTCAGCTGAAACATCTAAATTGAAAGAAACCTCAGTTAAATTAATACAAGATAACATGCTGATACATAAAAAGTTGGAACATTTCGAAAATTATAACAGGAGGCTAAATCTACGACTTTTGAACTTTCCACGGACTTCTATATACTCTCCACTAGAAATTTTTAAAAGATATTTGGTGGAAAATTTAAAATTTACCTTAGAAAATGTGCCTCCAGTGAATAAAATTTATTATCTTCCTACAAGGAAATCAATACAACTGTTGGAACAACCGGATTTAAATGTATCAGAATTATTGGAAACATCTCTGACTGATATAACTGAACGGCAAACTTTGTTGGTCTCATTTATATTTCCCCAAGATTTAGAATTTGTTAGGAAAATGGCTTTGAAGAACTTGCAAACCCCATTTTATGGGGGGAAAATCTGGGTATTCCCAGATGTCACCAAACAAACTCAAAGTAGAAGGAAAGACTTCTTAGCACTTCGTGCTGAAACTTTGTCTTTAGGAGCCTCATTTCATTTGAACTATCCTTGCAAATGCAATATAAAATATTTAGGGGTAAAATATGTTTTCTTTGAACCCGAACATTTAAAACAATTTATTTCTCAGAAAAAATTATTATAATGCTTCTTGACCTTAAACCGTTATGTTTCACCTTAAGACAAGGATGTTGGGAATGTAATTAAAATTTTTTTTTCTGGGGGTTTGTAATTAAAATTATAACCTGCTATTGCTTTATTTCAATCTTGAGTTATATTAACTAAATATCTTTCTCCTAAGTTAACGGCTTTTAGCCCCTCGAACTTGGTGGTCTAATACAAGTTATGTAATATTTTCCTGATTTATTTTGCTTTAATTTGGCAGTTTCCTAACTGTGTTACCTATTCAAGTAGTAAATGCTTGTAAAATTGTAAAAATGATAAATAAAGAATTAAAAAAAAAAAAAAAAGATCATATGCATTGCCATATTTGAACTGACCGAAGGTCTATCAAGCCCAGTGACCAATCGAGATCACAATTACCTGGCAAGATCACAGTAAAACAGATTTTATGCTGCTTATCCTAGAAATAAACAGTGGATTTCCCAAGTCCATCTTAATAATGGCTTATGGAATTTTCTTTTAGGAAATTATCCAAACCTTTTTAAAACCCTGCTAACTGCTTTTACCATATTCTCTGGCCATGAACTCCGGAGTTTAATTACACTTTGAGTGAAGAAATATTTTCTCCTGTTTGTTTTAAATTTACTACTTAGTGGCTTCATTGTGTGCCCCTTAGTCTTAGTATTTTTGGAAATCATATCTACCCATTCCATTCCACTCAGTATTTTATAAACCTCTATCATATCTCCCCTCAGTTGTCTCTTCTTCAAGTTGAAGAGCCCTTGTTGCTTTAGCCTTTCCTCCTAGGGAAGTCATCCCATCATCTTTATCATTATGTTTCCCTTCTCCGTACCTTTCTAATTCTGCTATATGTTTTCTGAGATGCGGTGTCCAGACTTGCTCACAGTATTCGAGGTGCAGTCACAACATGGAGCGATACAAAGGCATTATAGTCAAGCACATGGATCAAGGAGAAATTACAACATACAGCGATGATGACAAACTACACATGAAAGTTGATTAACAGGGCAATGCAGCTGGTAATATAATGCCAGCTGATCATTACTTAACAAAAAATAGGCATATTAGACAGTGACAATGGCAAATATAGAGACGTGACTGACACTGATAGGCCTAAGAACGGAAAACTGGTGCCCCTGCTGCTGCAGAAAGCAGTGACCTAATTACTTGGCTTTGAAATATTTCTGATTTTTTGCAAATTGAGTTGATAAAGTGATGACTATGTAAAATTACTGGTTTTCAGTTGCCTTTTAATGATAAAAGACATCAGTTCACTGAGGACAATTATAAATTACAGAATGGTGAAGTTGTTGAACATGGCTTGCTCATTTCTGTTTTTCTTGTAAGCTTTTTAGACATTTCAAATCCCACCTGACCAAGAACAGTTAAAGGAACTGGAAGTACGTTTCTTCTTATCCGTGTGACCATGAAAGCACACGAAGCATCAGGAATCAATGCAAAAATTAAAGCTTATGTATAGCTCATTAGAGATAAACGCAACATTTGATTGACATGCACAGAAATTGATTGACGCTGAGAGAGTGCACTGGCAGAGTTTTGCGTTGTATTATCGCAATTACTCAACATTTAACTGAAAGAAGCTTACCGTTTCGAGGGAAAGTTGAGAAACTAGATGGGCCAAGCAATGGATATTTTCTTGGTCAAGCTGAACTACTTGCAACATTTGACCCTGTTTTGAAGGAACATAATTGATGCATTCAAGACAAAGAGACATTTGGCCATTACTAGGGAAACATATTCAAAATCAAATAATTTCCTTGCTGGAGAAAAACATTTTATATTGAGTTAGTTCTATCAAACAGTCTAAATGCTTACTTCTTCATAATGTTGGATTGCACAACTAATATAAGTCAAATGGGGAAGATGTCAGTTATTGTCAAATATGTCAATTTAACAGAACAAGAAATGCAAATCAAAGAAAGTTTCCTAAGCTTTCTAAATATTAGTGAAACAACGGGAGAGTATTTAAGTGAAACAATTTTGAAATTTCTTTTTTTTTTAACTTGAATTTTTATTGGAACAAAACACACAAATACAACACCTAATGATCATATACAATCATATGAAACCCAATACATTCTAACAAAAGCAGAAATCAGAAAAGTAACTGCAGGAAGCATAGCTAATTATGAAGATAATTCTGAATAATCAACCAAAATGAAACATCAGGATCCACCTTATGTTTACACAGTAGGGTCAATTTCTCCATTAATGCAACATGTTGCAATCTCCCCCACCATGTCTTGACAGAAAAAGAGCAACAGTTCTCTGTTCTATGGTGATGACAGATTGTACTGTATATAGGCAACATTTAATCACCAGACACATAGTTGCATCCAAATCGGCTGAAAACTGGTTCAATGAACACAAAGAGGCCATAAGGTCCAGTGACACTCCCAACATAATAGATAAAGCTGATTCAACCAAATTCCAAAAGGTACACTGTGCTGCCTTTTTAAAAATAGGACAGTAAATGGCCATACGCAAATATTATATTAGTGCACGGCTATTTACTGCCTGAGCCGTTACCGCCACCTACTTAGAAGGCGGTAAGAGCTTATACGCTAACCCTGCGGAAATTGGGCAGCATGTGACAATGTGGTTGTGCAGGGAATGAGCCCCCCCCCCCCCCCCAGTAGAAAATAGAAAATTATTTCTACCATGGGAACCCACATGCAAACTTCACTACCCCAGTGGTAGGACTGATTTGGCACACGCTACCCATGCAGTAGCCCTACTGTGCCTTTGTAAAAGGGCATCTAAATGAACAGTATACAAGTTTCGCTTACTGATTCAAAATCTGGAGAATGTGATATGGATGGAACTGAATTTGGTGAAGAGCTTTGCAGCTTTTACTTACTTATGCCAGGGGGAATTAATAATACAACTGAGATCTTGCAATACATTTTGGTGTTCATTTTCAAGACTAGGTGCTTTGAAAATGAGCCTCTTAGTCTAACAATTTGTATGAAGTCTACTCAAGTGTTGCAATTGGACTTTGGATTTTGTTGACAATGTCCATGTCTGTTGCTGTGGCTGAATGTAGCTTTTTCCAAACTTAAGCTTGTAAAAAGCTATTTAAGACCTAGCTTGATCCAAGACCATTTAAATGACTTGTCTATTATTGCAATTGAATATGTAGAAAGTCAGTAAACTTACTTCAACTACGTGTAGTTGAATTTCTGTCTGAGTCCATAAATTTCAGTTTTGTAGTCTGGAGTCTGAAATGACTAATTTGTAGGTAGATCTAGCTTGCTTATTTACACTGATAGTATTTCAGATATGATCAAATATATAGTTGCTGTTATTATCATATACTAACATGTAATTTTCTTATATTTAGTTACACTTGCTTTGGTGACTCTGTATTACAATATTTAAATCTGTAATTTTGACTCTATTTTGAACTTCTTCAGTTATCCTTGAGAAATAAAACTATTGGGCTCATTTTTGAAAGAGGACGTCTATCTTTTGAAGTAAATTGGAAGATGGACGTCCTTCTCCCAGGGACGTCCAAATCAGTATAATCGAAGCTCGATTTAGGACGTCTTCAACTGCACTCCGTCGCAAGGATGACCAAAGTTTAAGGGGGCGTGTCGGAGGTGTAGTGAAGGTGGGACTTGGGCATGCCTAACACTTGAACGTCCTTGACCCATAATCGAAAAAAACAAGGACGTCCCTGACGAGCACTTGGACGTTTTCACCCGGACCTGTTTTTCTTACAACTAAGGCACAAAAAGGTGCCCGAAATGACCAGATGACCACCGGAAAGAATCGGGGATCACCTCCCCTTACTCCCCCAGTGGTCACCAAAACATTCCCACCCTCAAAAAACATCTTTCAAAATATTTTGTGCCAGCCTCTATGCCAGCCCTAGATGTCATACTCAGGTCCATGACAGCAGTATGCAGGTCCCTGGAGCAGTTTTAGTGGGTGCAGTGCACTTCAGACAGGCGGACCCAACCCCATCCCCCACCCCACCTGTTACATTTGTGGAGGAAACAGTGAGCCCTCCAAAACCCACTGTACCCACATCTAGGTGCCACCTTCACCCGTAAGGGCTATGGTAGTGTGTACAGTTGTTTTGGCGGGGGGGGGGGGGGGGGGGGTTGGGGGCTCAGCACACAAGGTAAGGGAGCTATGTTCCTGGTAGCAATTTATGAAGTCCACTGCAGTGCCCACTAGGGTGCCCGGTTGGTGTCCTGGCATGTCAGGGGACCAGTGTACTACAAATGCTGGCTCCTACCACGACCAAATGCCTTGCATTTGGTCGTTTTTGACATGGACGTCTTTGGTTTTGAAAATTGCTGAAAATCAGAAACGTCCATGTCCAGGGACTTCCAAATCTAGGGATGGCCAAATTTAAGGATTTGGACGTCCCTGACAGTATTTTTGAAATGAAAGATGGACGTCCATCTTGTTTCGAAAATACAGGCTTCCCCGCCCCTGGATTTGGACATTTTGCAAGGATGTCCAAATTGCAACTTGGATGTCCCTTTTGAAAATGTCCCTCCACGAGTAATATGGACCCCAAATTTTATGCCAGGTGCCCCAAAATGTTCAAGACTACCCCTGTGCACAGGACCTGAGGAAAAGGCTGAAGCATCTAAGGCTCTTCAGCTTGGAGAAAAGACAGCTGAGGGGAGATATGATAGAGGTCTATAAAATATTGAGTGGAGCGGAACGGGTAGACGTGAATTGTTTGCTTACTCTTTCCAAAAATACTAGGACTAGAGGGCATGTGATGAAGCTACTAAGTAGTAAATTTAATACGAATCGGAGAAAATGTTTCTTCACTCAACGTGTAATAAAATTGTGGAATTTGTTGCCAGAGAATGTAGTAAAGGTGGTTAGCTTAGCGGGGTTTTAAAAAGGTCTGGACAGCTTCCTAAAGGAAAAGTCCATAGACCATTATTAAATTGACTTGGGGAAAATCCACTGCTATTTCTGGGATAAGCAGCTTAAAATGTATTGAACTTTTTCAGGATCTTTCCAGGTATTGTGACCTGGATTGGCCACTGTTGGAAACAGGATGCTGGGCTTGATGGAACTTTGGTCAGTCCCAGTGTGGCAAACTTATGCACTTATGACATTTGGGTGGGAAATGAGATTCCCAAGTCAAGATGTTCACAATTTCCATTGAATTATAGAAAAGGCTTAAATACAAAAAGTGTTGCTGGATGTAGACAAGCTTGGATGGCATCACTTGAGGTTTTGCTCATCTAAGTGTTCAAATTTACCCGTGTATGTGCTAGTTTTGCAACCTACTGTTGTAAATGTCAACACTTGCATGTGTAAATAGTATTGGGTTTTTTCAACACTAGGGGCTCGTTTTTGAAAGAGACAAACGTCCAAAAAGTGTCATAAAGCAGGATTTGGACAAATTTATTCTCAAAACGTCCAAAGCAGTATTTTTGAAACCTGTTTTGCAGACGTCTATCTATGCAATTCGTCTTCAGCTGTCCAAATCACAAGGGGGTGTGTCAGTGTCATTTTGAAGGTGAGATGAGGGCGTGCATAACACTTGGACGCTTTACAGCCATAATGGAATAAAATAAAAATGTCTATTGTGTAAACTTCAATGTGGAGTGGAGAAGTAGCCTAATGATTAGTGTACTGGGTTGTGTACCCTGGGGAACTGGGTTCAATTCCTGTTGCTACCTGATGGTCAGCAGTAGTTTGAGGTCCTGGGGAGCCAGGTTCAATTCTCTCTGCAGCTCAATGTAACTCTGGGCAAGTCACTTAACCCTCTACTGCCCCAGGTACAACAGTAGTACAATGTACTACTTAGATTGTGAGCTCATTAGGGACAGACCCAGTACCTAGAAAATTTATTTATTTTTATTTTTTTGTTACATTTGTACCCTGCGCTTTTCCCACTCATGGCAGGCTCAATGCAGCTTACATGGGGCAATGGATGAAACTGTAAACCACTTAAGTCTAAGCAGTATAAAAAATGTTTTAGCCTACACCTGTTTTTCTAACACCAATGTTTTTAGAAGAATTTTGAATAAATGTAGATTTGAACACCATCTGTGAGAAGTTTCGTTACTCTACTCTTTCCATTTGGTGCCCTTTTTCCAGTAGAGTATTTTGCCCTCTGTTTGTGACTTTCTAGCAAATAAGACACAAAAACCCTAAATGACCAGAGAACCACTGGAGAGATTCAGGGATGACCCACTTACTCCCCCAGTACCCCTCCCACCCCCAAATAATGTGAATAAAAATATTATTCACCAACCTCTATGACAGCCTCAGATGTTATAGTCAGGTCCATTAGAGCAGAATGCAGGTCCCTGGAGAAGTCTAGTGGTGGGGGCAGTGTACTGTAGACAGGTGGACCCAGGCTAATAGCTCCCCCTACCTGTTACACTTGTGGTGGAAACTATGAGCCCTCCAAAACTCACTTAAAAACCCACTGTACCTACATATAGGTGCTATTGCACTGGTGTACAGTTGGGGATAGTGAGTTTTGGGTGGGTTTTGGAGGGCTCAGCAGATAAGATAAGAGAGCAACGGTGAGATGTGTACCTGGGAGCATTTATATGAAGTCCACAGCAGTGCCCCCTAGGGTGCCCCATTACTCTCCAGAGTTGTCAGGGGGACCAGTCTGTTAAAATTGCTGGCCCCTCCTATATCCCATTGGCTTGATTTTGTACATTTTTAACTTGCATTTTTTTAAATCAAAATGGCTTATAAAAAAGATGTTTATTTCTTTCTTTTTTTTAAATGATTACATTTGCTGTTCGGATTTAGGACGTTTAGCGCAAAAAGTCCAAAGTCAACATAGATGCCATGTTGAAAATGCCCCTCCACATGTCCTAAAAGAATCAATTAATGAGGTTCTAAGATCTAACACTTTTTTTGTACATTTAGAGGTTGCTTTAAACAAGAAAGAGGCAAGCACAGCTGTCCCCTGAATGAATAATGCAAATCTCCGATGCAAATTAGCATTTATCTGACATGCTTGACTCAGATCAGCTGTAAACGCCCGTTTAGATTTTTTTAAAGCATAATGTATTTTCATTGTAAAATCAGAAATGTGTGCATACTTTTCTAACCTACTCAAAATACACCCATAAAGGGTCAAATTCTATATAAGGCACCTAAAAAATCTGTGTGATAAACATTTTCACCTAAGCGTATTCTATAAGTGGCGCCTATATTAAGGTGTGGTATATAGAATGTGCTTAGTTGATATCCCAGTGCCTAAAACTATGCCCCTCCATTTACACCAATGAAAAGGTGGCATAAATCCCCACGTGTAGAATTACGTGTACTGCGTCATATTCTATAACAATGCACGTAAATTTGGGAATGCCCACAGAATGCCCATTTCCCCACCCACTGCCATGCCCCTTTTGAACTGTCCACATTAGAATGTAGGCGCAGTTCATTACAGAATATGCACAGCACGTTATGTGTGTAAATTCTAATTATTGCCAATTAGTGCTCATTATTCCTTGTTAAGTGTTGTTATCGATACTGATTAGCTTGTTAAGCCAATTAAGTTACGCACATTGTGATAGAATATGCCTGAATTTTGGCACGGATCTCTAGGCGCGCTATATAGAATCCGAGGGAAAACGTGCTCTTGAAAACAGTGCATTCTGCAAATCTATACGTTTATACAGTAAGCACAACAATTAAAATATGTAAAAGCTGTGGAAACCTTCTAAAATGATTTCCTTAGGAACCTTAGAAGCCTTTTTCACTAAAGCTTTACGCACGCTAATGGACGTGAGTGTATGCCAAGTGCCATGCGACCCATAGGCGTAAAACAGGACATGCAGCATTTACCGCAAGATTTTATATACGCGCCTAGAGTTACGTGCGGTTTTATGCATAAATCTAGGTGTATTCTATAACTGCACACAGAGATTGTTTTAACAAGCTGTTAAGCATTAACAGCTCTTAACAAGCAGTAATGAACACTAAATGGCAAAAATTAGAATTTATGCTCGTACATTGCTAAGCGCATTCTATAATGTACTGCACCTAAACTAATGTGCACAGGCATAAAATGACATGGTTAGGGGCATGGAAATGGGCATTTCATGGGTGTTCCAAAATATACACACATTGCTATAAAATATGGGTCACTGTGCGTAAATCTTCATGCAGGGATTTACACCAGCTTTTCATTGGTGTAAATTGATGTGCATAGATTTAGTCGCATAAACTACGTCTAAGCGTATTCCAAATACTATTCGTAGATTTACACGCGGTATTTATAATACGCTTAGACATGATTGCCTACTGCACTTTAATTTGAGGCACCATATATAGAAATCGGGCCCTCAGCGTGCGCTAAGCTTTATTAAAAGGGCCCCTAAATAAGGTGTCCTAAAGTACTGAAAAATAAATAAATAAAAGGGAGTGGGGAATCCACAGTGCAACAGAGAAAACCTCCCACCAATAAAACAAAATAATTAAAAAAAAAAAAAAATATATATATATATATATATATATATTCTGCACATCTCATATCAGAAACGTCCCTCTGAAGTATTTTTATGCTGAATAGTATTTTGAAAATTCAAATCAAGTTCATTTTTATATCACGTGCATCTTTTGAGAGTCATTCTTGTTCTATATCATGAGTACATTACAAGAACAGCACATGACAATGTCTATTGCTTCTCTCTTTTTATTTCTTCATTGTTTTCTGTGGCTCATAAATTACACCACTTCCTTTTGGTTTATATTATGCTGCTACCTATGTATAATTTCCTTTTTTTTTCTATTTAAATATCAACTGTTTGTAGAGTAGAATTATAAACTACACCATTAATCAGACAGTATAAAATCCAATTAGAGACATTAGAAAATAGAAATACAAGTGCTAAGAAATGCATTTCTTGATTGACAAGAGAGCCAAATAGGCTCATCTACTATGAGTCTCTGCAACAATTAGCTGCTTTGGTTTCATTTATTGTGACATAAAAAACCTGGTAGAGCACTCTGTTGAATAAGATGTCTATGATATGTACCACAAGAAAATATCTTCAAACTAAAATGATTGTTTTGTTGTAATAAATTGGACCATATGTACAGCGTGTTATTCAATCTTTTTTTTTCTTTGAGGCATAAATTGATATTAAAGAACAGTTAAGTCATAACACATGGTTATCCAGGCATGAACAAGGCAATAACCCATGTAAGTTGTCAAGGTGAATCCAAAGCATTTATTAGAGGTTTGTGTTGTTTTTGAAAAGTGCATGGTTGGATAAACATGGATTAGTGCTATTATGCTGCTACGATGACTCAAGTGTGTTTTTACGGTGTCAGTAATTTTTATGTTTAAAAATCACTGGTGCAGTATATTAGCTATAATTTATGTTTATCATCTCGTGCACTTTAATAGGTTTCAACAAACCATTTAACACTTCAGTCAGTGCATATACATTACTTAGTAGCCATTCATCTTAAAAAGGGAAACTTAAAGAGAACTTTCAAATCTCGGATCTGCATGCTCAGATAGAAGACATTTCAGCAGTCTTCTCCAGATTTTTCCAGGACAATCTCACCACTGAAGGAAATTTTAATTGTGAATGCTCAACACTCTTTTCCCTTGCTCCAAGTAGAACAAGAAAGTTGTAGGGTCAATATTCAGAAGGACTTAAATTTCTAGCTGCGGTTGCTAAACATATAAGTCCCTTATCACTGAATTGTCAGTGCTGCTAACTGGATAGTGCCACTGAAAATTCATCTATCCATCACAAGGCTGTGGTGTTAGTTCTATATGTGGGTGCTTGCTGTCAGGCAGCCCAGTGCTGCTCGGTTAGAGCCCATTCTTTAACAACATCTTGGTATGTGAATTCTTTTATAGAATACCTAGAGCAGTGGTGTGCTGGAGCGGGCACTCACGGGCTCGCAAGAGCCGTTTGTTAAGTTTTTAAGAATTTTGGGAGCCGGTTGTTAAAGTAGGCCTCCCCATGGCTATTCTAACAACTGACTCCCAAAATGTGGACTTGGGCCCCCTCCTGAATTCTCTTTTACTTTGCTGGCAGTGATGCTGGCCCCACCAGCCAAGTAAATAGACTGCTGCTGCTCCCTGCTCCTTGTTTCTGACTCTGAGCATCAGGCTGGGACTTTTCATACAAGTGCAAGAAGGTTCCATCATGCTGCTCAGAGCCAGAAACAAGCAGCAGAGAATGGTGGCAGTCCATTTATTGGCTGGTGGGGCTCGGTAAAGGTATGCCTAGCGTGCCCGCAGAAGGGAGGGGAGAGAGAGGCATGTTTTCCCCCCTCCCCCCCAAATTTCAGGGCCGGCTATGTCCGGAGAGAGAGCCCGTTGTTAAAAATTTACCAGCACACCCCTGACCTAGAGTAACCTGACATCGGTATGCCTTTCATTTATATGCCTGTGCTTCCATAAATGTCTTTACATACTCAAACTATAAAATATAAAACCACAATTTGAACCCTCAGTGGCAACTCTTTTCATATAAGTCACATGTTCGTGGCTCACCTCATCTCGAGCCATGAGTCACCATTGATGGTTCAAACTGTGGTTTTATATAAATTCATAAGTACATAAGTGTTGCCATACTGGGACAGACTGAAGGTACATCAAGCCCAGCATCCTGTTTCCAACAGTGGTCAATCCAGGTTACAAGTACCCGGCAAGATCCCAAAACAGTACAATACATTTCATGCTTCTTATCCTGGAAATAAGCAGTGGATTTCCCCCAAGTCCATTTTAATAGTGGCTTATGGACTTTTCTTTTAGGAAATTATCCAAACATTTTTTAAACACTACTAAACTAACTGCTTTTAGCACATTCTCTGACAATGAATTCCAGAGTTCAATTACACATTGAGTCATCCCACAGCTAGCAAATGATTGATTTACATTGAGCACCTGCAGCTACACCAGCCATAGACTCAGCATAATTGCAATCATGTGAATGTGGCAAGGCCATATATAACTGTATGTTTTATGCATAAGTGGCAGCCTCACCTATGTCCCCTCCCCCATATTTCACCCAGTTGCATTTATACACTATGCACTAGATTCAGTAAATGGCGCTCAAAAAACCTTGCTGCAAAAATCCATGCAGAGTGCTATTCTAAAAACCATGCTCCGAGTTGGACACCATTTATAGAATAACTCTTAGAGCCAATTTCTGCACCAAACTTTGGCATGAGAATTTACACTAACTGAAACCTGGTGTAAATCCTGGCCTGAAAGATAGGCGCAGATCTCCTTATTCAGTAATACTGTGCACATCTTTAGTGAAAGCCCCTGACCTGTCCATGCCCCTCCCATGGCCACGTCCCCTTTTGAGTTGTGCGCTATAAGGTTTGCGTGCAGATATTTATAGAATAGCGCTTAGTAAGATGCATGTGCAAATCCTAATTGTTGTCAAGTAATGCCAGTAATTGATTGCTAGCACCCAATCATTGGCACTGCTTGGGTCATTGGCCAATTTAGTTGCATGCACATCTCAGGATAGTGCGCAGTTTTGCCTGGCATTTATAGAATCTGGAAGTCTGCCACTTATGCACAGCCTTACAGAATAGTGCTTAGGTGCATTGCTGCCACTTACGCATGTAAATGTATACTTGCCTCAAAACCACTGGTATTAATGGTATAAAAATGCTGCTGCCCAGTTATAGAATCACCCTTTCTATGAGTAGTACTGGGGCAGATTTAGATTTGAGTAAGGGAGGAACACCAACAATATGTATTTCAGTGATATTCATCGCTAAATAGTTCAATTTAGGCTAGGAAAAAAAGCTATATAGCAGGGCCTGTCTCTTATATGTTTAGTGTACAGCGCTGTGTGTGTCGTAGTAGTGCTATAGAAATGATAAGTAGTAATAGTATAGCAGCTCAATATCACCATTATATGTAGCCAGTGGTGGTGACTGCCTTATATCAATCCTGAATATATGTATGTATTTGGAACACACTGCGTCTGGGTTTTTAAAAAATAGGCTTACAGCATTTAATTGACCTGGTATGTTTTTCCAAATACTTGGCCAGCTGGATGGCAAGCTATGATATGTCTTTCACGGATGATGTGAGGCTGATGGTTACTGACTTGCCATCTCACTGGAGAAAGGACTAAGGGGGTCTTTTACTAAGCTTAGCTTGAGTTAGCTGAAGCAGGGCCCATTTTATTCCTATAGGCCCTTCTGCAGATAACTCGAGCTAAGGTTTAGTAAAAGATCCCCTAAAAGAGAGTCAGCTTGGGCAATTGACTTCTACCTTCCTATAGTTTTCCTGCTGCTACTGGTTTAAGTAGAAGACTGGCTCTTCCAGACTAGTACTAGCCTTCCCTGAAACCAACAGAGACATTTTAAAAATGATATTGTATGGTTGCATTTGAAAGACGGCCCACTATCTGTTACGGAATACACGTGGAGGGGCATAATCGAACGAGGCGCCCAAGTTTTCCTGAGGGTGTTCTCACAGGACATCCTCGCAAAGGGCAGGGAAACCCGTATTATCGAAACAAGATGGGCGTCCATCTTTTGTTTCAATAATATGGTCGGGGACACCCAAATCTCAACATTTAGGTCGTCTTTAGAGATGGTCATCCCTGGTTTTCAGCGATAATGGAAACCGAGGACGCCCATCTCAGAAACGACCAAATTCAAGCCATTTGGTCATGGGAGGAGCCAGCATTCGTAGTGCACTTGTCCCCTGACATGCCAGGACACCAACTGGGCACCCTAGGGGGCACTGCAGTGGACTTCACAAATTGCTCCCAGGTGCATAGCTTCCTTACCTTGGGTGCTGAGCCCCCCAACCCCCCCCCCAAACCCACTCTCCACAACTGTACAACACTACCATAGCCCTAAGGGGTGAAGGGGGGGCACCTACATGTGGGCACAGTGGGTTTGTGGTGGGTTTTGAAGGGCTCACATTTACCGCAAATGTAACAGGTAGGGGGTGATGGGCCTCGGTCCGCCTGCCCGAAGTGCACTGCACCCACTAAAACTGCTCCCAGGACCTACATTCTGCTGTCAGGGAGCTGGGTATGACATTTGAGGCTGGCAAAAAATATTTTAAAAAGTTTTTTTTGAGGGTGGGAGGGGGTTAGTAACCACTGGGGGAATAAGGGGAGGTCATCCCTGATTCCCTTTGGTGGTCATCTGGTCAGTTCGGGCACCTTTTTGAGACTTGGTCGCAAGAAAAAATGGACCAACTAAAGTCGGCCAAGTGCTCGTCAGGGACGCCTTTCTTTTTTCCATTATCGGCCCAGGATGCCCATGTGTTAAGCACGCCCCAGTCCCGCCTTCGCTATGCTTCTGACACGCCCCTGTGAACTTTGGTCGTCCCCGCAACGGAAAGCGGTTGAAGACGCCCAAAATCGGCTTTCAATTATGCCAATTTGGGTGACCCTGGGAGAAGGACGCCCATCTTACGATTTGAGTCGAAAGATGGGCGCCCTTCTCTTTCGAAAATAAGCCTGTTAGTGAGTTCTGAACCTAAATTCTAATCAGTGCCAATTAGTGCTCATTATTGCTTGTTAAGTGCTGTTATCAGTGCTCATTAGCTTGTTAAGTCAATTAAGTTACGCACAGTGCTATAGAATCTACACCGATTTTGGCACCTAAATCTAAGCGCACTATATAGAATCTAGGAGAAAGTGCCTTGACACTTTTACTATTTCTCAGATCTTACCTCTGGATGCTTGAGTGTTGCTACAGTTGCTGCTGGGATTAGGGTCGAGCATAAAGGGGTAGTTAAAAGGTAAGGGGCATCACTCATGATCTCAACCACCTGCTCTTATTGGAGGTGCTCTTGGCCCCAGCAGTATAAGTTATTACCTTTATGGCTATTCACTGGCCATCTTGCTACTTCTCCAAACCTCTATGCTTACCAGATTTTCAATAGCCTCCTTTTTCTAAAAGTTCACATCTCAACACGATTCCTCGGAATTAGTAGGTTCTTTTAAGGCCTGTAATAGACATTGATCAGAACACAAAATGAAGCATGTTGTTACTTTCAGCTGCACTACTGTGCCATGCTACTGACACCTTTCTCTGAGTATGCCTCCTTCTAGTCCTTGTACCATACGTATTGTGGAAATGGAGGTAAATGGCCATTTGTCCTGCTTTTCATCAATGTCTGCATGTTCCCTTATCAAGATTGACAAAGCTTCTCCATTTGTGCTGGAGGACGGTAGATAAACCCCCGTGTGGAAACAGGTTCCATCTTCTCTCTCCTAAAGCTATTCTCACCTTCATGACTGTTGTGAATACCTGTTGCCACAATTTTTGTTGGCATAGTCTTATTTTCTGTAGACCTGCTTCACTTGCTGCATGTTCATTTCTTGAAAAAAAAACCCAAAGACCTGCCTTTTACCAGCTGTGGTAAAAGGGGGCCTTGTCACGCATCAAAAACATGCACTGATGCCAGCATAGGCCACCTTTTGCCGCAGCTTCGTAAAAGGAACCCTTTATGTTCTAAGCTACCATTTTTTGTATTGAACGTCAGAATAGTATACCTAAATATTTTATGTCTTAAATGTTATTACCGTGACTTTATAACAATGACTTAATTGCAAAAGCTACACTATCATTTTTTTTACACGCACGTGTTTCGCTCCATAGAGCGTCGTCAGGGATCAGATTCTAAATGAACAACAGTTCTGTATCCAGTTTCTGTTTCAATATACATCCCTCCATTACAAACAAATATACACACACACACACAAATGATCACTATTATCTATCATAGCACTTTCTCATTTTTTAAGACAACAGCTTTTAACAATATCACAGTCCAAAATCCATGTTCCTATAGCTATATCAGCCAATCAAAATGTAACACTTATATGTTATTCAGCTGAGCTGTAGAAACTGCTGCTTAGAAACAACTTCAATGATGGATGCAGTGCCTGCATCGTCCATAACTCCACCCCTACTTGGATCCAGGTTTCACTTGTGACAGCTTCATCAGGGTTACAAGGGGAGTATAAGCACTCCTGCCTCAAAATGTATGCCCTTAACCAGTTCGAATGGGTAAGGGAGCTAAGTAGCCAGGGCTTAACCTATCGTATTAGATGGTCTAGTGACATCTTTAGGAAAGGCGAACAGCCAATCTAGTTCTTCTCCAATTGAAGAGGTGGGTACCTTTTCAGTTTAAATGGAGAGAATGAGACAATAGGGTGCTAGTGGGTGGATACTCACTGAGTAACTATTAAGCTACTGTAGCTGGGAGCACTGTGAAAATTGGAAATACACCATTTCAGGTGGGAGTGGGCAAGAATAAGTCAGCGAGAGGAGCAGCTTTTCTCTAATGTGCACGCTAGGTGAAATTCAATCTTGCACAATGAGCATAGGATATCCAAACAAACTGCGGGGGAAGATGTTTTCTTATGTTTTTTTTCTGCAGACATGTAGGGAGGAGCGCAAGAAGAAACATCCAGATTCCCCGGTCAACTTTGCCGAAGTCTCCAAGAAATGTTAGGAGAGGTGGAAGACAATTTCTGCAAAGGAAACAACAAAATTTGAAGACCTTGCTAAGAATGATAAAGCTTGTTATAATGGAGAGATAAAAACTATGTTCTTCCTAAGGGTGAGAAGAAGGCAAAGAAAAAGAAGGACCCAAATGCATCAAAGAGGCCATATTCTGCTTTCTTCCTCTTCTGTGCAGAACATCAGCCAAAAATTAAGAGTGAAATGCGGGCTGAACAAAGTGCCAAGGACAAACTACCACATGAACAAAAGGCAGTATGAAAAGAAGATTGCAGCATACCATCAGGCTCATTTTCAAAAGAGATGGATGTCCAAAAAGTAACATAAATCGGCACTTGGACATCCTTCTCACAGAAACATCCAAATCAGTATAATCGAAACCGCATTTTGAACGTCTTTCTCAGAAGTCCGTCAGAAGGATGTCCAAATCTCAAGGGCGTGTTCAAAGTGGGACTTGGGCGTTCCTAAGACTTGGACGTCTTTGAGTCATAATAGAACAAAGCAAAAACGTCCAGCACTAAAACTTGGATGTTTTGAGGTAGACCTGTTTTTCTTACGAATAAAGCACAAAAAGGTGCCCCAAGTGACCAGATGACCACTGGATGGAATCAGGGATGACCTCCCCTTACTCCTCCAGTAGTCACAACCCCCTCCCACCCCAAAAGGTGTGTTGAAGAACATTACTTGCCAGCCTCAGATGTCATACTTGGGTCCATGACAGCAGAATACAGGTCCCTGGAGTAGTTTAGTGGACTTCAGACAATAGTACATAAGTATTGCCATACTGAGAAAGACCAAAGGTCCATCAAGCCCAGCATCCTGTTTCCAACAGTGGCCAATCCAGGTCACAAATACCTGGCAAGATCCCAAAAAAGAAATTGAGAGGCCCTTTTACTAAACCGCGTAAGCATCTACATGCACCCAATGCATGCCAATTTGCAGTTACCACCCGGCTACCACGTGGCTCTTGCAGTAATTTCGTTTTTGGCGTGCGCATCTGAAAAATAGTTTTTATTTCTGGCACACGTCCGCTATCCAGCTGATTTTCGAAAGTGATCGCCGCCCATCTTCCGACACAAATCGGGAGATAGGCGGTGATCTTCTGAATCCACACAAATCGGCATAATCGAAAGCTGATTTTGGGCGGCTTCAACTGCGTTCCGTCGCGGGGCCGGCAAAAGTTGAAAGGGGGCGTGTCGGCATGGTAACAAAGGCGGGATGGGGACGGGACGGGGGCGTGCATTCAGATGGCCGGCTTTGCCCGATAATGGAAAAAAAAAACCGGCCGTCAGGAGAATTTGGTCCGTTTTATTTGGACCCTTTATTTTTAGGTCCAAGTCCCAAAAAAGTGCCCCAACTGACCAGATGACCACCGGAGGGAAGTGGGGATCACCTCCCCTTACTCCCTCAGTGGTCATCACCCCCCTCCCACACACACAAAAAAAAATCAGACATCTTTTGCCAGCCTGTATGCCAGCCTCAAATGTCATACCCAGCTCCCTGACAGCAATATGCAGGTCCCTGGAACAGTTTGTAGTGGGTGCAGTGCACTTGAGGCAGGTGGACCCAGGCCCATCCCCCCTACCTGTTACACTTGTGCTGGTCAATGGGAGCCCCCCAAAACCCACTGTACCCACATGTAGGTGCCCCCCTTCACCCCTTAGGGCTATGGTAATAGTGTAGAGTTGTGGGCAGTGGCTTTGGGGGGGGGGGATTTGGGGGGCTCAGCACCTGGAAGCTAATTTTGTTTTTTTTAAAGTGCTCCCTAGGGTGCCCGGTTGGTGTCCTGGCATGTGAGGGGGGCCAGTGCACTAGAAATGCTGGCTCCTCCCACGCCCAAATGCCTTACATTTTGCCGGATTTGAGATAGCTGGCTCCGGTTTCCATTATGGCTGAAAATCGGAGTCGGCCATCTCATCTAACCCCGGCGAGCGATTTGGCCGGTACCAAGCGTATTTTGAAAATATGCTTGGCTAGGCCCCTTCGCGGCGCTGTTCGATTATGCCCCCCAACATGTGCCAAGTGGCATTAGACACACGTAGGTCATTACTGCCCGGTTAACATGTGAGACCTCACCGCTAAGTCAATGGCTGACGGTAAGGTCTCAGACCCAAAATGGACGCGCAACAATTTTTATTTTGCCACACTTCCATTTTCAGTAAAAATTTAAAAAGGTATTTTTTGCAGAAGCGCTGAAAAATGGATCTGTGCATACCCAAAACATGCACCTACACTACCGAAAGCCATTTTTCATCTCACCTTAGTAAAAGGACCCCTGAAGTACCTAGAGCATGGAATTGTCTATAAAGATCTAGAATTTAAGTACTCTGCCTATGCAGATGATGTCTTACTTTATATTTCTGATCCGAACCAGTCTATCCCAACGCTCCTGGACCTAATCACTCACTTTTCCAAATTTTCAGGCTACAAAATCAATCAGCAGAAGACGGAATTATTTCCTCTCAACGCATTAGCGCTTCTGAATATAACTCAGTCTTTTAACTTGGTGTGGGCCACCCCAAAAATTAAATACTTAGGAATAGAATTGCACGGCAACTCCATAGATTCTATTCATCATAACTCCGACTTAATCCTGAAAACCCTTAAAGCTTTGCTGCATTCATGGCATCCTCTACACTTGTCCTGGTGGGGCCGGCTTGAAACTATTAAAATGATGATATCTCCAAAAATTAATTATATCCTCAGTATGCTTCCGATCCTCTTCCCCCTTCCATTCTACTCACAAGTTGACAAATTATTATCTTCCTTTCTATGGTCAAATAAGCTTCCAAAAATTGCTTTGAGGAAACTTAAATGCACAAGGGAAAAAGGTGGAGTTTTATTTCCCGGCTTCCTCACTTATCATAAATCTTACATTTCACAGCAGGGGTGCAGATGGTTCTTCCGCACTTCTGAATACAAGCCCATGTGGCTGCAATTGGAGGAGGCCATGGTAGCTCCTCTCACTTTATCGCTTCTTCTTACCGCTTCTTCATTTCCATCACATAGAATTGATCAGATTATAGTCTTCACGGTCAAATGTCTATTGGACCTCGACAAATTTCAAGCAATACCTTTCAGTAAGTCATCACATCGGTCACTTTGGTACAATCCGCATATCTTAATAAATAAGGCTCCATTCTTTTGGAAAGAGTGGATAGATAAGGGAGTCTTCTATCTGTCTGATATTGTTAATGCTGATAATAGTTTTTGGTCCTTTTCTGAGGTGGTATCCAAATTTTCTCTACCTCCTACTAGGTTCTTTCAATGGATGCAACTTACTCATAGTGTGAAGGCATCTGTTGAGCTGGCATCATTGTCATCTCGGCTGCCTTCTTTATTTGCCAACGCCCAGACACTAGTATTAGCTCGGCATACAGCTTCATCTATTTATAAAATTTTTATTAACGCAACACACAACTTCAATACTGCCCTTCAACATAATTGGCAGCTTGATACAGAGTCTGTGGTAGATGAAAATATGTGGTTCTGTTTCTGGTCTAAAGTTATGAAACTTCTTTCCTCTGCAGCGGTTTTACAGTCTATGTTTTTTTTTATATCATAAAACCAATTGGACTCCTCGAAAACTTGCTACTGCTGGCCTGAGCTCATCAGACAAGTGTTGGCACTGTTCGCTGCAAGTGGGTACTTTCTCTCATATGTTATATGAGTGTCCTCCGATCTTTCAATTCTGGAAGGCTGTTTGGAATATTATACAAAACATTTTGCCCATAACTGATGACCTGACTTATTCAATTTTAATTTTTAAGTCCGTTCACGCAACTTTTGATTTGACCTCCCCACAATCAAAACTATTGGACATTCTCCTCACTATTGCTCAACGGCATATTTTGCAAAACTGGAAAAATGCACAGTTGCTGAATATTCATTTCTGGTGGAATACAGTCCTGCAGCATCAGAAGTTTGAGCTCGCCATGGCTACGAAAAGTCGGATGATAGTATCTAAGAAAAACAATTGGTCTATTTTGGACAACTACCTCCAAACTATTCAGGCCACACCTTAAACCAGTACAAAGGACTTATTTGTTAAACACCTGGATGCTTTCCCCTCCTTTTTTCTCTTCTTTCCTTTCTCTTTTTTCCTTTCCCACCTGTTGTGTTTCTTGCTTCCTATGTTTTTTCATCATTGTTTTCCTGTTATTTGTATTCTTGGAAATTAATACAATATTTGGAAATAGAAAGTAATCTATGTGAGTGTAAGTATTGTGTGGGAGTGAATAGAAGGTATAATCTAAGGTATTAGTAAGTAAAAGTCTCCAGAAGTCTGTTAAACTGAGTTCAGTAATCATGCTATTTAAAATGGAATGGCTTTTAGATGTGGGGATGGATATTTAGATTTCCTATCCAGAATTGGATTTAGAACCAGATTAAAATCTCCTAATATTATGAGAATATCAGAGCATTGTGTCATGGTATTTGTTAATTCTACAAAAAAGGAAGGAGTTTCAGCAGTTGTGGCATACACATTACAAAAAATGAGAGGAAAGGAGTTTAATTGAACAGAAATGCATATCCATCTACCCTCCAAATCAGTGGAATGAGATGGGAGTGTTACTTTACAAAAATTGCTGTGCCATTTTTCTTGTTCAGGGCTGGAGAAGCAGCTGCAAGTTTGTACGGATTATGCTTTAAAAGGTGCCAAGAGTTAACATTCAAATGGATTTCCTGTAAATAAATGATGCCTGGATTCAACCTAGATATGTAACTCCAATTTTTTTTCCTTTTGAAGGGATTATTTAAGCCTTTAATGCTAAGTGAGATAATACTGAAAGGGTGAGTCATCGTTAACTAAAATATACAAAGATGCATGACGACAGAATTGGTGTCTACTGTAAAGATAATAACAACCAGGTACTTTGTTCTGACTATTCTGGTACTATAGAAGTGCCTGATTTTCGATGTTTTCATTTGGAATGTACCAGGCCCATCAGAATGGAATAAACTTCCAGGTACCCTTAGGAGCCAGAAGAAATGTTGAAACAGCATTTTTTGATGCAAGCTGAATTATGACTTCAGTATAGCAAGGATGCAATGCAGTGATAAGTCTGTTTATATTGTTTTGTTTGGATATGTAAATCATTATTATTGTGATGTTTTCTTTTTTTATTATGTATGTTTATTATGTACCCCACTCTGGATAAGAGCAGTCTATAAATGATAATAAATGTAATGAAATGAAAAATGAAACCATATTAGAATTGTGTTTGAGCGCTTAATTGCTCATATACAGCTGAAAAATTAGTAAAGTTATACTATCTTTGCCAATATAAGAAAAACATGTAAATTCCCTCATGATATTGAACATACTAGGACACAATGCTAGAGTACCTTCAAATAGTATATAAATTGCTTTTAAACAGATGAATAATAATGTGTATTAATGAGACTAGGTTGTCAACGTGAAAAATACATCAAATATCAAAAATATATAATACAAATGATTATTATTAGGAAGGAATTAAGCAAAGAACTTTGTATACAGAAATTATCAAATAGAGAACAAGCCTAAGCTATCTTAAGCAAAATTGAGGTTGCAAAATGGAATATAGAATCAAAGCGTTAGTGTGTAAAAAAAAAAAAGGAGTAAAACCTTCCTAGCGTGATTCCCTTGTAAGTGTTTTATTTCCTTATTACTTATTTGTTTGAACCTAAGAAATTATAAGAGTTTGTGGAAACAGATGAAGAATCCTCTGCAGCAACTTCCTTCAGTTACCACTGTACTGGCTGCAATAACCGATTAACCTTCCTCCCTCAGAAAATGTGAAGTGTAAGATTAACCATTTGAGTTTTTCTTATTTTCTTTAAGATTGTTTTCCTGATCTTGGATCTTCCAATTGTGGACAATTATGTAAATATGTATTGAGAGAAAATGTTTTCCTTTTTATATTAATTTCTGTATTTCCTTACATTTATGTGATAAATGTGAATGTAATTAAGTAAAATGATAAATAAATAAAAAAAAGGAGTACATTCAACCTGATGAGTTCTGACGATCAGAAGATTCCATTATATTAAGTCTCTGTTGTTATAGGAATTCATACAATAGGCCAGGTTCTTCGAAAGGTTTGGTTGTGTTATTAATAGTAATCTTCATTTCAGGGACGGCGTTGGGGGGGGGGGGGGGGAGGAGAGACAAACAGGGCAGGAGCCCTGGGCCCCACAGCTTCAAAGGGCCCCAACCCCTGTGCTACCTTCAGTCTGTGGTGGCAAAATCAGCTGCAGCATGCAGCGGTACAAGTCCACTGGCAGCAGTGATAGTACAATAGTGCTAGCGGGGGCTGTGTGACATCAGCAGCAGCAGTCATCAATTTAGAAGTGCTATCAATGCTGATCTTGCTTTGAGGAGGCAAGTGGGGAGGAAGAGGAGAAGGAGCCATGGCTGAAGCACAGCCTGTGCAAAGCACTAACCATCCTCACACCCTTTAAACTTCCTGCTGTGCCTGGCCATTTTGAAATTAAAAGTATTGATGCCTTTCTCCTCCACTCCCCCAGGCATATCACTACATTGTACCGGGGGAGGGGGGAGATGAGTACCTTCAATTTCAAAGCAGGCCCAGCGGGAAGTTCAAAAGGGTGGTAGGACTGATTTTGGACTGTGCTTTTTGCACACGCAGTACAGCACCCTGCTTGGATTAGTTCCTGGCTTCCCACCGCAGAGCATGCAGACCAAAGCAGCTGCAGCCTACAAAGCAAGCACCTGACTGGTAACCAGAGAAAGATCCAGACAGTCAAGGACTCACCAAGCCATTAGCAGCAAGAAGAAACCTAAAGGTCAAGGAAAGTCCTGTGGCAGTAGTTTGCCTGTGTGCAGCAGCTAGCAGCAAATTGGTGCCTTGGGGTAAGCAGAATTTCCTTTTTTTATTTTTTAAATCCTGTTTTGGAATGTAAATTATTTTAATTTAAAAAATATATATATCATGCAGTAAACCAACGGCCACTCTGATGGCTTGCTGCTCTGGATAGTGTCACCCATCCCTCTCCCAACAATTACTATGATTAAGACATTAAGATTCTGTAAGTGCTGAGAAATATCCTTTTACTAAGCGGTGATAAGCCCAACGCGGGCTTACCAATTGCTATTTAGGAAGTACTGCCAGTCTAATGCAGCAACCTGGCGGTACTTCTCCCCCCCAACCGTGCCATCTTTTCTGGCGCTACGCAAATTTGTAGCACCAGATACTACCCAGCAGTAATCGAGCAGCGCTGCTTAGTAAACAGGGCCCTAAATGTTTTAAATAAATACATTTATTTTTGTAACATTATGTGCCTTTGTATATCTGATTTGTTCCCCTTGATGTGAACTTTGATTATAATACAGATGTACGGATAAGGTTTATATGGTTGTGACTGAGTTCTTTAGTTATTTTCTAGTTTTCTTGAATGTCCTTTTGAATCATATTATTTCCAATCCTAAAATAATAATAATAATAATAATCAATAAATAAGTAAAGCACCCTTTTACTAAGTTCTTGCCTGCTTAAGTCACACTCAGTAGGCTGACTGTCAATATTCAGCAGCACTTAACTAGGCAATGCCACTGAATATTGACTTCGACCAGCCATTTTTGAAGTGGGTTGGAGAGGGGCATTCCAAGGGCGGAGTCAGGGAGGAGCTGGCAACTTTGTGAGTGCCAGTAACACTCAGTGTCGGTGCCCACATAGCTAAGTGACTCAATAGGACTGAATAAATACTTGCCCATGCATTGGTCATTTAGGGGGTCTTTTACAAAGATGCGCTAGCGATTTTAGCACGCACTAATGGTTAGCACATTGTGAGAGTGCAGGTGAAAGGGGATCCGGGAAGGCACGAATAAAGGGGGTACAGGGAGCTGGGGAATCCCAATGGGGCAGATTTCATATGCACAGCACCCACATTCAGAAAGCTGAGTTACCGGAGGCAGAGAGGTTGGCTGGGTTAAGGAAGAAGGGGAGGAACTACCAGTCCCAGAATCCTTCTCTTCCCCACCCGACTGTGCAAGAGTTAGGGGAGGAGATAGAAGATTGGGAAATGGTCTCTGAGGAAGGTGATGAGGGCCAGCTGGAGAGATTGGGGGCAGGGGAAGTTGAAGAGGAGGATAAAATGGAGATTACTGAAGGACTAGGGGAGGAACAGATGGAGATTGGAGCCCTGGCTCAAACCCGAAAAGCTGCTGTAAGAGGGTGGCTAGCTGTACCTTGGAGAGCCTGGTGGAAGACCAGAGGAGAGAGGCTGAGGCACTGGGGGAAATCTCCACTAAAGAGGAAACAGGTGCAGCCTGTGGGAGAGAAAGAGAGCTGGGCACATTTGAAACCCCAGCCTGAACCAGGTGGGAATAAAGCTGTGTAACCGTGCTGTAAGAAGGTGCAAGAAAGACTGTGTAAACTGTTTCATACTAAAAAGGTCTGAGCTGCAACCTACCAAGCTATTTGGTTTTTCCCTCTGATACTGTACTGTTCCCTAAGTGAAGTAATCTGAGCTAAAGTGAAGTTATATGGACTGTTTTTGAACCTGAGTTTGAAGTTATATGGACTGTTTTTGAACCTGAACTTGACTGTGTTGAACCTGAATTGTGCTCTGGGCTGCTAGCCTAAACAACCTGGAGTGAAGGGTGTTTTGTTGATTTGATGCAAGAAAATAAAAGCTCTTACTTATAAACATTGGGCTTTGAATGTGCCTCTGTGAAAGGAACTGAGGGAGGAGGAAGTCCTGGGAGTTCACAGGGCCTGGAGCCAAGGCTCAGAGGAGCCAGATTGCTGTGGAGTGAAGGCAACAGTCATGTGGAGGAAGAGGCAGCTAAGCAGGGTCAAGCCTGGCTGGGTCCTGGATGGGTGACCCAGCTACAACATGCTAAATGGTAGAGATGACCATAGGAATATGTGAGGGGCATAATCAAACAAAAACACCCATCTCCATGGGTGACTATGTCCAAGAATGGGTACGTGAAGGGGTGGGACAGACCATATTTTCAAAAAAAATTGGCGTCCATCTTTCGTTTTGAAAATACGGTTTGTATGGACCAAAATGCCATGAATTTAGTCGTTTGTGAGCTGGGCGTTTGTTTTTTTTAGCGATAATGGAAACTAAAAACGCCCAGCTCAAAGATGTCCTAATCCAAGCCATTTGGTCGTGGGAGGGGCCACGATTCATAGTACACTCGCCCCCCTGACATGCCAGGACACCAACTGGACACCCTAGAGGTCAGTGTGGTGGACTTCAGAAAACGCTCCCACATGCATAGCTCCTTTACCATGGGTGCTGAGCCCCCAACCCCCCCCCCCAAAACCCACTACCCACAAATGTACAACACTACCATAGCTCTTAGGGGTGAATGGGGCACCTACATCTCTCCTCGACCGATAACCACGCCCCAGTCCCGCCTTCACCACGCCTCCGACATGCCCCCATCAACTTTGTTCGTTCCTGCGACGGAGTGCAGTTGAAGATGACCAAAGTCGGCTTTCGATTATACCAATTTGGTCGCACACGGGAGAAAGACGCCCATCTCCCGATTTGAGTCGAAATATGGGCATCTTTCTCTTTCGAAAATAAGCTGGATAGACATCTCTAGCATTTAGCACACGTTTATTTTTAGCATGCCTTTGTAAAAGGGGTCCTTAGCTATTTAGGTGTGGCATTGAATATTGTTTGACACCTGCATAGCTTCAAATTCTCAGCCTGAAGCGTTCCCATTCCATTTCCCTCCCTCTCCCTCCACCTGCCACGCCCTAGAATATCACCAAAGCCCCCTTTCAATCACCCTCCCTTACTTCTACCCCCAGAACATCACCAAAGCACTCCTTCTGATCATGGGCGAAGACTGGGGGGGGCGAGGGGGGGCAATGCCCCCCCAAACGCAGGGCCGGCACCAGGCAGCTCTTCCTTCGCCCCGCCCTCTCCCCGTTCCTTCTCCTCCCTCCCTACGGATCCGTCCCTCACTGACCTGATCTTCGAATCCTTGTCTGCCCGGCACGCTAGCGCTCTCTCCCCTGCTGGTTCGCGCTTTAAAAATGGCCGCCGAGACTTCCAGAGGCGGCCTCGTGAGACTTAGTCTCGGCGGCCATTTTGAAGCGCGAACCGGCAGGGGAGAGTCAGCGCTAGCGGGCAGGCGAAGAATTCGAAGATCAAGTTGGTGAGGGATGGATCCGGAGGGAGGGAGGAGAACTGGCTCGCTGCGGGGGGGGGGGGGGGGGGAGAAGGAACAGGGAGAGGGTGGGATGAAGAGAGGGCAGGGGAGAGGAGGGTCACTGCTGGACTGGGTGGATAGAGGGAAGGGGAAAGGAGGGCCACTGGGCATGGGGGCAGGGGAGAGGAGGGTCGCTGGGTATGGGTGCTTGCAGGGCAAAGGGAGAGAAGGGTCGCTGGACATGGGTGGATGGAGGGCAGGGGAGAGAAAAGAAATGCTGGACATGGATGGAGGGGAGGAAAGAGTGAGGAAGGAGATGAGATGAGGGGAAAGGAAGAGAGGAGAAAAACTGCACATGGATGAAGAAAATAGGCAGAAGCTGAGGACCAGAAATGAAGAAGAAAGGAGGAAAGGAAAGAAATAAATGGAAAGGGAAGCCCTGGAAACGGAATTAAGAGGACAGATAGCAGAATCAGATACTGGACCAGCATGATCAGAAAAAGAAAGTCACCAGACAACAAAGGTAGAAAAAAATTATTTTATTTTCATTATAGTGTTTGGAATATGTTCACTTTGAGAATCAGGTGCTCAACATTAAAAGTTTATATTTACTTATTTATACCCCCCCCCCCCAGGCTCTCTCCCCGGCTAAAGCCAGCTCTGCAATTTGGGGGGGGGGGGGCGCAGAGGGGGACCGGGGGGGAGAGTCTGTTGTTAAACATTTACCAGCGCACCAATGCCTGCCGCCAAACCCGCTGCCTCTCCGATTCAGTGGCTATCCATCGTCAAACGAACACTGGTTATTCCCAAAAAAGCCAGCTCTTGCTCCCTTCCTTCCTCCATATTAGCATAATTTGCATATACATATATGCAAATGAATATGCTAATATGCCCTGCCCCTTCCTTTGCCCCCCCAAATGAAACAGTCAAACTACGCCTATGCTTCTGATCCTCCTCCCTCCCTCCCACACTCTGGGAACATCACCAAAGCCCTCCTTCCAATCCTAATGCCCCCCTCAGTCCCCCCTCCTCCTCCCCCTCCCCCTCCCCTTCAACATCACAGAAGGCTCCACCCCAGGATCCCTGCAGGCCTACTTGCCTGATTCCTGGTTGTCTAGTGAGGGAATGGGCAGGAGCAATGCCCACTTATTCCTGTCTTATTATGACTGCCTCTTCAAAATGGCTGCCATGATCTTTAGCAGCCGCATCACAGTACTACATATGCAAACTCCCTGGAAATGCTACTATTTTTTAAATATATGTATATTTTTTAGCTAAAATGGCTGTTCTCATTGGGCATCTCAGCACCGGTATACATACATTTATTTATTTATTGATAACTATTAATCCACCGTTACAAAGAGATTCACCCAAGGCAGTGCACAACAGGTAATCTTATTAATGGTGCTATAGGTATTTTACAAAAGGCTCCATATTCATCAAGCCTTTTCTAAATTATTATAGGTTATTTTTGAATGCACAGACCTAAACATTCATTTTCCAGTATAGATCCTTTATATAAAGTTATTTTCATAATATATGTTTAAAGTTGTATCTTCCCTGGTTGATGATTTTTGTTTTTCTAATGATATCCTTCAAAATGTTTAATTAAATTTAAGAATGTGTATTATGGGAGTAATTTTATAACTGTGCGCATATATATAGGTGCCCAGAGGTCGCATGATTGGGTCATATTCTATAAATGAAGGTAGATAACTGGGTATATATGTGCATACTCACATAGGGGCCCATTTATCAAGCTGCAGTAAAAGGGGCTATGCGCTAGCCACAGAACGTGTTTTTTTGCCACAAACCAAGGCCCCTTTTACTGCAGAGGGTAAAAAAGGAAATAGCAATGCAATAAGTTTGCACTTGCCATGTGGAAATTTCATAGAAACATAGAAACATGACGGCAGATAAGGGCTATATGACCCATCCAGTCTGCCCATCCTCTGTAACCCTTAACTCTTCCTTTTCCTAAGCGATCTCACATACTTATCCCATGCCTTTTTAAATTGTGACATAGTCCTCGACTCTACAACCTCCACCGGGAGGCCATTCCACGCCTCCACCACCCTTTCTGTGAAATAGCACTTCCTTAGATTACTCCTAAGCCTATTCCCTCTTAACTTCATCATATGCCCCTTCATTCCAGAGCTCTCCTTCATTTGAAAAAGGCTCTCTTCTTGTACCCCAGTGCTATCAGGGGATAGCACTAATCGCCACCCATTGCAGGAGCCGTCATACACCCTCGCATCTCAGTACTGTCATCATCTATCTAAGTTATATGGTTCGTGCTGGGTTTTTTTTAACTTCAAGCCCATGAGGAAAAACTTTTTTGTTTCCTGAGCATTTATGGTTACTGGTACACACATTTATTAGAAAATATTTATAGTAATTATCATTGAGTAGCCCCTGACACAGCCCTGCTGGGCGAAACACGGCCTGTGTTGGGCAATATACTCTAGATGCTATTTTATTAATAAAGTTTATTTTCATTTTCCACTGATTTGCTTCGTTGTTTTCCATCCTAATCAGTTAGCGCACAGTGATGCAGCTGCGCTAACCAATTACTGCTGGGAATACCTACTCTCCACACCCAAACACGTCCGCAGTACTAAAAAGAGGGGTTTTTTTTTAGTGCGTGGGAAGCGCAGGCAGATGCAAAAACTACCGCGGGATGCCTGAGCATGACCCACAATAGTGATTTTTAACCTGCGGTAAGCACACATTAGTACTTACCAGTACTTAGTAAATGGTTCCCTATGTGGTATAGGCCTTATTCTTTTTATGCTCCTAAATTTATGTTCCTAAATTACAAGCAAAACTTATGTTCCTAAATACATTTATGTGCATAAATTATGCACATAAATTTATGAGTGTAAGTTTATGAGCATAAATTTAGGAGTATAAACTATGCTTATAGATTTAGAAGTGTAAGTTTTAGGAGCGTAAATTTAGAGCATAACCTTTATAGAATAAGGCCCTATGGGCTCCTTTTACAAAGCCGTGGTATTGATTCCCGTTCAGCAAATGGAATTGAATGGACTTTGTTGCATTTACTGCACCAGAAATCATTACTGTGGCTTTGTAAAAGAGGCCCTATATGCATAATTATATCATAGCACTGAGGTGGCGTATGTACACACATACACACATCTATGCTGGCATTTTAATGATTTATGCAGATATGTGGCACCCAAGTATAGGCACCCTCATTTTAGAATTACCCCATATAGTTTCTTTGACCCAAAGCATTTGAGAAACATTCTTGATTCCAAGATCGCTGAACAACATATGGCAGTGATGTAGCTTGAACCAAGGCCTACTTTGATGATTCCTATAGTTCAAGGATCAAAAGAATCCTGTCTCCAGTTTTTCAGGGTTCTCTTCTTTTCATAGGTTATTTGTTTTCATCATTCTCTCTGTGCTGTAGGATTTTCCCCTTCTTTTGTTTATTTGGAAGCTTAATAGAGGGTAGTTTGAAATCAATTTATAACTTAAATTGTAAATTGATGTATTGCTTCATTATCATGCTTTTTCTGTTTGACCCTGTTTTTCTGTACAAGTTTCACTTGTAATGTATATAAAAAGTTGATGAACAGAAAATAATAAAAAAAGAAATGTGGAAGAGTGTCTTGAATTTTAAAAACTTCTGCCATGTATTCAAAAGACAGGGCTTAAGTGTCTTTGCTTCGGGAAAGCAATCCTTTATTTGTCAGTATTCCTATTTTCATACTATTTGTATTCGCTCCAGCTATTGGTGCTTTGCTTGGAAAAGTCAACACCCATTTTAGGACAATGCATTTTCTGGTTCAAGGGACTCATCTATAGTGTGGTCTAATTATTGTTATGAGAAAGATTGGGTTGTTAGATTATTTTGGGAATTTTAAAGCCTGGATACAGTGATACCACAAGCTTTGTATGGAATTAGAATATTTTCTAAACATACACTTGGAAAGAGCTGTGCTAACTAAGGAACTATCAGCCTTCACAGAGGCAATCCTGACAAACAATTATTTTCATTTCAGAACTGACAATTATGTAAATGTGTTTGGAACAGCAATGGGCACCTAATTATGACACCTAATTATGGCAATTTATTTATGCACCTCCTTGAGCAACATTTTATTTATAACTCTCCCACTACTTTAAAGAGAAGATACAGTAAAGACACATTTCATAGATGATTGCTTCATCATTCCAGCATGAACATAATATGAACTATTTTATCTTCAGCATCAGTGAATGTATCATGTCCTCGTTGGGCATTTTTCTAACATTTCCCCCTCTTCATTGTCTGCCAGCTTATAAAGGAAGGCATATGATATTCTCTAAAGTTGACGATGTGGCTTTCCTTTCACCTCGTGACATGAGAACATTCCATTTATTTCTTGCTTTCAAAGGCAGACATTACAAAGAACATTGACAACAGAGGAACTAAATGTTGAGGGAAATATTGAGTGAAATGCTGGTCACATATCATGAAGTGGATAAAGTATCCATTTAAATTAATGTGGATTTTCAGCAGCGTTACCTGTAAAAGTGAGACCATTTGAAATCATGCATGACTTTATATACCTAATTTATCCTTATAAAGTTACACGTTATTATTGAGTTTGACCTAACAACATAGATTTATTTGGAGAGCAGCTGATTTTTGCCATGCTTTTCAAACCATAGCCCCTCCTCTTTCATCTGCTTAAATCAAAGCTGTACAGCATAACCTATGGAAGTTAATTCTATAACACAGTGCTTAGGTTAAGAGGGTAAACATTCACTTATTTCAAGCCTATTCATGTCTAGTACAAGTGGCCAAAAACATGCTTTCATTTACCCCCAGATTCCATATAGGGCCTAGCATTATGTACTGAAATCCAAGTGTATTCTGTAACAATGCATGTAACTTAATTAGCTTGAAAAGCCAATCAGTGTTGTTAACAGCACTTAACAAGCAATAATGAGCTGTAATTGGCAATAATTAGAATTTACGCGCATAACTTGCTAAGCGTATTTGTAATGAACTGCTCCTAATTTCTAATGCACACAGGCAAAAGGGGACATGGTTATGGGTGGGTGTCACGTCCCTAGCCTGTCGCGCTTCTCACCTGGGCAGTGCAGCGTCCATACGGGACACGCTCCGGGAATGGCCACCTCTCCCCGTGTCGTTAGTCGGCTTGTCTAGCTGCTGCTTCCGAGGGCCGGCCTTGGACTTCCGGTATTGGAGCAATTACAGCAAGCGGACACCAAGTACAAACTATTCGCGGACCGGCGACGGCGACCAGCACCGATATTCCAACGGAGTCAAAAGGTCTGGCTAAACACCAAACATCTGAGACTCCGGCTGCCGTCCCGAAGATTGGCACCACGCTTCATTGGCCCCTTTGCTGTCCATTCCCGAATAGGGGCCGCAACCTACCACCTGCACCTGCCAAGGACCCTGCGGGTACATAATGCCAAGTGGCAAAGAGGAAAGCTATACTACCTGTTGTCCTGGAAGCACTTCAGCCCCGAGGACAACTCATGGGAGCCAGCTTCCAATGTGCATGCTCCGGAATTAGTGCAAGAATTCCACTCTCGTCACCCTCATAAACCAGGATCGAGAAAGAGAAGGGGGGCTTCGGGGGGGATACTGTCACGTCCCTCGCCTGTCACGCTTCTCACCTGGGCAGTGCAGCGTCTGCCCGGGACGCGCTCCGGGAATGGCCGCCTCTCCCCGTGTCGTTGGCCGGCTTGTCTAGCTGCTGCTTCCGAGCGCTGGCCTTGGATTTCCGGTATCGGAGTCCTTGATCATGGCACCGGTGTTTGTTAGCCAGCTTCTCTTCTGGCCGCGGAGCCCGGGAAGCGAGACCCCGCCTTGTGATCCTCTGGTTGGCTGCGGGAGGCTAAGCTCCGCCTAGGGTCTGACGTTGCACCGTTCCTGGAGGCTCCTCGGTTGACGTCTCCTACGGTCTCCAGCTGGTTCGCTCTTTCCTGATGAGGAGGGCTATTTAAGGAGCTGCCTTTTTCCTGGTCTTTGCTTCGGCTTCTCATCTCTGAGGACTTAGCTCCCGTATGCTGTTTCCAGACAGTCTGCTATTGAATCTGACTTGACTCAACCTCTGCTAGTTTCTGATGACCCCTGCTTGCTGCCAGCCTCGACCTCTGCTATTTTCTGACGACCCCTGCTTTCTGCCAGCCTCGACCTCTGCTAGTTTCTGACGGTCCCTACTTGCTGCCAGCCTCGACCGCGGCTAGTTCCTGACCCGCCTCGGCTGTTGCTCTCAGGTCCACTGCCTGGTCCCTGTCCTCTCGACCCTCGGTCAGCCCATCAACCTCGCGGTTCCAGAAGTCCCGTCGGCTGCCTGCAGCTGGGAGCTCAACTCCCGGTGAACGGCGGTCACCATGGGTGAGGATAGGGGGTTGGTAGGCTGTCCCCTGGAGGACTGCGGTTCTAGTCACCTCTGCCCTCCAGAAGGACCCAAGGGCTCACATCGACTTGCAAACCAAACAGGAACAAGACAATGGGGAAATGGGCATTTCATGGGTTTTCGAAAATTTGCACATGTAGTTATAGAATATGGCCCAATGTGCCTAAATCTATGGGCCAGGATTTATACCATGTTTACGTTTGTATAAATGGTGGTATGTAGCTTTTGGCACTAGAATATCAATTAAGTGTATCATATATACCGTGCCTAAATATAGGTGCCCCTTATACAATACACTGAGGGGCCCTTTTACTAAGCCGCGTAAGCGTCTATGCTTTGCTGCATTGTAGCTCTTGTGGTAATTTCATTTTAGGCAATGAAAATAATAAAGGGGATGGGACAACTTCCTTATGTGGAAAGCTAAAGCAGCTGGGGCTCTTCAGCTTGGAGAATAGACAGCTGAGGGGAGATATGACAGAGGTCTATAAAATAATGAGTGGAGTGGAATGGGTAGACGTGAAGCGTCTGTTTACGCTTTCCAAAAATACTAGGACTAGGGGGCATGCGATGAAGCTACAAAGTAGTAAATTTAAAATGAATTGGAGAAAAAGTTTCTTCACTCAACGTGTAATTCAACTCTGGAATTCGTTGCCAGAAAATATGGTAAAGTTGGTTAGCTTAGAAGAGTTTAAAAAAGGTTTGGATGGCATCCTGAAGGAAAAGTCCATAGGCCATTATTAAATTGGACTTGGGGGAAAATCCACTATTTCTGGGATAAGCAGCATAAAATGTTTTGTATTTTTGGGGGGATCTTGCCAGGTATTTGTGACCTGGATTGGCCACTGTTGGAAACAGGATGGATCTTTGGTCTGTCCCAGTATGGCAATACTTATGCAATTTCCTCAGCAACCCTCCAGACCGGTCAAGACACTTGGGTTTTGCACACCTACCAGCAGAGGGAGACTGAGAACACTTCAAACAGCTACAAGTAACCTGTGCAGAACCCCCATCAGCCAGTAATTTCTCAGTCTCAACAGAGGGTAGACATGCAGTCTGTGCAGCCTGGCCGGTCTGGTATGCCCTTGGGGGTCCCTCGTGTTCTGGTTTTTGTTCTGGAGGGGCATGGTACTCGTACTTACAACTCTTTGATTCCGGGGTGTGGGTTCGGTGGGGCCCCTTTTTCCCTGACGGGTGTTACACCCAGGTGGCCGGGTCCCTCCCCCTCTTGTGCTCTCCCTTGTGTGGGCTGCGTTGTGCCTCGGCTTCAGGCTTTAGTCGGGAGCCTTGAGTGCCTTCAGTTGCACAACAATAGGGTTCAAAGAAAAGAAAAAAAAAAGAAGTTCCGGTTCGTTGCCGGTGTCTTTTTCTTGTAGCGTTTGGAGAGAGCACATTAGCTGCTTGTTTGCAGCACTCTGTTTAAGTTTGGGCACTGGATCGGGGTTTGTTTTTTCTCCTTTCGGCAGTCAGCTGGTATGTCTAAGCTCCTCCGTTGCCATTTCTGCTTGCGTCGCGGTATTGAAGCGCAGGGCGGCCAGTGTAGATACTTTGGGGAACCAAAATCACCTTTGCCCTTGCCTCCGGAAATGACGCCTGAGCCTCCCGCGGTGAGCCCTATCGGGGGCGAGTTGGGGCCACAGGCGAGTACCTCTGCGGCGGGTCCGTTTTTGGCGGGAACCACCGCCATCTTGGATTCGGCCCGTGTGGTTGAACTGGTTCATCAAGTTGAAGGGGTTACGCTCCCGAGAGCTGGGGGAGATGTTTTTGTTACTGCTGATAGCTCAGGGGGGATGGGAGGGGCTGGCCTGGTGGGCGCTAAGCGGCCTTGCATAGATGTTTCGGAGAACATGGAAGTCCTTTCTCTTCCAGGGTCTGAGGATCTCAGTGAGCTTGGAGAGGAGGAACCGCTGGAAGGGTTCCAGGAGCTGGAGGGTTCTCTGCATGGGGAGGATCCCTCTGTTGTACGCATTTTTTTACAGGGATGAGCTTTTGGAACTGATTGATCAGGTGGCCTCCACTCTTAAGTTTTCTGCTGGGGACTCCTCCTCTGGAGAGGTTACGCAGGTGGATCCATTAGTTAAGGGGATTAGATGTCCTTTGCGGTCGTTCCCTATGAATAAGGATCTCAGAGATATGGTGTTACAGGAGTGGTCCGCTCCGGAGGCTCCATGTAAGGTATCTAGAGCTATGGCCAGACTTTATCCTCTGCCTCAGGAACATCGGGATTCCCTAAAGCCCCCCACTGTGGACCCAGTGGTTACGGCGGTGACTAAGGCTACGGCCATTCCTGTGGATTGGGGCGCCACATTGCATGGCCCTCAAGATAGAAGGCTTGAGTCCTTTCTCAAACACAGTTTTGATTTATCGGCCCTTGCCTTACAAGCGTCGGTGTGTGGGGGTTTGGTAGCGCAGGCTTGTTTCCGCTGGGCAGAGAAGCTTCTGGATGAGCCTGCGGTAGATAGAGCGGTTTTGGTGCGGGAATTAGCAAAGTTGGAGATGGGTTCTTCTTTTATAGCTGATGTTCTGTATGATTTGCTCCATGCTTCCACTAAGAATATGGCCCTGGGAGTTGTGGCTCACTGAGCTTTGTGGCTTAGAGGTTGGGTAGCAGATGTGGCATCTAAGGCTAAGTTATGTTCTCTTCCCTTTAAGGGTTCCATGCTGTTTGGAGAGGAACTGGATAAGTTGAAGCATTGGCTTGGGGACGTCAAGGTTTCACGGCTTCCAGAGATTCACACTAAGTCCGCAAGCCAGGGAAATTCTTCTCAAAGTCTTTTTAGGGCTTCGCACAGGTATAGACCGGTCAGATTGAGTGGAGCCCCCACAGGCCATTTTTTCCAGTGGACCCAGACCTTTTGAGGAGGGCGCCGGGGGGGGGGGGGGGGCTGACTCCTCAGGGGTTTCCGGAGCTGCTCGTACCTCACAATGAGGATAGGGGGTCCAGCCTTTGGTGCGGATTGGTGCGCAGCTGCAACAGTTCTACCAGAGGTGGGCCCAAATCACATCGGACCAGTGGGTTCTAGAGGTGGTTCGCGACGGTTATGCTCTCGAGTTCGCTCACCCGTTGGCAGATTTGTTTCTCGTGTCTCCTTGTCACTCTTGTCTCAAGTTGGGGGCAATTCGGGATACCCTCCGGCGTCTCCTCCGTCTAGGGGCGGTAGTGCCCATGCCTCATCAGGAATGAGAAATGGGGTGTTACTCCACTTACTTTGTGGTGCCCAAAAAGAGGGATCTTTTCGGCCCATCCTGGATCTCAAGAGGGTCAATGGCGCCCTAAAGGTTCCCTCTTTCCGTATGGACACATTGCGGTCGGTGATAGTTGCGGTTTGGCAAGGAGAGTTTCTCACGTCATTGGATCTGACAGATGCGTATTTGCACATTCCCATATGTACGGCTCATCAGCGTTTCCTTCGTTTTGCTGCTTTAGGGAAACACTTTCAGTCATGTGCTCTGCTGTTCGGTCTTGCAACGGCACCACACACCTTTTCCAAGATTATGGTGGTGGTTGCAGCCACTCTGCGGAAACAGGGGATCCTGGTCCACCCTTATCTAGATGATTGGTTGATTCGGGCAAAGTCTTGGGCGGAGAGCAAAGCGGCAACCTTTCAGGTGGTAAGTTTTCTGGAGTCCTTGGGCTGGGTGGTGAATCCAGCCAAAAGTCACTTGTGTCCATCTCAGACTCTGGAATACCTGGGAGTGCGCTTCAACATGTCCGTGGGCTGTGTCTTTCTTTCACCAGTCCAGATTTCCAGTCTCCAGTTTCAGATTTGTCTACTGTTGTCCGTTCCGAATCCGACAGTCCGTTCTTATCTTCGGGTTCTGGGTCTGATGGCGGCAACAATAGAAGTAGTTCCGTGGGCCAGAGCACACATGCGGCAGCTGCAGTTGGATCCATTGTCTCGTTGGTCCCCGCAGTCACAGGATCTAGAGGTTCGGTTGTCCCTGTCGGGAGCTCCTCGCCGCAGTCTGCAGCTAGAGAAGGGCATGCCTCTGAAGCCTCCAGAGTGGATGCCAGTCTACTGGGATGAGGAGCTCAATGTCTCGCTCAAGTGGCTCAGGGCCGTTGGTCGATGGAGGAAGCTCGTTGGTCCATCAATCAGTTGGAAACCAGGGCAATTTGGTTGGCCTTGGCTTCGTTCCAGTCTCTGTTAGTCGGAAGGGCGGTAAGGGTTCTGTCCAACAACGTGACAGCAGTAGCTTATGTCAACCGACGGGGGAACAAGAAGCCGGGCAGTGGCAGTACAGGTGGCATTGCTAATGCACTGGGCGGAGCTACATATTCTAGAGCTTTCAGCAGGTCACGTGGCCGGATTAGACAACGTGAATGTGGATTTTTTGAGCAGACACACGTTAGACCCTGGAGAGTGATCTCTTCATCACTCGGTGTTCGATCAGATAGTGTTGAAATGGGGACAGCCGATAATGGATCTTATGGCGTCAACCAACAATGCTCAGGTTCCTCGCTATTTCAGTTGCCGGCGGGATCCTCGGTCGGAAGGCATTGATGCGTTGGTTCTTCCATGGCCTCATGGAGGTGTTACTGTATGTGTTCCCTCCATGGCCGCTGATAGGCAGAGTTCTTCAGCGAATCGAGTGTCATTCGGGTCCGGTGATTCTGGTGGCTCCAAATTGGCTGTGCCGTCCTTGGTTTGGAGATCTGGTGCGTCTTCTGGAGGATGAGCCTCTTCCTCTGTGGGAGGCAGTCCTCTTGTTCCAGGGTCCGATAGTCATGCTAGACCCATCTCTGTTCTCGCTTACGGCTTGGCCCTTGAGAGGAACAAGGGGTTTTCCTCCAGAGTTATAGATACTATGCTTCAGTCGCGAAGACGCTCCACTTCGCTGGCTTATGTATGCGTTTGGCGCATTTTTGAAGCTTGGTGTAAGGATCGGTCTTGTGTTCCTCTTAGGGCGTCTCTTCCTCAGATTTTGGAATTTTTGCAGGATGGTTTTGATAGGGGTTTGGCCTTGTCCTCTTTGAAGGTGCAGATTGCAGCCTTGGCCTGTTTCCTGGGAAAGGTGCAGGGTAGGTCCGTCGCTTCTTCTCCGGATGTGGTGCATTTTTTGCAAGGAGTTAAATTGTTTCGGCCCCCGTGACGTCCTTTGGTCCCTCAGTGGGATTTGAATCTCATTCTTGCGACTTTGGTTGCTGCTCTTTTTGAACATTTGGATTTCTGTTCCTTCAAGGACCTTACGCTGAAGGCGGTCTTTTTGGTAGCCATTTCCTCTGCCTGTAGGATTTTGGAGTTGCAGGCTCTCTTGTGTAGAGCTCCATTTTTACTGTTCTCCAAGGAAAAGGTTTCGCTGCGTCCGGTTCCTTCCTTTTTGCCTAAGGTGGTGTCTTATTTTCATGTGAATCAAGTAATTTCATTGCCGGTGTTAGGAGACAGGTCTGGCGACTCTTTGCAATGTCGTCTCGCAAAGCTGGATGTGCGGCGAGTCTTGAAATTCTATCTTAAGCGGACACTAGATTTTCAAGCTTCCGACAGGTTGTTTGTTATGTATGGAGGGCCTAAGAAAGGTGCGGCTGCCTCTAAAGCGTCTATAGCAAGGTGGTTGAAGGAGATGATCTCTTCGGCTTATCTGCTTATGGGTCGTGTAGAGTCCCTCCGGTGCTCAAGGCGCATTCCACTAGAGGGATGGCGGCTTCCTGGGCAGAGAGCAGTTTTATTTCACCTGTTGACATTTTCAAGGCCATGGTTTGGTCCTCTTTGCACTCCTTTGTGAAACATTATAGGGTACATGTGCAAGCGAGAGAGGATGCTGGATTTGGTGCAGCAGTTCTGTCCTCTGGGATTTGGAGGTCCTGCCCTTAGGTGCTTACTGCTTTGGTACTGCCCAAGCATCTTGATTGATCTGGAGGGTTGCTGAGGAAGGTGAAATTAGATCTTACCTGCTAATTTTCTTTCCTCTAGACCCTCCAGACTGGTCAAGAGCCCAACCTGTATGATTTTGATATCTTAGTATTTCAGTCTTGAGCATGTTGTTTTTTTTTGTTTGAACCACAGTTGCTGTAACTGCTGCATGGTTTTTCTCTGTATCTGTTGTTCTAGTAGGTTCTGGGATTTTTTGTCCTGGTGCTTGCTAAAGGCAGATTGGGATGCCGGTTGTGCTCCGTCTGCAGAAGTGTGCCCCTTGTTTGGGGAAGAGTTCTGAGTATGGGGTTCTGTGAGGTTTGTTGTCTTTGTTTGGAGTATTTTCTCCTCTGCTTTCTTATATATTTAGTGGCTGGTGGGGATTCTGCACAGGTTACTTGTAGCTGTTTGAAGTTAAGTGTTCTCAGTCTTCCTCTGCTGTTAGTAGTGCATAACCCATGCATCTTGACTGGTCTGGAGGGTCTAGAGGAAAGAAAATTAGCAGGTAAGACCTAATTTCACCTTGCTGCGCACCATGCAGCAGTTACAGCAACTGTGGTTCAAACCAAAAAAAATAATTCTTATTTTCTGCTGCATGTATTGGACGTACGCCAAGTGGCATTTTGCAAGCATAGGTCATTACTGCCAGGTTACTATGTGGGACTTTACCACTAGATCAATGGCTGGAGGTAAGGTCTCAGACCCAAAATGGATGTGCGGCAATTTTCATTTTGCCGCTCGTCCATAGTTGGCACAAATGTAAAAAAAAGGCCTTTTTTACAGGTGCGCTGAAAAATGATTCTGCGTGCGCCCAAAACCCGTGCCTGCAGTACCTCAGGCCATTTTTCAGTGCACCTTAGTAAAAGGACCCCTTAGGTGGAAATGTTTTCTGCGCTGATTTTCTAGGTGCCATATACAGAATCTAGCCATTAAGGCTCGAGCACTTATACCAGCCCAATAGCTAGTGTAAATGCCTGTGCCTAGATGTTAGCCAGAACACACATAAATTATAGTATCCTACACGTGTATTTGCATGAACTGCCTAAATGCTGCTCATACACAAGATCAAAACATGGCACATACTTTTCCACTAGTCAGTATTGTATCAGAGGTCATTTTCACATGTAAATGACTAGAATGTCGCCATTTACCCAAGTTCCTGCTTCCTAAAATGGAGTGGCTCTTTATAAAATTACCCCATACTGACAAAATGTATGCTTTAGCACTTGGGTTATTTTTGGAACAAAATACTTAAGCAATCAGCATCTGCTGCAATGCAATGTGCTTTTGAATATTGACCTTGTTATTTCTAATTCTGGAAACCCCAGTCTAACTCTGGCAGCAATTTGCCATAACTACTCAGGATTTCTATTGCTGATTTTCAAGATAAAAAAACGATAGAGCAATTTGATATACAGATCGTTTCAAATTACTTAGCTGCATGCTATCTAAAGATTTGTTTTACTAAGACTTTTCCCCCCCAATCTTTATGGGAAAAATCTAGTACATTAAATGGCCCCAAGTGAGTACACATATATTGCTATAATAAATTGGACTGAGATTAAAGACTGCCAGTTTGCCATCAAATTATTTATCGGGTTACACAATACAGTATTGCATACAGAACTATGAGCTAAATATATTCAATGTACAAAGTCACATTTCCATGAAGAACAAATATGTATTATTCATTGCAGGTATTGAATGAAGGGTTTAACCCCCGGATTCTATATAGCATGACTTAAGTTGCATGTGCAAATCGGGTCATATTCTGGATTTGCGCATGCAACTTAATTAGCTAACAAGTCAATTAACAAGCAATTATTGACACTAATTGGCATTAATAAGAATTTATGCGCACAACTGTCTAAGTGTATTCTATAATATGATGTGCATAAATTCTAATGCACATAGCTGAAAAGGGGGCATTGCCATGGGTGTGAAATGGGTGGGTCATGGACGTTTCTAAAATCTATGTGAGTTGTTTGTAGAATACACTCAATCTGTGCCTAAATCTAGGCATACTTTTAGAGTATGCCTAGGCGCATATTTTTTTCAGTGCTGATTTTTATTACACGCTTGAAACTTGAGTAGGAATATTTAGATTTGTTGTGAGTAATTTTATAAGACACCTTGATGTAGGCAGCAAGAACACACATAAATACCAGAATTCTAGTCATTTATGCACATATATGGACACATACACTCATAAATGACTATTTTCTGAAAGAATGTGCCAATATTCAATGACATTAACTTTGCAGATGGGTGTTCACATGGACAGAGTTTGAGTAGATCATGAGTGGGGCACATATTTATGTATGTAGATTATAAAATACTATAATCTGCACACATTCTTTAACATAGAAACATAGAAATATGATGGTAGGCATCCAGTCTGCTCATCCTCAGTAACTACTAACTCTTCCTTTCCTAAGGGATCCCACATGCTTGTCTCATGCTTTCTTAAATTCTGACATAGTCCTCATATCCACGACCCACACTGGAAGGCCATGCCACGCATCCACCACCCTTTCCATGAAAGAGTATTTTCTTAGATTCCTCCTAAGCCCTTATGCCGCCTCATACCTCAGTTTTCCTTCATTTGAAAAAGGCTCACCTCCTGTACATTAATGCACTGACGTATTTAAATGTCTCTATCATATTCCCCCTCTCCAACCTCTCTTCCAGTGCCTATATGTTGAGGTTCCTAAGCCTGTTCCTATATGTTTTATGACTGAGATTGCTTTCCAATTTTGTACCCGCCCTCTGGACCGACTCCATCCTGTTTATATCCTTCTGTAGATGTGGTCTCCAGAATTGCACAAAAAGTACTCTAAGTGGGGCCTCACCAGAGACTTATACAAGGGCACTATCACCTCTTTGTTTCCTGCTGGTCATCCCTGTCCTTATGCAGCCAAGCATTGTTCTGGCTTTGGCCATCACTTTTCCTACCTGTTTGGAGACCTTAAGGTCATCAGACACAATCACCCCCAAATCCTGCTCTACGTTTGTACACAGAAGCAGTTCACCTCCTATACTGTACTGCTCTAAATGCAAGCATTTACTACTTCCACTACTACTGCTACTACTATGTATCATTTCTATAGTGTTACTAGACATACACATAAAAGATAATCCCTGCTTGACTGAGCTTACAATTTATTCAACATACAGGACAACTAATGGATTAGAAAATCACATTTATTATGGGAATGATTAAAACAACATGGATACTGAACAGGTGAGTAGGGGGCTAAAAGCTAAAAGCAGTCTCACAAAGGTGGGGTTTTAGCCTGGATTTGAATAGAGTAAGAGACAAAGCATGATGTACCAACTCAGGAAGTCTATTCCAGACATATGGCACAGCAAAACGGAAGGAACAGAGTCTGAAGCTGGCAGTGGAGATCAAACATGAGAGGGGATGACATAGATTAAGACCTTTGTTTCTTCGCTTGTGCAAACAGTGCCCTGCTATTGTGTTTGCCCGTGGTTCTTTGACATATGGATCACTTGGTGTCAGCCTCTTCCAACAGTCATAGTAGATTGTGCTCCAAGGTTATGGGTGGGACTCGAATGTGTAATGGCAGCATCCATGTTACTATGACTCTGGCAAGGTCTGACTATAATTGCAATGTGTCAACATAATATAGTCTATGTAAAGTATGAATATTGCACCATTGTTACTGCATCATTCACCATATCCCCTGACCTCCAATATGGACATGCATGTCCCAAGTCAATGCCATGCCTCATCAACCAACAGAGATGATCCTGTCCTCCCAACCTATGAATACACAAGAATAAAATCAGTTCCAAAAAGGATATATGTATTACGAAATAAAGATAAATGATTCTTTACATGGCTATGTACCAAGAAGCACAGAATGAACAGCTTTACTACAGATAGCAAGTGGTATGGTAAGCACATTTTTAACTCCACCCTCACAACAGTTCCTTATCCAAGCCTATGAAATTGTTGCACACACTGTGGATCATGATTGAAAGGCAACAGTTTGCCATATGATGAGCCAGTTATCCAAGAGCAACAGGCCCATCCCCAAAGAGCCCATGGGATAGAAGCCCTGCCACACTGAATACATATGGTCTGTGAAGTGGTAACTCCATGACCGCAACATAAAAGAGAGAGCAGGTGTGCAGGTCTTTACCTTTTCAGTTATTCCCTTACATGCTTAAGGTGTATCTTACTACAAAATATATGAAGCGCTGCAGTTCTATGGGTAGACATTCCATCCCAAACAGGTCAGCCAAGTACAGGTCTTGCAATGAAGACATTCCTCATGAACTACATGAGGACCCAAACAACTTGTTATATACCCTAACCTTTGCATGATGTTCTGAACAGGCCACCAGATGTAAGCCTGTACCCTAGGCCTCATGGCTTGGCCCCGTCCCCACCTCCTCCTCCTCTCTACAACCTCTGCAAGATCTTCCAGTGATAGCCACAGAAAATGGAATCCATAAACAATTTTATGAATGTTTGAGAGCCTCATTTGATGAATGAAGACCACATCTCAAGTGAAGAAAATTTCCATAGTCCCTATCTAGCTCTGACACAGATGCCTCAACACCAAACTCTTCCAACAATCAATAGCTCTCAGTCACAACAGTCCAGCCTTCAGAGTTTTGTGTGATGAATATTGGAAGGGCCATATAAGACACTTGTGGAGGTGTGTGTACATAAAAGATAAATGGCCATTTACTTCCAGAGAAACATAGTAACAGTCAAAAAGATTCTAGTATGACATACTTAAGTGTCCATTCATTCGCATCATTTGGCAACAGAGCAACAACAATCATGCCTATAGGGTGCATGTGACCTCATGCAAACTCTCATGCTGAATATCTACGGATCATTCACTTTCCTTCTGCAGTGAATATAAAACACAAATGAATCTATTTTTTATTATTTCTCTATAAAGCAGCAAAAATTTGAAATTCCTTCACAGTTGCCATCATACTAGAAATACAATACAATACTTATATTCTGCTGCTAACCAAAAAAGGCTCTGCATGGATAACAATAAAAAAAGTGCTAACCGTTTCCAGCAACTTACAATACAGAATTCAGTTAACACTTAACTTAAAAACTTACAAAATAAAAATGCTTTCAGTGATTTTCTAAACATTAAATAACATGCCTCTGATCTAATGGAGAAAGGAAGAACATTCCAACATCTCGCAGCTTGAAATCCAAATGTGGCAGCATGGTATTTCTTAAAATTTAAAAATATCGCTGAGGAATATAAAAGAATTAAAGAGTCCTTTGACTGCAAACAGTATGTTACAGAACATAACTCAATTTGTCAAATCAAATATCTTGGTGCCTAATCCTGTAATATTCTAAGTACAAAAGTACACATTTTAACATAAGGATTCTAGTTTCCACAGAAGCCAGTGCAGATCAACTTGGCTGTCATATTTTGAACTAGTTGTAGAAGTTTCATTGACGTATCTGTGCAACCTAAATATAGCAGATTACAATAATCAAGCTGTGATAGTATAACTGCCTGAATGACCAGGCAAAAACATTCTTGTGAGAGATATTTCCTAATGCGTTGAAACTGATGCATTTTAGCAAATACCTTGCAGAGAATATTTTTAATCTCAAAAGACGATCAATGTAACACCTAAAACCCTGAGAAGATTCCAGATCAAATTCTTTATCTTGGTTCAAAAGCTTATCAATATGTACATCACCAATTGATTGTCTTAGTCATAACAATTTGGTCTTATCTGCATAAAGTATTAAGTGAAATTGGTTAGTCCAACAGTCCATCTTCAAATAGATTTCTGGCAAAATATCAGCATATGGATATAGATGTATTCCAGAGTCAAAAAATACATCCAATATAGACATCAAAATGTTAAATAAGATTAGGGAGAGAGAGAGAACTTATTTGCTTCATCAATCTCTATAAATATAACCTGTGAAGATTTATTTGTCTTAATTACTGTCTATTCCCAGGATTTACCTGGTCAAATCTTTTGAAATTCACATTGAATCATAGGAATGAAAATTGCATAATATTAATATTGTAGTGTAGTGTATTGTTAAGCAAGGATTTGCCCCCAATGTGAAATGCAGATCAGTGACACCCACAGGCCCATAGTTACCTCACCAAATGAGACATCTGCTTTTTCATTGTAGTGAGGAGGCATGGAGCCATAGGTATGCTGGGGTGGTGTTTGTGGAGTTAATTTGAAGGGCAAAAAGAGAAGGACCAAGGGGCTAACTGCAGCCTTAGTAGTAGTATAGTTCACTGGCTTTTGTCAAAGCTAATTTGCTTATTTTTGACAGGTGGCAATAACCGCTTCTGGTTGTTTCAGTCAATCAGAATTGAGGCCCCGCCCAAGCCACACCAGCTCTCTGTCCGAGCCATGCTCACTCCCCACTCTGCCCCTTGTGATGGCGTCGCTGGAGTGATGCCATAGCCCAGCCCAAACCCTGCCCCTTTTGCATAACTCCATCCCAAACACCACCCTTTTATATAATCACAACCCAAGCCCTACGCGACATCATAGGAAGTGACATAACTGTGCCCAGGCCACACCTCTTTTCAAGATGGCAGCGAGTAGTAGACACAAATACGGGCACTTCCTGTTTCACACTGCTCGCCACCATCTTGGATGAGCCATGTGACAGGAAGTGATGTCAATAGCCCCTTGACTAGTCCCAGAGGAGCATGCATGATTTGTTTTTCCCTGTCCTTAAACCATTTAAATTTTTAATGCATTCACTTCCTACTTGCTTTTACAGCCCTCTGTTGGGTTTTCCAGCAGTGGTGGCAGGCAGAAGTCCAGCTAAAATGTTCATTCCTCAGTCACCAGGTCACAAAGTATACTCTTAATCTTGTTGATTTTGGAGACTTCACACAGAGATAAATAATAAAATCAACTTTATAGACACACCCCTCCTTTTTCAAGGCTATGTTTCAGTTTCCCTGATGTAAAAAAGCAGCAGACACTCCCCTCCCCGTCCCCCAACCCTATCTGTGTACACTTAGCCCAAAAAAGTAAAAAAGGAAAAGAATTGGGTTTTTTTTTATCTCTGTCTCTTTCTTTGCACAGACACAAAGCTGTTTTAAGGTAACTTCCACAAAGCGTGGGGTCTGGCTTGCCAGGCTTCACTGATATCCTCAACTCTCCCTCCTCTCAAATCATGCTGTTGACATCACTCCCGGCATGCCCCCAGGGATTCCCAACACACACCCTATAAACTACTGGCTGCATCATGCGCGTGTGCCCTGGGAGGCCAGCACGCAGCTGCAGGAAGGAGGTAGAAAGTCATCCCATGGAACTCTGTGGAGTGGTGAATGTGTTGGTTGTTCGGGCAGGAGTCACGGCAAGGCTGTGACAGAAACCCCTCCTCAAAGGGATCCTCTCCTGGGTCCGGGGAGCACTGGAACAAGACTAGCCGACTTTGATGAAGTGTCCTTGAAACCATAGACCCTTCTGGAATCAGAGGTGTCCTCGACCACTCACCCATGGTCCGGTTCTTCGGGCATGAAACATAACATTGCAACTTGAACAGATTTATTAGGTAGATTCCCAGTTAAAGACTTAATACAGAAAGCAAACACATCTTGCTCTGGTGAAGCCTCCCTCCTCAAAGGAGATACACTGCATCCTTGCTTTCCCAACACAGAGGACTCATTGGGGCTCATGGCCTTCGTAATCTGTCATGGACTCAGGGACAGTGATCTCTGTGACCGTAGTTGGGCATTGGTTATGGCAGACAAGTCACTTAGACTAGATACAGCACTAGACAAAGTACTAGGCAAGGCTTGGCAGAATTCAAGGCAGGCAGGACTTGAACTGGAGACAAGGAAGGCAGGACTTGAACTGGACAAGGCAGGCAATATTAGGCAGGACAAGGCAGACAAGGCTAGGCAGGCCAAGGCAAGGCAGACAAGGCTAAGCTTGACAAGACAGACAAGGCTAGGCTAGGCAGGAGAAGGCAGACAAAGCTAGGCAGGGCTAGGCAAGCAAGGTTAGAACTGAATCCAGACAGGATAAAGTAAGGCAAGCAGGGCTAGAACTGGACCCAGACAAGGCAAGACAAACAAGTCAAGAACTGGTTCCAGGCAAGCCAAGACAAGGCAAGACAAGGGAAAGCAAATGGGGCTAGAACTGAACGCAGACAAGGCAAGAGAAGGCAAATGGAGCTAGAACTGAACTCAGATAAGACAAGGCAAACAAGGCAAGAAATGGGTCCAGAAAGGGCAAGGCATGGAAAACAGGGCAAGAAATGCATTCAGACACAACTAGGCAACCAAGGCAAGAACTGAAGACACAAAAAGACAGGAACTAGGCACAGCTTGGAGACACACAAGGCAAGGCAGGAACTAGAAGACATTAAAGACTCAGAAAAGCAGGGTTGGGAACAAGGTAAACAGAACACATGGATGAGATCCATTGTGGAGACACTGGATGAGGACCCAGGCCTTCCTTAAATAGGCCCAGGCCCGTGATAGCACTCCCGATGAGTCCCCAGGAATTCCCACCACAAGCCCGCCCTGTAAACTACAGGCTATGGCGTTTGTGTGCACCCTAGGAGGCCAGCATGCAGCTGCAGGAAAGAGGCAGGATGCTGTCCCATGGAACACCATGGAGTGGTGAGTGTATGGGGGGTGGTGGTGCAGGAGTCATGACAGGGCAAGCACCATGGTCTAGTTCTTCAGGCACGGTACATGACATTGAAACTTTGAGAGATATCTTAGGTAGATTCCCAGATAAAGCCTGAATCTTAGAAGCAGAAAGCAAACAAGTCATACTCTGGGGAAGCCTCCCTCCCAGAAGGAGATCTATGGCATCCCTATTCTCCTAACACAGAGGACTCATCCAAGCTCACGGTTTTTGCAATCTATCACAGTTCAAGAAAGGTGAACCCCTTGGACTGTAGTTGGGCACCGACTATGGCAGGTGAGTCATTTGGGCTCAGTACAGCACTAGACAAAATATTAGGCAAAAGAAAACAGGGCTAGACTAAAGACAAGGCAAGCAGGACTTGAACTGGAGACAAGGCAGACAGGACTCAAACTGGAGACGAGGCAAGTAGGACTTGTCAAGACAAGGCTAGGCAGGACAAAGCAGACACGGCTAGGCAGAACAAGGCAGACAAGACTAAGCAAGACAAGGAAGACAAGGCAAGGCAGGACAAGGCAGACAAGACTAAGCAAGACAAGGCAGAGAAAGCAAGGCAGGACAAGGTAGACAACACTAGGACTGAATCAAAACAAAGCAAGACAAGCAGAGCTAGATCTGGACCTAGACAAGGCAAGGCAAACAAGGCAATAACTGAGTTCATACAAGGCAATGCAAGGAAAACAGAGCAAGAACTGGATCCAGACATGACCAGGCAAACAAGGCAAGAACTGGAGACACAACAAGGCAGGAACTAGATAACATGGCAGGAACTAGGAGACAAGGCAAGGCTGAGACTAAGACAAAACAAGGCTGGAATTTGAAGACACAGGCAAGGCATGTCTGGAACTTGGAGACAAGGCAAGGCTAGAATTTGAAAACACAGGCAATGCACATCTGGAACTTGGAGACAAAGGAAGACAAAGCTGGAACTTGAAGAAAAGTCAAGGCACAGCTGGAGCTTGGAGACAAGGCAAGGCTGGAACTTGAAGACAAGGCAAGGCATGGCTTCAGCTTTGAGACAAGGCAAGGCAAGACTGGAGCTTGGAGACAAGACAAGGCATTGCTGGAGCTTGGAGACAAGGCATGGATGGAACTTGAAAAGGCATGGATGGAACTTGAAGACAAGGAACGGCATGAACTTGAAGACAAGGTACTGCTTAGAGACACACAAGGCAAGGCAGAAACTAGAAGACACACAAGGCTCAGCAAGGCAGGGACAGGAACAATGCAAACAGAAGACACAGATGAGACCTATTGTGAAGACCCTGGAGGAGGACCTGAGTCTTCCTTAAATGTGCCAAGGCCCTTGTCATCACTCCCAGTATGCCCCCATGGATTCCCACTGCAAGTCCTATAAACTACAGGATGTGGTGTGTGCACTTGACCTAGCAGGCCAGCGGGCAGCTGCAGGAAGGAGGCAGGATGCCATCCCACAAGACACCACTCAATGCACTCCTGCTTCATCCCTGTATCATAGCAGGACCCTCCAACAGTGGGAAAAGTGTCTTTATTATAAAAATTGTTATAACACCTCAATCTTATGTTTAGCATAAAACCCAATCAAATTGTATGGTGTTACACCTCCTGGCAACCTATATATGAAGAATTATCAAACCAGCACCCATTTATACATTTTATGGCTTACTCTCTTATGAACTAGATTTCTTAAATGCAAAATGAAAACAGACTAAATATGCAAAGAGTATTAAAATTAGAAGACTTTTAGCTTTTAAACTCTGTAAGTTGTGGACAGAAAAGAACATTTATTTAAATTAAAGATAAGTCAGGGGTCACGTTGAGAGGCTCTCCTGAAATTAGGGAGCAATTCTGTGATTCTACAAATTCTGGCTCCTCCCACAACCAAATGCCTTGCATTTCGCTGGGTTTGAGATGGCCGGGCCCGGTTTCCATTGTGGCTGAAAAACAAAGCCGGCCATCTCCTCTACACCCGGTGATCGATTTAGCCGGCCCTGACCGTATTTTGAAAATACGGTTGGCTCCGCCCCCTTGCGGCGCCGGCCTCAAAGATGGCCAGCCAGCTATTTGGCCGGCGCCATTCGATTATGCCCCTCCATATAAATTATGAGTTCAAATTGAACAACTAATGGTGGGTGGAAGACTAAGGCTGGTACATTTGCTGTGACTTCCTGAGAGATTCAGGGATCGCCCATAAGGGCTGTGCCCTGCCACATTGCATACTTTTTTTTACAGTTGGACACTATGAATGAAACAAAGGATTTTCAATTGGCAATGTTTTCTCCGATTGCTTACAATCCCTGGTTTCCTCCTGGTTATACTTCCTCTGCTTTTACCAAGTGGAAGCAACTGGGGTTGAAATGTTGGGGGCAGATGGTGGATAATGAGAAATTTCTTTTGAAGAGCTATCTCAGACTTATCACCTGCCCCAAAGGTAACTTTTTGGCTTATCAAATGCCTGCATGCCATAGGGTCTCTCAAACATCCCCCTCCCCCCATACCTTTTAAATAGCAGATTTTCACTGGCAGCAAGCAGCAAATAATACACACTGCTCATGTTGGCTCCACAGCCTTCCCTCTGATGCAACTTCCTGTTTCCGCATAGGCAGGAATACATCAGAGGGAAGGCTGGTATGCAGGAAGGACAGGAATTTTCAGCTGTTGGGGCTTGGGAATCCCTGCCAGACACTTCATAGGTGTGCTGCTACTGGGTGGGCCTGAGCCCAAAGTAGGTGGGCCTGGGCCCACCCAGGCCCACCCTTGGCTACGCCACTGGGATAGAGGATGATGATAGATGGGAAGATATGATCACAGAGGGGAGATGCTGGTGGATGTAGAGACAGAAGAGATGCCATATGGAGACCCAGGTAAGAGAGTTAAGAGAAGACACAGAAAAGCAGAAACCAGAGACTGGGATCAATATGATTATAAAAATAAAATGATCTACAACCCTATGGGTTATAATATTTTCTTTTAATTACCTGAAGGCCAGGAGTGATCTTGGGGCTGTCCACGGGTCCTAATGGCTATTGGGTCTTCTGGGGCTGAGAAGAGATGGTGCTGGTTGTTTGGAGGCATTCAGGAGTTCCCAGGGGTTTCCGGGTCCTGATGGAGCTAGCTGAGGCATGGCAGGTGACCCAGGTTCTCTGGGGCCATTCCAGATCTTCAAGATGGCAAGAGGGTCATCGGGGTGCTGGGCATACCTGGAGAGCATGACCAGTGTGGCCTTTTTAGCAGTAGAGCCCAGAGATATGCAGGGAGCTAAACTGGAGTAAACTGAGCATATGTGAGTTTTCCTTCATGCTCAGTTGTGCTGCAGAGCTCCGGGATAGGCCCAATTTGAAGCCGGGACCACAATTTTGAGGCTACCCAGTGGGCATACCACCAGAGTTTGTGGCTTGATCCCAGTCCTGATGGAGGTGGCTCCAGAGCTTGAAGAAGAGCAGGAATGTCATAAAAAAAGTAGCAGACCAGAGGAAAAAAGTATTTTACCAAAATGTATTCACCACAACATATTCTTAAAACCTAGATGCCCGAGATGCTATGTTTTGCCCACACAAGGGCTATATCATGGCATAAAGAACTGGTAACAAATACATTAAAAAACCAAGTATTAGTAAAATAATAAGAAATAATATCAATAGGACAAATTGTAAAAATTGGAAATAAAATTATGCTAATAAATAAATAAATAGGTTTATAAATAACTACAAACTGTCTTGCTCAGACAAATGGTGATGTAACCCATGAGGGAAGGGCCGATGCTGGATCTAGTGCTCATGAATGGAGGAAGTATTTCCAATATCCGGGTGGGTGCCCTCCTATGCAATAGTGATCGTCACATGATATGGTTTGATATAAGGGTGAAGGACTCGCTGCTGAAAGAAAGGATAGTTAACTTTCTAGAAGCCAATGGGTTATAGGACCTGAGACAACATGGCTTTACCAAAGAAAAATCCTGCCAAATGAATCTTATTGACTTCTTTGACTGGGTGACTAAAGAACTGGATGAAGGATGTTATTAATCTGATCATGAGCCCTTGTGCCCAGGCCGAGGCTTAGGAAGGACCTTGGCCAAGGCCTAGAGTAGACCAAACAGGTGGTTTTCAATACCATGGGCCACAAAGCCCCGCACACTTAGGAAAATCAACAAGCACCACCAGAAAAGGGAAATAGACCACTTAGGTGGGCCGCAAGGCTGATCGGGAACCCACTTGTACAGAGTCCAAGCATACAGGCCGCAAGGCCGAACTGGAAACGAATCATACACTAGGGAAGGAAAAAGAACAATGAGGGGTCCCAGGAGGAATTGGAGCTCAAGCAGTGCACACAGCGCCAGGCAGTGACACAAAGGGAAGGGCGATAGACCAAACTGGCAGATACAGACTACAACCAGAGGGAGAGACTACAAACAAAGGCTGCACAGTAACCCAGGTAGCAGAGGGCATAACCCACAGGGAAAAAGGGAAAGCCAGGGTCAGAGCAGGACACTATAGACTCGGAACCTAAAAGAGCAAAGGTCCACAGAAATGGCTGAGCAGGAAAAACAGACTGAAGGAAAAGGCTACTAGAATTCCCCAGGCGGAGGAGGGCCAGGACCCACCAGGGACAAATCAAACACAGTACGCCAAGGGCAGAAGCAGACAGAAAGAAAAGGCAGCTTCTAACTAACTAAAGCATAAAAAGGAGGACCAAGCTCCCCAAAGTCAAATAACAAACACAGGGCACCCAGAGTAAAAGCAGAACAGAGGGAAGGACTGCCTTCAAATACACACACAAGAAAAGGGCCAAAGCACACAGGAAAATAACAAGCAAAAGCATACTTCAGAGAAAGGCTGCTTTCAAATGTAAGGACAGGAAAGAAGTAGGGCACACAAGAGTACAGAAAGGATTAAAGCAGACACCAGAGAAAGGCTGCCTAAAAGAGGCAGGGCTCACAAAAGACAAATACCAAGCACTGCACATAAAGGGTGAAAGCAGAGTAGAGGGAAACTTAAACAAACAAAGCAGGAACGAGCTTACCATGAGCAAATCAACACTACAGCCAGGCAGGGAGAAACAAGGCAGAGGAGAGACAACAGACCCAGCTGCACTGCAGTAAAACAATCAAGGAAACGCTGGTTACAACCAGCACACACAGAGACCACAAACAAAGAGAAGAGCAAGCAAACTCCAAAGAATACACACTGTGCCACGAGCACAGACTAAGCAAGAGAACCAGAGCTCAGCTGAGAGGAAATAATGCTAGAGCGTCCACTGTAGGGAGAGGTACGTTTAAATAAGGTCTGACTTCTGACGTCTACGGCTTCAGACGTCAGCTCAATCCCTGACAGGCCAATCAGAAGTGAATCCCAGTCATTCCCCTGCCTGTCTCAGTAGAATCATAACAAATGTGTGCTAGATGTAATCTACTTGGATTTCAGCAAAGCCTTTGATACAGTGCCCCACAGAAGACTCATGAATAAGCTGAAAGGGCTGAACTTATGACTGAAAGTGATGAACTGGATAGGAAACTGGTTGACCAACAGGTGGCAGAGGTTTGTGGTAAATGGAATCCGCTCGGAGGAAAGGAAGGTGAGCAGTGGAGTTCCTCAGGGGTCGGTGCTGGGGCCTATTTTGTTTAATATATTTGTGAGACATATTGCTGAAGGGCTGGAAGAAAACGTTTGCCTTTTTGTGGATGACACGAAGATAGCCAATAGAGTGGATACCCTGGAGGGAGTAGAAATGATGAGAAGGGATCTCCAAAAGTTAGAAGAATGGTCAAGGGTCTGGCAGTTAAAATTTAATTAAATAAAAGGGGATATATTGTTAACCACCAGAGCACTCCTACACAGATCACTTTTCTAAAATGTACTCCAGACAAATAATGTAAATATCAAATTTCTATTTATTATAACAAACCATAACCCACCATACACACATTCCCTTTTTATCTGGGCAAAGCCCAATCCTGCTTACACCCCTTATATGTCAAATTATTCACATACATTGTACTTCTTCAACATCTCATAATATTTTTTTAAGTCATATTATCCACACATGTCATAGAGCTCTTAAAAAGTTCTTAAATATCAGGCCCTCCTAATGTTAAAGGACCGCTATCCAAAAGTGAAAGAGAAAAAGAAGTAATGATTCCTCTTCAATCTGCGCGCATATGATCTTAATGATGCACAGATCTAAATCCCTTTATAAATCACAGTTCCACAATTTCCTGTGGCAAAACAGCATTAACTCACTATTCCAGCTTTCTAAGTCCTTCCTAGGATCGCAAACATTTACTCCCGCGGGACAGTAAATCACCATCCCTTATTCTCCAATGACCTTGCGCTGTAGACTTCCTTTGCAGCGATATTCCGGCATGCGGGAGAGCTTCACTCAGGCCTAAAAATAATCATGGCCCCAACCGTTCCATTGTTCCTCAATGCGTGACCGCATTTCGTAGTACTTCTTCAGGAGGAAATACTTTCCATGCAATCAGCGTCCTTTCAGAGTCCTGGATCTGTGAAAGACTAGTACAGAGGTGACTTTGAGATAGATAAGCACAGGTTGTCCTCTGTAATTAGAGGGGCTTCAACTGTTGGCAGAGATGGTGAATACTCTGTTGAAGTGGAAGCGTCCTATCATTGCTACTCAGTGAGGTCAAGGAACTATCTTGGGCTTGTATATATTGTGGTAAGGGGGTGGGTAGGGGGCACTGAGAGTGATCACGGAGAAGGGGTGTTTGTTTAAGTGAAAATGCACTGGCATCATATGAAACCTGAACCCAGATTTTGGGTCGGTTTCGGTGCTGAAACCAAAACCAAAACTGAAATTCAGTCTGCCTCTAGTGACCACGTCGTCCACATTGACAACTTCCCTCCTTAATTAGATATTAAAAGAGAAAACAGGTTAAAGTTTTGGCATTTTTGAGATACCCAGTTAAAATTATGATTACCTTTTCTAGTTATCTTTACGGTAAGTATTTTTTCAGCCAGATTTTAACTGGTTATATTTATTCAGATCACACTAACCAGCTTATAATCGAAAGAGAAAAACGCCTATATTGTGACCCAAATCGGGAGATGGGCGTCTTTCTCCCATGGGCGCCCAAATCGGTATAATCGAAAGCCGATTTTGGGCGTTTCCAACTGCAATCCATTGTGGAAACGGGTAAAGTTGATGGGGGTGTGATGAAGGCGGAACTGGGGCGTGGTTATCAGCTGAGGAGAGATGGGCGTCTTTAGCTGATAATCGAAAAAAAGGCGTTTTTACCGCGATTTTGGGTCACTTTTTTTGGACCCTTTTTTTCATGAACAGGTCCAAAAAAAGTGCCCCAACTGACCAGATGACCACTGGAGGGAATTGGGGATGACCTCCCCGGACTCCCCCAGTGGTCACTAACCCCCTCCCACCAAAAAAAACCACTTTACAAACATTTTTTCCAGTCTCTATGCCAGCCTCAAATGCCGTACCCACCTCTATGACAGCAGAATGTGTTCTATCCTGTGACAGCCTTTCCCTGGTTCTGATGTGGCTCTCAGGTGAGTGTGACACCTTTTCTGTTATGCGCACTGCAGAGTCACATCAGCAATGCATTGTGGTGGGTGTAGGGTATTGGGCTCCGTGATTCCACTAGCTTGTGGCAAATGCTCACGATGTTGGTAGTTGGTAGGCTCTACTCCCATGGTGCTTTTTCCCCTGCTTACTGGGTCAGAGTGTGCCCTGTTTTGTTTCCGGTAGTCCATAAGGTAGTGGCCATTTTTGTAAGCCAGTTTTAGATCCCTTTCACGTGTTAGCCACTTTACAGAACTTAGTTCTTCCCTTGAATGTGGCTGAAAGAGGGCATTGTACAGCATTCTGCCAGCTCTGACCTACTGCTCATCTCAGTACCAGGGAGACTCGTTGCCAGTGGGGCACAATCTCTGATCTGCAGTTAACTGTGAGTAAGCGTGCTTATTCCAATAAAGGACGTTTTCGGAGAGATTAGTCTTCAGGTGTCAACTGGTGTGCCAATGTTATATAGCAGCAACAAGTCCTAGAGGCCTGCATGTATGCAGGTCCCTGGAGCACTTTTAGTGGGTACCGCAGTGCACTTCAGCCAGGCGGACCCAGGCCCACCCCGCCCCCACCTGTAACACTTGTACTGGTAAATGGGAGGCCTCCAAAACCCACTGTACCCACATGTAGGTGCCCCCTTCACCTCTAAGAGCTATGGTAGTGTTGTACATTTGTGGGTAGTGGGTTTTGGGGGAGGGAGGTTGGGGGCTCAGCACCTGTGGTAAGGGAGCTATGCATGTGGGAGCGTTGTCTGAAGTCCACCGCACTGACCTCTAGGGTGCCCATTTGGAGTCCTGGCATGTCAGGGGGGCGAGTGTACTATGAATCGTGGCCCCTCCCATGACCAAATAGCTCGGATTAGGACGTTTTTGAGCTGGACATTTTTAGTTTCCATTATCGCTAAAAAAAAACAAACGCCCAGCTGAAAAACGTCCATTTTTTTTCGAAAATACGGTCTGTCCCGCCTCTTCACATACCCGTTTTCGGACATAGACGCCCATGGAGATAGGCGTTCGCGTTCGATTATGCCCCTCTAAATATCCTTACCCTTTTCTCTTACCCTTCTCATATTTAGCCCATTAAATTTTAAATTGACACAGCGAGCAATCTGTGAAATTTACAACAGAAGCTTTAATAGGCTATCTCTTAACTGGATGAATTTTCCAAATATTGACCACGCTCTTATCACTACCCTAGAGTAGGATGAAGCAAGAAGTGGAGAGAGTTGGAAGAAGTTAGAGTTCTACTATCTATCATATAATGCCTAAAAAAAATGTCATTGACACATTTTCTAGTTTTGCAGTATTGTTTATTCAATTGTCAGTGAAAGAAACTGTTGTTGTTATTTATTTTCTACTAGATAAGGATATTTGACTTATCAAACATTGTGTTGACCCTGTCTGGCAATGTGATCAATATAAACTTGAAGTATCCCTTGAGAAAGCATATAACCTTAATTTGTTGAAAAACCCTAAAGCTGCTATCACACTGTATGGTACGGGCAAGGAAAACTGTAGCAGATGGAAAAGAACAACTTGAATCACAATGGGTCTCTCAGTGAAAAAGCACACTGTTATTGCGAAATGTCCCAGCTGTACATCTTCTGAATCTTTGATATATTTGTTAATCCCTTCACTGATCTGGAGAGAAAAATGCAAATAAAAACAAGAAAACTATTTCCAGCTCTGGAATTCCTTTGGCAATAAGGGATCTTTGAATGTGCTTTCATTTGGGTGCAGCATTATGTGAAAATGATTAGACAGTGTAGGGGTGCTTATTGCTTTATTTTAAAATACTCAGTGCAAAATCTATAATAACATTGTTCTTTTCCCTCTACCATTGCAATCTTTTTTTTTTTTTTCTGCTGTGTTTGTGGAATACAACTAGATAATCACTGATTCCATGACAGTGATTGGCTAATTTGCCAACAGTATAGTAAAGAAAGAACACATTTATACAGTCAATTACACCCAAGTGCATGGCCTATTTGTTTTATAATTTCATAAACTTGCCAGCAATTTAAATAAAAAAGTTCCATTAACTGATCATATCATGATATTGCCAAGTATATTAAACCATGTGTGTTCACCCAGAATTAATTAAATATTATTACTTTTTTTTTTCTTATTAACACAGTGAACCTATCCTGCCTACTCACTACTAGAAATAGAAGCCCATTAGAGAATAAAGTAAACTTAAGGGCAAAGTTTAAGCACTTTCCTCAGGGTGTTTCATTAAAAGCTTGTTTAAACATTTGCTCTTGACAAATGTACTTGTACTAGAAAACTATTTCATGTCTTCATGTGTGTATAAGGGCCCACATGAATAGGATGTTGTAACTGAGGTTAGAGGGTGGGGCAGAAGCAAAACTTCAGGCTCCTGATCCCTGGGGACCTACCTCTGTGGAAATCTTTATTTCACACATTCTTACTCTGGTCTGCCGTATTGTCTCAATCTTCAGAAAAATCAGTCCAGTGCAGTGCTGGTCAGCTCCAAAGTGGGATTTTGCTGAATAAATTATTACAATCACAAAATGGATTAATGAGCAGAATATAGTATAAAAAATTTGCAATTGTTGATAGCTTGATGTCTTTCTGATCTTCTTATCTATTGCTCAGGCCTTTTTGCATTCTTTGGCAAATGGCGCTGTCCAGTTGGTGGCTGTTGATAATCCCCAAATTCTTCTTTCAGGTACTCAAATTTTTCCTCTCTGCTTTTTCTGTGTGAAGATTTGCTGAGTCCTCTCCTTGAGACCTGTGGAGGGGCATAATCGAATGCCCAAGTTTTCATGAAGGTGTCCTTGCAGGATGGCCCCATAAGGGGCGGGGCAAACCGTATTATCGAAACAAGATGGGCGTCCATCTTTTGTTTCAATAATACGGTCGGGGATGCCCAAATCATGAAATTTAGGTCGACCTTAGAGATGGTCATCCTTAGGTCATTTTTGAGATGGTCATCCCCGGTTTTCGGCAATAATGGAAACCGAGGACACCCATCTCAAAAATGACAAAATCCAAGCCGTTTGGTCATGGGTGGAGCCAGCATTCATAGTGCACTGGTCCTTCTCACATGCAAGGACACCAACCGGGCACCCTAGGGGGCACTGCAGTGGACTTCAGAAAAAGGTCCCAGGTGCATAGTTCCCTTACCTTGGGTGCTGAGCCCCCCAAACCCTACAACTGTACACCACTATCATAGCCCTTAGGGATGAAGGGGGGCACCTACATGTGGGTACAGCGGGCTTGTGGTGGGTTTGGAGGGCTCACATTTACCACCACAAGTGTAACAGGTAGGGAGGATGGGCCTGGGTCTGCCTGCCTGAAGTACACTGTACCCACTACAACTGCTCCAGGTACCTGCATACTGCTACGATGGGCCTGAGTATGGCATTTGAGGCTGGCATAGAGGCTGGCAAAAAAGTATTTTTAAACATTTTTTTAGGGTGGGAGGGGGTTAGTGACCACTGGGGGAGTAAGGGGAGGTGATCCCTGATTCCCTCTGGTGGTCATCTGGTCAGTTTGGGCACCTTTTTGATGCTTGGTAGTGAAAAAATGGACCAAATAAAGTCGCCCAAGTGTTCATCAGGGACGCCCTTCTTTTTTCCATTATCGGCCGAGGACGCCAATCTCCTAAGCATGCCCCAGTCCCGCCTTCGCTACATTGCCAATACGCCCCTGTGAACTTTGGTCATTCCCCTGACGGAAAGCAGTTGAGGGAGCCTAAAATCGGCTTTTGATTATGCCGATTTGGGCGACCTTGCAATAAGGACGCCCATCTCCCGATTTGTGTAGGGTGCCCTTCTCTTTCGAAAATTCACCTAATAGGGGACAGGTATTCAGACACCAAAAGATTGCTGGTCATCCCATGGAAAATTTTACATTGGGATGACTGTCCACTGGATTGATAAGAGTCTTTAGAGAGGTAGGCTGCTTGTCTAGCCTTAAGACTGAAAGATTTACCCACATTTAATGTTCTTGCATCAGTTCTTGAAGAAATTCAAACAGATGAAGAAATTGCCAACAAATGAAAAATTGTTAAAACAACAACAGACAATGATTTCAACTTAATGGAAAGCCTTCTCTGTAACTAGACAGTATGAAGATAATAACGAAGACGAATGTGAAAGTGCAAGTAATGAGTTATACAGTACTGTTTCTAATACAGATGACAATGACAATGATGGAACTCAAGTGTTTCAGATAGAGATTCCCTTGATCAACACTTGCAGACCCAGTCAGGAGACATCAGCATTATTGCAGCCTGGGCTGATTTGAAGGAACTTTTATCAGACTGAACAATCCACTTCCTGCAGTTGTTGAACACCTTTTTAGCTGTGCTGGATAAATGGCTCACAAGCTCACTCCCATGAGCAACAGTCATTTTCGAAATGTAGTTTTACTAAAAGCAAAGTGGATTGAATGGTAGAGCAGTAAAGTTATTGGAATAAAAACATTCATTGTAGCTCTGGTACTTTTTTTTTACCCATAAAGTATTATATTAAGCAATAACTTTTTACTTTCACTTAAGTACATTTTATAATGTGTTCTTCACTATACATTTTACTTTTACTTAAGTATAAAAATATACATTTATTTTTCCATTTACGTAAGTACTATGACCTAGTACTTTGAACAACACTGAGTAAATGGCACCCAGCGCTATTCTATAGAGGGTGCTCTGGGTGCTAAAACTAAAAGTAGTGCATTGCTATTTACTCCCTGAGCCCTTACTGCCACCCATTGACCAATGTGGCCATGCTGCAAGTTACCAATGGGAACACCCCCTGTGATAGAAAACAGAGCACGCCAACTTTGAAACTACCACAGGGTGCTCATGCTACCCCTGCAGAAGTGACAATTTGGCGCATGCTACCCGTGCATTAGCCGTACCGCTACTTAGTCAAAGGATGCTTATATGCCTACCCTGAAAGTGGGCATGTTTAGAGCAGAGAGTGAGCATATGCTGGGCAGAATCAGCAATCAAACACACAGGATGTACTCCACAAACATCGGGTGTACAGATGTCTCATAAAAGACATGTCTAAATGTGCACCAGTTATAAATAGCTTCTAAGAGGGGCAGTTAAAAGCTGTGTTAGGGCTTTAAGTAGTGTTATTTGCCCCTTAACACAACTGAAAGGGCTCTAACACAACTTGACCTAATTTATAGCAGCGATATTTAAGTCACCGTGAGTTAATGCAAAACATTGAAATGCACATAAATCAGCTTATTACTATGTAAAAAAAACATAATGTGACTTGTAGTGATGCCCTGCAAGTCACCTTATGAGCATAAAATGATGGTAAAATAACGCTATCCAAAAGACAGGATTATTTAACTGTGCTGGGAGCTGGAGCTTATACAGGCCACAATGCAGTTTCCAGACCCCCCAATCAAGCTCCCCCCCCCCCCCACAATGCAAGCACCTCCACGATCAAAGTCCCAACTCCCTGGGGTCACTTCTGCTCAAGGACCACTAGACCATGAGGGCACACAGATACAGGCATGGGGGTGGAGTTGGGGGGGAATTAAGGAGGCTGAGGGCTTCCTCTGGGGAGGAGGAGGAGGAGACGTTGATTGGAGGGGAAGTGCTTGTGGGTGGGAGAAGCTCAACAGCCCTCAATCTCCGATCCGGGAATATCAGGCTGCAGTATTGCAGCCCAGTGCTCCCAGGACGCTGGAATAACGCTACTTGCAAGGTGGCTCACAAGCAGTGGCGTACCTAGGTGGGGTGCCAGGGAAGCAGCCGCTCACCTAAACAGAGTTCTGCCGGCACCGGCGCCTATTTTTTTTTGTTCTGTTGCAGTGAAAATGTGCGCAGGCAGAAGTCTGCTGTCGCTTCCCCCAAGCCATCAACTTGCCTCATCCTGGCTCCACTTCTGCTCACAAGCAGTGTTATTCTTTTAACATGGGATTAAGCAACCTGCAGTACTGAGATACCACAGACTGCCAAATCTGGTGGTAAATCAAGAAGCAGCAAAAGATCACCTTTTGCCACACCTTGATAATTCCCACCCCTCCCCTCCCCAAATGGCAGAGAAGATGACTCTTTTGAACTGGAGCATTATTTGGTGTGTTGTGCGTTTGGCTGACATCTCAGTGAGTGGTCTGTCCTCACTCCACCCCAGTCTAGCAACCTCTCTGTCCTCACCTAACCCTCTACATCCCTATTAATATTCACTCAGCAACATTTTGTCCCTTTCTACCAAACATCCTGTCCAATCCTTTAAACACCTGACCCCCTTCTCCCCTCCTTTGCCCCCTCTCAGCCCCTCTGCCTCATCTCTCTGTGCAACATCCAGTGTATATATGTGTGTGTGTTTGTTTAACTGTGATTGTCTGTGTGTGTGTAGTCCTGTAACACAGTTTGTAGTGGGTACTGGTCAGATGTGAAAGAAACAGTACATACCAGGCTTTATGAAACATCAGATGTTATAACCAGTCCTATTAAAGCAGCAAGCAGGACCTTGGAGTAGCCTAGTGTTGTTGCAGTGCACTGTAGAGAAGGAGACCCAGGCCCACTCTAACTTTTACACTTGTGATGGAAAGTTTGAGCCCTTCAAAATTCACCAAAAACCTACTGTACCCACATATAGGTGACACCTTTAGGCATAAGGGCTATTATACTGGTGTACAGTTGGGTATAGTAAGTGTTTCATGGGTTATAGAAGGCACACCATATAAAATAAAAGGGTAACATACAATATAATATAACAGCGAAATGTATACCTGGGACCTTTTATGTGAAGTCTACTGCAGCACCCCCTAGAGTGCCCTACTGCTCTGTTGGGATGTCTGTGTGACCGGTCTACTACCCCCTCCCCCCTTTTACAAAGCCATGCTAGCGGCTGATGGTGCAGTAATGCTGACACAGCCCATTCAAAGTAAATGGGCTCTGTCGGCGTTGCCGTGTGGCCCAATATAACCAGCAATCATATTTGGCCACATGGAAAACATGGTATATCTTTGGTCGGTTTAAAGATAATCAGCTACATGTGAATATTGACTTAGCTGGTTATCTTTAAACTGGCCAAAAATAAAATGGATATTCAATGCCGGTCACTGGAAACGGCCCGGCATTGAATATCCAAGCTTAGCGCCGACTATAGGAGTTAGCTGGTCTAACTCCCGTGGTCTGAATATCTGCCCCACTGAGCACAACAACGTCTAGCAAATGACCATCTCTAAGGGCGTCCATCTCTAAGGACGTTCCGCCAAAGGGGCAGGGAAACTCCGTATTATCGAAACAAGATGGACGTCCATCTTTCGTTTCGATAATACGGTCGGGGACGCCCAAATCTGGAAATTTAGGTCAACCATCTGTTGAGATCGTCGACCTTAGAGATGGTCGTCCCCGGTTTTCGGCAATAATGGAAACCGAGGATGCCCATCTCAAAAAAGGCATTTGGTTGTGGAAGGAGCCAACATTCGTAGTGCACTGATCCCCCTCACATGCCAGGACACCAACCGAGCACCATAGGGGGCACTGCAGTGGACTTCAGAAAAAGGTCCCAGGTGCATAGCTCCCTTACCTTGGGTGCTGAACCCCCCAACCCCTCCCCCCCCAAAACCCACTCCCCACAACTGTACACCACTACCATAGCCCTTGGGGATGAAGGGGGGCACCTACATGTGGGTACAGTGGGTTTCTGGTGGGTTTTAGAGGGCTCACATTTACCACCACAAGTGTTACAGGTAGGGGGGGATGGGCTTGGGTCCGTCTGCCTGAAGTGCACTGCACCCACTAAAAACTGCTCCACAGACCTGCATAGTGCTGTGATGGAGCTGGGTATGACATTTGAGGCTGGCATAGAGGCTGGAAAAAATGTTTTTAATATTTTTTGGGGGTGGGAAGGGGTTGGTGACCACTGGGGGAGTAAGGGGAGGTGATCCACGATTCCCTCCGGTGGTCATCTGGTCAGTTCGGGCACCTTTTCGAGGCTTGATCATGAAAAAAAAGGGACCAAGTAAAATCTGCCAAATGCTTGTGACAGACGCCCTTCTTTTTTCCATTATCGGCCGAGGATGCCCATCTCTTTAACCATGCCCCCCCCCGTCCCGCCTTCGGTACTTCCGACACACCCCCATGAACTCTGGTCGTCCCCGCAACGGAAAGCAGTTGAGGACACCCAAAATCGGCTTTCAATTATGCCGATTTGGGCGACCCTGAGAGAAGGACACCCATCTCCTGATTTGTGTGGGAAGATGGGTGTCCTTCTCTTTTGAAAATAAGCCTGATTATTCTGTTTTGAAAATGGCCATGTTCGCTACTGTATTTTTTCCACAAAATGTCCAAAGTCTGATTTAAAGGTTATATCGAAAATGCCCCTCTACATCAACTAGCATTACTTTAAAATCCATAAAATCACTGATAACTTGAACAATTTAAATTAAAATTATTGAAACATGTTTTTATTATTTGTTGCGTGGTCAATTTTCCTTTTCACCGTCTCCTAGCGTAAACGGGAAAATTCTATTTAAAAGATGCCAACATTTCTGTGTAGATACACGTGCTGATGTCCAGAATATGGGGATATATGCCAATAATCTGGCTACACACTATTTTGTAAATACACACATGTGTTTGATAGCATGTATTTTACAGGTGAGCATGGGCAGGACTCATGTACATAGCATAGAATACTGTAATTTGCACTCATAGCTCCTATAGCTAAGCACAAGCATGTACACCAGTGCTGTGGCCGGTGTAAGAGCTCATGTTTAAAGCACATGCATGCGCATATACCTGATTATACTGGTATTCTATAAAGGAAAGTAAGTGTCCACTTTCTTTTATCTACTAGGATCCACATAAGAACCTAAATCTAGTTGCCCCTTTAAAGAACTGTCCTCCCTGTGCAGTATCTACATGGGAATTATTATCTAGTAGTTTTTAAGAGACAAATTTTTTTTTTTTTTTTTTTTTAGTAATGATTTAACAATGACTTAAATTTCATTCAAAATCTTGGGGGAAGGATTTAATTATTATTAAGGATAAAGGCTCCAATATTATTAATAAAGATAAAGCTGAGATTAGACGTAAGAAGAGAACTTGGCAGGTTGTACTATCTGCTCCAGAATAAAAATACCATCCTCCACCCTGGAACAGAAAGATGTGTAATGGAATTGAATTCTATGAATAACCATTACCACAGATCAAGTTGAATCAATTATAATGAAAAAGACTTTACGACCTTATCAACCATTGCAAATCAATCAGGTCACCCAGCTTGTAGAGTGAATGAATTAAATAGCAAATGTAATCCAATATTTTTGATCTAGCAATTGTTCAAGCCCTTAACTCATGTAAGAGATATTATCAATATACTAAACAATTTAGGGGCCCTTTTACAAAGGGCTTCTGGCATACCATTGGACTTGCCATGTGCCAATTCTCAACTACCGCTGGGCTACCACAGGAATCCAATGGTATTTCCCATCCCCAGCACACACCATTTCTGGGCTTACTGCAGAGTAAGTCCTCGGCGTGCACCAGGGCTTACTCTGTGGTAATCGTGCAGCAACATGCACTGTCCGTCCGGTTACTGCCAGGTTAGCGCTGCAGCCGTTATCGTCATCTAAATAGGTGGTGGTAAGGTCTCCCCCTGGAAATGGCCACATGCCAATCCCTATGATTAGCTCAGGGTCATTTCCTTTAAAAGAAAAAAACAGCCTTTTACCTGCCGCGCTAACAGGGGTCCTCGGTGTGCAACAAAATATACACCAATGCTACTGCAGGCTTCCTTTTATCACAGCTTGGTAAAAAGGAGCTCTTATAGTGTCTTTTACTAAGGCATGCTCACATTTTTGGCGCGCGCTAAAATTGTGGGTGTGCTTAATGTTAGAGACGTGGAGGGGCATTTTCGAACGGGGATGACCATCTCTAAGGGCACCCAACTATAAGGACGGTGCCGCGAAGGGGCGGGGCAACGCGTATTATCGAAACAAGATGGACGTCCATCTTTTGTTTCGATAATACGGTTGGGGACGCACAAATCTTGACATTTAGGTCGACCTTAGAGATGGTCGTCCTCGGTTTTTGGTGATAATGGAAACCAAAGACGTCTATCTCAAAAACGTCCAAATCCAAGCCCCTTGGTCGTGGGAGGAGCCAGCATTTGTAGTGCACTGGTCCCCCTGACATGCCAGGACACCAACCGGGCACCATAGGGGGCACTGCAGTGGACTTCACAAATTGCTCCCAGGTGCATAGCTCCCTTACCTTGGGTGCTGAGCCCTCCAACCCCCCCCCCCCCCAAGTCTGCCTGCCTGAAGTACACTGCACCCACTACAACTGCTCCAGGGACCTGTATACTATTGTTATGGACCTGAATATGGCATTTCAGGCTGGCAAAAAAAGTATTTTTAAACTTGTTTTTTATGGTGGGAGGGAGTTAGTGACCACTGGGGGAGTAAGGGGAGGTCATCCCCGATTCCCTCCGGTAGTCATCTGGTCAGTTCGGGCACCTTTTTGAGGCTTGGTCGTGAAAAAAATGGACCAAGTAAATTTGGCCAAGTGCTCGTCAGGGACGCCCTTCTTTTTTCTATTATCGGCCGAGGATGACCATCTCTTAATCACGCCCCAGTCCCGCCTTTGCTACCCTGCTGATGCCTCCGCGAACTTTGGTTGTCCCCGTGACGGCAAGCAGTCGAGGGTGTCAAAAAATCGGCTTTCGATTGTGCCGATCTGGACGACCTTGCGAGAACGACGCCCATCTCCCGATTTGTGTCGAAAGATGGGCGTCCTTCTCTTTCAAAAATAAGCGTGATAGTAACATAGTAAGTGACGGCAGAAAAAGACTTGAATGGTCCATCCAGTCTGCCCAACAAGATAAACTCATATGCACTACATTATATGTATACCTGACCTTGATTTGTACCTATCATTTTCAGCGCACAGACTGTAGAAGTCTGCCCGGTACTAGTCCTGCCTCCCAACCACCGGTGCTGCCACCCAATCTTCGCTAAGCTTCTGAGGATCCATTCCTTCTGAACAGGATTCCTTTATGTTTATCCCACACATTTTTGAATTCCGTTACCGTTTTCATCTCCACCACCTCCCACGGGAGGGCATTCCAAGTTAGTTGCTGTTGAGACTTGGAAGGAGGAGGAAGTGCTGCCAGAGGCTCTGCAGGCTTCCAGGGGGAAGGGAGTGAGGCCTAGCTCCTTCCCCAGAAATGAGGAAGGTCCCTGGGGAGCAGTCCTCAGGAAAGCCCCAGGCCAGGGGGTCTCCTGGGGCCAGGGACCAGAAGGCCAGGAGAAGTAGTTCCCTCTCTGGCAGGACTCCAGAGAGGAGGGAAAGGAGCCCTGTGGATCGAAGAGTGCAGGCTTCCATGGGAGGAACCCAGACCGGTACCCCCCTCACAGTGGCACGCCATCTAGCAGGTGAGGGGGGGAGAGAGCTGGGGGAGGCCCCAGAGAACAGCAGATCGGAGGAGAGAGAGGAGAGAGCAGAGGTAATGGAGATCTGCCGGGAGGCCCTACCGGTGTCAGAGGAGGAGGACAGTGACTCCTCAGAGGAGGAAGATTTCACAGACTATAGTCAGGATCCAGAGGACCCGACCAGTGGCCTGATTCAAATGGTGAGAAAAATAAAAAGCACAGAAAAAGAGGTGGTAGAGTTGGGGAAACGGGTTAAAATGGCAAAAGCCCTGTGCAAACTAGCCCCAGTGGAGCACCGCAAGACTTATACAAAGGAGGTAACCCGTTTACTCAAGCTTCTTCAAAAGAAAGAACATTTGCTGGGGGCATTGAAAAAGGGCCCTGGGAACCCTCTGAGAGAAGTTTACATCAACAGAGAAAGAATGGCCTTGGGGGGAAAAGCCCTGACAACCTTCAAACAGTCACAACAGCAAACAGAGAAGGAGAGTAGGAGCTCAGACCTTGGACCCCAGAACACCCAGGGGCCAGAGGAGCTTCCTGGGCCCAGTACCCAAAAGACATTACAGTATATGCAGTACCTTGCTAGTCAGTCTCTGGCAGCTTCTGAAGCAAGCAGGACTGGAGGTGGGGCTGGAGAGGCATGCTCGTTAAGGGAACCTGAGGTTGGAAAAACTGAACAGGAAAAAAGTTTTAAAACCCAGACTTTTCATCTTGTAGAAACAGGGGCTGGAAGTTCAGGAGAGAGACCCCTTTCTACACCAGTGGAAGCAGAACTGAAAAACTTACTTGAGCAAGAAGCAAGAGGTCAGCAGAGGCAGTTGCAGCCACAGGTTTTGTGCCCATTGCCTGCAGCAGGAGTTGAGAGCAGCAAACAAACACTGACTCCATTGCAGCTGGGGAGGCCCCGCCCACGCAGCACTGAGGGGCTGGAGGTCACGGCCAGGCAGGCTGCAGCACTGCCAAAGACTGAGAATGGTGAGGTTTTAGCAGAGGAAAACCTGGTAACAGAGAGTGCTGCAGCTGGACAAACAGCAGGTGAAAAGGAGGGGTTCTCGATAAAGAAAGCACTGGAGGATCAGGAGTGTTTGCAACAAACCAGCCTGGCAGCAGAGGCTCCAGCCAATCGGGCTGTGGGAGCAGGAAAGACTGCAGAACAGCTACAAAGGCTGGCAGGGGAAATAGCTGCAGCGCCAGAAGATTCCCCATGTGTGAGAGGGCAGGCACTTCTGGAGTGTGGGAAGCCTCATCCGCTTGGCGAAACAGCGGGGCTGGAGGATCCGAAGGAGCAGAACGTTGGAGGAAAAAGGGACCCGGTCCAGAGAGCAGGTTTTGGGCGGGAGGGAGGGGTGCTTGCCTTGCCATGCGCACCAGAAGTAAACTTAACTGGTGGTACTAGGGATTCTGATTCCGGCCAGGCAGCGGGGTGGTTGGCTCTGGGGGGAGGGGTTGATTCGACGGGAGGGGGGCAGGGGCACTGGGAGGGGACCAGTTATATAGGGGAACCTGCTCTCAAAGTTCCTATGGACCAAATCGATAGGGAGACAGGCAGGGTTTCTGTTGCAGGAGGCATTGAACTGATGGACACTGAGACTACAGGGGATACGAGTGCTCGGGGGGTGAGGGGTGCAGGGGACCAAGGTTTGCTGGTTGAAGGGGTACAAGGCATGTTGGGGGGAGGGATAGGGAGGGAGGGGAGGGAGGCTGAGAAACGGGGAAGGCAAGAGAAGGAGGATATGGTGCATCAGGAGCGGGGGGGTCCCCGCGCTGCAGAAGGGGGGGGACGGTGGGGTGGGGGTCCGTCCTTTGCGGCGGTGGTGGGTGGAGGAGGTGGGCGCAGGGGAACTAGGGGGGTAGGGGGCAGCGGGGAAGGATGGGGAGGGGGGTGGGGGGGAGGCCAGGTTCCCAAAAGGAGGAATGTGGTACAATTGAGATGGGTGGGGGAGGGGGGGATGCCAAGCAGGGATGCGGTCCTGAGATTGGTCCTTGGTCTAGGATTCCTCCCAGAGGACCTCTATGCCTGTATTCATCCGGTGAATATACCAGAATACGATGTCAGCTTTCTAACCCAGCGAGGCATGGAGGTCTTCTGGGAGAGATACGAAGGGGTACGGGGGAGAGGGGACTGGAAGAACTACCGGGCCGTACCGATCAGCAGACCCGACCTGGTGCAAGTAACCCTTCTTGTTCGAAATGAGTCTCTATCAGGGGCGGACCTGGCCTTCTGGCTACAACGGTACGCAGAATTGCGTACCCCCTTGTCCAAACTCCCGGACCCCAGTAGGGTGTGGGCTGGAGGTTGGGGTGCGCAGGTTAGGCTGAGGCAGGCAGGGCATGTCACCCAGCACATTCCCTCCTCGGCGTTCATCGGCAGGGATCGGATTCTCTGCTTTATAAGGGGCAGCCACGGCAGTGTCACAAGTGCGGGTCGTTTAGACATTTTAGTATGTCATGCCCGGTTGTGCAGTGTGGAAAGTGCGGGTCTAAGGAGCATCCCACGGAGTCCTGTATGTCTATTCGGTGCAACTTGTGTGGGGGTCTGGGGCATGCATTTCGAGCCTGCCCTTGGGCCTCCCATAATGGGGGTGAGGAGGAGATAGATAGGGATGGTTCAGGTCAGGGGGAGGGGGGAGGGGAAGCAGACCATGATCAGGTTCCCGGGGCGGGAGGGAAAGGGTCCAGGGAAGGACAGGGACAGGTAGAGGGGGGGGCTTGGGGGAGGGTCGGAAGCGGCAGGAAGGGGAGGATGAGGGCTGGACGCGGGTGTGCAAGAAACAGCGGAGAGGAAAGGGGGGAAGGGGGGTGGGAATGGGGATAGAAGTAGGGAATAGATTCAGGGGTTTGGAAGAGGAGGGAGGGGTTGAGGAACTGGCTGGTGAGGAGGTAGAGGATGGGGGTAGCCGGCAGGACGGGTTGGGAGGTAGGGGAGAAGGAGTGAGGGGAACAGCGGGTAAGAAGAAAGAGAAACGGGGGGGGAGGGTTTTGAGGGACAAAGAGGGGGGAAGGGTAGGGGGGGAGGTGGGTGGATCGGGGGAGGTGACGGCTGATGCAGGGAGGGCGGGAGAGGAAAGGAAGGTAAGAAAGGATGTAGTAATGCAGGCCCGTGAGGGGAGGGAGGAAGGGTCGGAGGCGGGATTGATGGGAAGGGTGGAAGAAGAGGAGGTAGTAGGGGTGGAAGAGGGAGGAGAGGAGGGGGGCAGGTCGCTTGATGATCCCCAGGGAGGGAGGGAGGTGGGTGAAGACAAAAAGAAGATAGGGAGGAAGAAAGCAAGGGTGGGGGAAGGGATGTTTAAGCTAGGGGTCCGGGATTGGGCGGAGGAGGAAGAAGAGGGTGGAGGGGAAGGGACCACGGATGATGGTGTGGAGAGAAGGGAAGGCAGCCAGGAAGGCGGGGGGTGTGGTAGCGAGGACTGATGGCGGGACTGCTATTGGTGTTCGCCACACTTAATGTGGCTAGTGTCGCCTCCCAGAGGGCAAGAAGCTTGGCATTTGATGGCCTCTCTGCTGTGGAGGCGGACTGTTTCCTCCTCCAGGAGACCCGGTTGCAGACGCTAGAGGACATCCGGCGGGCAAAGAGGGCCTGGAGATGGGGACCCTCTATTTGGGGTCTGGCCGGGGAGAGGTATGGGGGGATAGGCGTCCTCTTTAAAACCAATAAAGTAGAGATTCAGAGGGTGGTGGAGCTGGGTATTGGTAGGTGTTTGGTGTTGGACGTAATATTGCGGGGGGTGGCCTTGCGGGTGATTAATGTGTATGGACCGCAAAGCAAACAGGGAAGGTCTGCATTGTTCAACAAAATTAAGCCTTACCTATACACTTCAAGGCAGTTGGTGTGGGGAGGAGACTTCAACACTATCTTACGGAAAGAGGATAGTGGGGGGCGGGCACCACAAGTACGTTATGATGGGGTTCGACTAGCGGGGATTATGAAAGGAGCAGGGCTGGTGGATGTACATATTGCACTTGGTGGTGGGAATCAGGGTTTCACCTTTTCACGGGGCACCTGTAGGAGCAGAATTGACCGGTTTCTAGTTCGGGAAGGGGCATGTAGGCAGGCACCTAGGGTGGTGGAAGTAGATTTCTCTGACCACAGGATGGTGATGATAGAGTTGGGGGGAGGGGGGGGCGTGCAAGCTAGGGAAAGGGTTGTGGAGATTGAATCTCAAATGGTTGAAGGAGGGGGTGTTGCACCAGGAGTACCTGGAATTCCTAGCAGACCAGGTGTCCATTCAGGGTGTCTTCCCTTCCCTCAGGGACTGGTGGGAAGTACTGAAACACCGCACCAGAGGGTTTTTTCTCCGTCAGGCAAGGCGGGAGGGAAGGGAGGCCACCCGGTTGGGGATCGCCCTGAGAAAGCGACGGGATAATCTAATTTCCCGGGGGGGGCGGAGGGAGGATATTGAGGTACTGCAGCAGGAGGTTGAAAGAGTACAGTACAACCGCTACTCTTCCCTCGTCTACGAGCGGGACTTCGGGAAGCTGCTTGGTCCGGACCCGTATGACTGCTGCAAGGAACGAAGGGAGAGGAGGGTGGTGGTGGGGTTTAGGGATGAGGGGGGGGTGCTCCAAGAATCCAGGGAAGGTATTTTGCGGGTGGTGGGGACGCATTTTGGGCGGGTTTTCTCGGACCTACAGTTGGGGACAGAGGCCATGGGAAGATATATTGAGGGGACCCCGGGGGTGGGTAACTGGGGGCCCCATCTTCAGGTCTTAACGCAGCCGTGGACGCTGGGTGAGGTGGAGGAGGCCATTGGGGCCTTGCGGCGCAGAACAGCGCCGGGGCCGGATGGACTTCCGGCGGAGTTTTACCAACGATTCAGGGACCAGCTGGCGCCGCTCTTGCTGGAACTCTGGGAGGAGGCGCGAACAGGAGGATCCTTGCCAGAGTCTATGGGAGGATCAGCATTGGTCCTCCTTAGCAAAGGCAAGGATCCTCAAGACGTGGCGAACTGGCGACCAATAGCACTATTGAACAGCGACCGGAAGATCTTCGCCCACATGCTTCATGCTCGCATGAGGAAGGTCTCCGGTGAAGTGCTAGCAGTCCCGCAGAGGTGTGGGGTCCCAGGAAGGGGGGTGCTGGAGGCAGTAGCCTGGGTGAGGGAGGGCTTGGAACATAGCCGGGTGGGAGATGGTAGGTTGGTCGTGGCCTTGGACCAGGACAAGGCTTTCGACCGAGTGCAGTGGGAGTTCTTGTGGAAGGTCCTGGATCACTATGGCTTCCCGGGGGAGTGGATCGCACAACTGCAACTGTTGTATGCTGGGGCGCGATTTTTTCCCCTGGTGAATGGATGGAGGGGGGCGGAGGTGGGGGTCACGGTAGGGGTACGGCAGGGGTGCCCATTGAGCCCCCTGCTGTACGCTTTTGCCATAGATCCCCTGGTGCGGAGGCTGGGAGGGGGGGGAGGGAGGGCTCAGAGGGGTAGAGGTTGGCAAAGGGAACGTATTGAGAGTCATCGCTTATGCAGACGATGTCACCGTTTGGGTGGCAGACCAGAGGGAGGGGAGGATGCTGCGGGAGACCCTTGAAGAATATTCCAAGGCATCGGGGTCACGGGTAAACCTGGGTAAGTGTACTAGCTTGTGGGTGGGTCCAGAGGAACGGCTATTTAACCTAGGGGGCGGGTTTCCTGCAGGGATTGAAAGAATGCGGGTGTTGGGAGTGTATTT